>NC_058134.1:286810072-286845062 GCF_016433145.1 Gracilinanus agilis
CCCCTCCCCTCCCCGGCCTGGTTGACACTTGAATAAGTACCTTTTAAAACAGCATAACAACTATTTGAGGGTTTAATTAGAACATCTGCAATTAAGGGAATGGGAAGGGGAAAGAGGAGAGAGAGAGAGAGAGAGAGAGAGAGAGAGAGAGAGAGAGAGAGAGAGAGAGAGAGAGAGACTAGAGAGCAGGGAGAATCAGGGCTCATCCTTTCTGCTTGTAGAACTTGGATGGGGTTAGGGGGAAAGATCTCCTCTCCCCCTAAATTAAGCCCCCTCTGTCTCATTAAGGGATTGAGGAGAAGAGGGAAAGGGAAAGGAGGGGAGAGAGGGGAATAAAAAAGAAACCAAATTAAACCTCTAAATTACAGCTATACACTGCTCTGTGTTTGTTGGCAATCAAGTTTATTCATTTTGAAAGTGCTACCCACAGCCACTTGCATCTTTTTTGTTTCTCCTCTGACCCAGGACTTCAGATTGAAGAGTTTTGTAGTCTTTCTCTACCACACCTGCCCACCACGATTAAATCTATATCCTTCAGTAACAAGGCTTTTCATACCAAAGAGTAGGAGCTTGCATGGGGGTGAGGGAGCACACTCCCTGAAAAGGGGCACATTCCTTCTCCCAGAAGGGGAGAGAAAGCACCCTTCTGGTTCACAGATATACACACCCTCAATGGGATTGGGGTAGAATGCTTGAATCCCCCGGAACACTGAATAATCCATTCTGGGAAATCAGAGGCTGAGTTTCCAAACTTGGTTGAAAAAACTAGGTTGGGAGTGGGAGGGAGGGAGCAGAAGAGGCTGATCTGAGCAGACCAAGCTGGAGCAGGGAGAGAGTCCGGGTTAATTGGGGGAAAGGAAGATTCTGTTGGAAGGAGGAGGTAAACAGTGGAATTCCAGACTAGGAGAGAGAATCACTAGCTAATAATCATGGGCTGGAAAGCAGTTTTCTCCGTTGGGACACTGAAGAGTCAGGATGCTATCAGGTGAGACTGAGGGAGAAGGGAAGGTGAAGAAGCTTTTCACAAATATTCAGAATCTCCTTTCTAGGCCTGATGCTAGTGGAATCTTCCTTTCGGATCCTTATCAACATTCTGGATACATGCAAACATACACACATACATTCACATAGGTCTTTTGCATAGAGTGTGATGTATGTGTGAATTTATGTGCATCTATATCTATTTACATGTGTGTATATTTACATATAATATATATCCTTCATTTCCTCCCCCCACCTGTGACTTCATCCTTTAAGGGAGCTTCCCAGTGAGGAAACACCAGCGAAGAGAGAGAGAGAGAGAGAGATATGATGGATGCATAATTGATAGATAGATGGATGAATAACAGATAGATGGATAGATAGACAGATAGACAGATAGATATCCATCGATGGATGGATGGATAGATAAATCAATAAATAAATAGATATTTTCAGAAGGGAATGGCTTTCATCATATATTAGGGGACACATTCACTGGGGTTTTCTCTGGAAACATCTATCACTCTCTCTTCCCAGCTCCAGCCCTCTGCTCTCCAAACTCCTCACACTCTCCCTCCTGTTTCCAAAGACTAACCTTTGCTAGACTCAATTGATTATCTGCACAGAGGACCACACAGTTGCATGCCCCTAAAGTCTTCTGGCTTTGCAGGTACGATTGTGTTCCAGAGACGGCCGTGCCCACAGGGCCAGGGATGGAATTTAACTGCATTTAGCTAATATTAATGACATTGTTAGCTAACAATATACTCACAAACACAACGCTAAATGCCAGCATGTGCACCATAAAGATGTCCACACACAGAGATCTAATACCATATTTGTACATCTCATTGAATTTTTGGGTCCGAAAAGAAATCTGTGTGCTGGTAACCACACACTTAGACATGGATAGGACTCTGTGCGCGCACACATGTGTGTATACATATTACATGCATATTACATGTATGTGTGTACATATACATATTTGATGAGAACTACATACACTTTCTCTATGGTTTGAAAGCTATTTTGTGGGCAAGCACACCCATATGTTCTTCACCTCTAATGCATACATGGTTCACCCATGGAATATTCCACATATCCCAGCTTGCTCCCTTCCATAGATTTCCTGCTTGTTCAGAGGACCCAAAAAGGAGCCACTGGGGCTTCCATGGCCTGTGAAAAACACTTCCATACTAATCTCCTCAATCCTTTTGTATTCCCCCCTCTGCCTTCCCACCACCATGGCCAGCTAGGCTCATCCTCCTCCCCCTTGCCTTATCCTAACCAGCCATCTCCCACCCCAGCCATACATACATCCATCCTTCGATTTCCTAATTTTATTTTTGTTTGCTTGCTACATTTCCCCCTGCATTTACGTTTCTGTGCCCTACCCCCACCCCCATCTCCTGTCGCCTTTCTCTACGTCTAGATCTGGTTTCTCTTTTCGGAAACATGTTTCAGTACAAAGCGCTTCCCTTCTGACAGTACTGAAGAAAAATAAGTGCTCATTGTGTGTGTGGCGTTATTGTGTCCGGCATTACCATATTGACCGTTGGATAACCTATATTCGGCTCCCCCCTCCCATTAACAATCTGTGGCCCGAGAACATAAGTAGCTCTTGAGATTTTGTGATGCTTTAAAAAAAAAAAAAAACAACCAAAAAAAAAAAACCCTCAACCTTTAGACTTGCCCCGCTCCCTCCTTTTCCAAGGGAGAAAGTGTGGTTTTTTGGGGGGGAAGGAAGGGGTGCTTCAATTTGAATTTGGCGACTTTTTTTTTTTTTGTCTTTTTGGTTGGAGGGAAAGAATGAGAGAGAAGATCATGGTCGTCCCCTCCCCCACTCCACAAACTGCAGGATTTTTTGAAAGAAAAGAGACTTCCACAGCCCTCCCTCTTTTCCCTTTCCAAATAAGTTGACTTCTAGATGACAAGTAATTAATTCCATTTTAATTTCTCTCCCCCCCAACCCCAACAACTTGAAAGCTCCAAACTGAATCGAGGTCCCCTTCTGGTTTTGTTCCTTTATGACGCCTGGCAGACAGGACTAATGTATGCAAAGGAATATGCAAATGCTTAATTGATTTTTTCTTAAATCTCTTGTCAGTAAAAGTAATGAATTGGTCTAAAATGATTTTAATAACCCGGACGTGTCACTAGAAAATGCTCAACCTTCCCCACCCCCCACCATCGCCTATAGTCTCAAAAAAACCAATTATGGACCCGTTCATTTCCCCTCTTTTAAAATATTAAAGATGAATTTCTCTTGTTTGTTCGGAGATCATGGACAAGGTCCTCTTCTGACTCGCCCCCCCCCCTTCCCCTTCCTTTCCCTGGAATTCAATTTTCTTCAAATCTCGTTTAAAGTGGCTTTTTAAAAAGTGGACGCATTTTAATATTGGTTAGACAGAGTGACCCGCATTTCACCTCGGTTGTTTGACTTGTTCCAATAGGTCACTGCCATAGAGTTATTGATGGGGAAACTCCATTGAAATTTGTCTCTTCGCAAATGGCCTTTAGATCTTCCAGTGAGTTCAATAACTAGTTATAATGTGGAAGGGGAAAAATGAAGGCCCTGGGCTAACGAATTTGATGTTTCATTTTTATGCTGGAGAAATTGTTAGTTTGGGCTTTGGGCTCCACGTCCCCCCCCCACCCCCTTCACACACCCCATGTGGGTCGACTGAATTCCACCCCCCTTAATCTGAGCTTCTGCTCTTGACCCCCCACCTCCTCCTCTTTTTTTTTTTTTTAAATTTCATTTTTACTTTTTCAATCTCCGACACTTGGATGGAGGAAGCTGCAGCTACTAGAGGTCTGTAAGCCGAACTTTCATTCTTGGAAAGGGAAAGACTTTTACTTTTTAAAGGGGGGTGGGGGTGGGGGTGGGGGTGCTGGTGTGTCTTTTAAAGGCCTGCAAAACAGCCTGGCTTTAGCTCGGCTTAGTGAAGGCGCTCCCAACCTTTGCTGGCTCTTGCAGCTGGGCAGAAACATTTTATCGAGCTCGCTGAGGACTCTTCTCTAAGCCATTCAACATGGCAGAAACTTCGAGGCAAGGCTCAGCTTTGGCCCCACTTTTGGTGGAGAGGAACTCAAGGGTTCGGGGGCTGAGGGCTGTTTTAGAGGAGGGGTTGGAAGAGAGGCAAACAGGCTTCTTTTCAAGGCCTCGGGGCCAAAATGACTTCTTCCATCCCCACTTGCTGGCTGGGAACTGGCTGGGGGTCAGCCAACCATTTGCTGGACTTTCTCCTTAGCCATCCCTACATTCTCCTGGGGAAGCCTTGAAGCCCAGGAAAAGGTGGAATTTAGTGGGATCAATAAGGTTGATGCAAAGGGAGCGTGGAGAAATGAAGGGGTCAATGAAGAGGATCTGCTTTTTGCAAAGGGTTTCCCCCAGGGAAAAGGGGGTCCTTAAAGCTTCTCCTAAAATTAGAAAATAGAAAAGTTGCTGGGGGAAGTCCTTAGCTCCTTGCAGAAATAGAGCTGGGGAAAGGATAATGCATTGGAACCTCTGCTCTCTAAACTCTCTTCAGGTCTATCTACTTCTCAGCTGACCCAGAGCCACACCAACTTACATCTCTATCAACATTATTATTAATGGTAATAAGAGCACTAATAACATTCTTCCACCGGCAGGTCAGAGCGCCCTGTTTTTCCCTTAACATTTGCCCCCTTTTCAAGCAGTGATTTCCCCTCTTTCATGCCAAAGGAAAGCAAACACCCTTTAGGCCAGCTCCCCAAACCTTAAGGGCCCCTTTTTTTTTAAATACAGAACTCCCTTACCCACAACCCCAGTCACTACAAATCCCTAGGCTTTCCATTCTGCAGAAAGAGGGCACCGAGGACAGACTGACGGATCTAGACGGTCCCTCGGCGGGCCTGAGACCCAAGACCCCAACCCCCTCCCTCAGTACCTCCAGACGAGGTTGCTCCAGCTCGACTGAGCCCATAGATAGGTTTTCTCAAGGACAAATCAATCGTCCCTTAGTAGTCTCCGGGGATGAGTACCCCAGTTCCCGAGCCTCAGACCCGCTAAAATCAAAACAAAAACAAAAACGGGCGGGGGGGGGGGGAAGAGATGGAGTGGTAGACACCAAAGCAAAGGCCAGAAGCAAGTCGGACTTCTGGGAAGAGACATCCTATGTCTTCTCCGGCCAGGCGGGGAAATGAATCAATAGTGACCGGTTAATCAACTTGATAGAAATCCCTCTCGCTTCCCTGATGCCTTCTCTGCCTGGGCTGTGCGCACCTTTCTTCCACTGCAAGCTAGAGAATTCCAATCCGCCTCCTATGTTCTCTCACCCGCTTTCTGAACCCGAAAACTCTCTCCCCTGGGAACAGAAAGAGCCCTTACCCGAAGTGAAGCAAGTCACCCACAGTACTGGGGATTCGCTCCCACGTTAAGAACTATTTTTTTTTTTATGTAAAAAAAAATTTTTTTTAGTCTAGTCTGTCTGTGATCGTTTAAATTTCCGCACTTCCCTTTAAGATTTTCCTCTCGGCTCTGAATCATCTAATATACTTAGAATCGCTGCCGTTTCCACACTAGGCTGTTTCGCTTCAATAGGACTCTCTCCGAATTATTCCATCTTGCTCTAGCGTCCAAAAAAGAAAATAAATCCATCTTCTCCCTTTTTTCTGGGTGTCCTATGCTATCTCAAATTATGTCCCCATTATTTAATTGTGTTTTGTATTCTGCTACTCTCTAGTCTCGAAATGGATGAAAATAGAAAGCCTTCTGTTTGCGTATGTATTGACAGAAATCGGGGCAGCCACATTTTCTGTATTCCTGCCTAGGGCTCCATTCCGATTTTTAGGCACGTATAGGGCTAGGGATGAGACAGCCCCACGAACAGAAACCTCTCTCTGGAGTCCTCCTCTTTGGGGTTGCCACCAGGATGCTATTTTCCTACACTTTCTTTCTCTTTGTGTTCCACACAGTTCAGCGGGTACATACAGCAGTACATGCTGGAGTTGGGGCTCGAGTAAAAAGGTCTCCAGTCATGACCTCTGCAGGCACAAATGCAGACACACACTTCTGCAGAGAAGGTAAATGCCCTTCCCAATCGATGTGCTCTCTCCACCATCTATGGATAATGTATAAACAGTCATAACTTGAACGTGGAAGAACGAGTACGAACGCAGAAGGCCGGGAACCTGCGTTTGGTTTTAGTTTTTCCCGGTATGCCTCCCCACACCTTCTCAAGGTGCTCGCGTACCTGCTCAGGAAAACCGGGGAGAGATCTTTCTTTCACTGCTCCCCTCCCCTCGTAAAGCAAATCCCCGGAGGCTTTGACTCTACCTAGTACGGGGTTGGAAGGATTTAAAGAAGGGAGAAACCGAGCTGGAAGAGAACTGTGCTATTTTGGAGGGTGGGAGAGAGTATCCAAGAAGGGATGGCGATAACCTTTTCCCGCGCTGACTTTCTGCCTTTCGTCCTACAAACTATTTGATCGGCCATCAGCGTATTTTTCCAGTTTAATTTCTCATCTGTTTACACCTAATAAACGCTTCTCGCTTAT
The DNA here is from genome assembly GCF_016433145.1 of Gracilinanus agilis. Taxonomy (NCBI): domain Eukaryota; kingdom Metazoa; phylum Chordata; class Mammalia; order Didelphimorphia; family Didelphidae; genus Gracilinanus; species Gracilinanus agilis. Next base: position 286,816,576 of record NC_058134.1, read on the forward strand.
TCCCTCACGTCCCTTTCATTCTCTGATCCCTTCCAACACTGCAGCCATTAGTTACTATTATTGGTATTTTTATGAGGCCCTTTCCCCAAGCCCAGGGGGGTAGGGGGTGGGGAGCCTGATTTTTGGCCAAAGGGAAAACTTCAGCGAAACTTCACGTAGTTACAACCTTGTCCCCCTTTCCCGCCCCCAAGACTGACTCCCCCAGCCCTAGTACCCTTCCCAGAGCAGAAATGTTACAGGGTAAATAAGAGTTCGCTTGCTCTTGGTTATTAGAATTCTGAAGACGTTGGCATGTGTAGTGATCATTAGTCAAACCCGCGGAAGCCAAAGGAGCCGAGGAGTTGGACAGAAGAAATCTTGGAAATGATATACAGGAGCCGGCTGGAGCATCAATTCAGGCCGATAAGAACCGGGCTGCTGGGAGCTGGGGGGGTGGGGGGGCGATGTTTAATTGGGTTCTGGGTACCTTTCATAATTGGGGAGGAGGAAAGGAGCATTGAAAGCCCCAAAGGGGAGACGTTATTCCCTTTTTTTTGGTCCCCCAGTGAAAACTGTGTAGGTTGAGGACACTTTGAACCCCATCTCTGATACTCTGAGATCCAGGAGAAAAAAAGAAAGACCCAGGAGGTGTCCAAAATAGCTTTGGGGACAAACTAAGAAGAGAGGGAAGGGAAGAAAGTTTTAGGGTGCTACCCTTTTGGTAACATCTCAGGATTCTTCCTCACATCATTCCTTCCTTTTAGAATGAAGCAGCTAAAGCAGGAAGCTCCAATGAGTAGAGTCAGAAGGCAAATGGGTGAGATGAGAAATCAGCCCAAGGATGAACAAAGAATTTGGAGGACTGGCAAAGTATCTGGGGAAGTCCCCAAGACCTGGCTGCATGAGGAATATAGCCATTCCCCTTTTCTCATGAGGGATACAACCATTCACCTCATTTAGGCTCCAGCAGGAGATATGGGGATTGTAGAGCAGGAATGCAAAGAGTAGGTTAGGTCAGACCTAGGAGTGGCCAGGGAGCCATTTCGTCTGATGAGTAAATACTCCAGAAAAATGCTTGTCCCCCTATATCCTCCAAAACAGAAATGGACAGAGGTCTGAAGAGAGAGCCATCACCCCACTCCCCAATAGACATTTATGGCTAGGTAGGGCCCATCTCTAAAAAAAAAAAAAGTCTAAATACCCAAATATGCAGTCAAACTGCGAAGAAGGCCAGAAAGTAGAAGTATAATAAAGAACGATATTTGAGACCAGTCAATTACATGATAGAATACGCATCTATAAATATGAAAGTCGTTTTCTACATTTGATTGCTGAGAAAATGTTCATTTAGATTTATAAGGGAGTACTAGCAAATTCACAGGTCTACACACTCCATACACTGGGCAAAGGATTATCAGTGTACATTTGGATTTAACTGAAATGTCCAAATAGGCACCCAGTTGTACACCCACCCACTAAAAGAAATGGCTCTAATGTACACTCAGGTACAGTAGAGAGATAGCCCCTAGTGAGGAAGATCCCTCAACATCCATATCTGTGATAAGAAAATATATAAAATAGCATCTGCCTGTATACCCAGAAGAAGATCTTGAAATCCACAACCATGTATGCAGAACTCTCTCGAGAAAGGCACATTTTTCTCTGGACACGGATGTCCAAGTTAATGTGTTTATGACGTCTATAGGTATCAAATGCAGACACATCTCCAAGCCAAGAAAGAGACACTGGGTTTGATCGACATACAAAGACCCCATAAGTAGAGGAACATATATACCCTCATTTATGGCATATGGGCCATTTCTCTTGAGAGGAATATTAACCCTCAAGTCTGGGGGTGGGGTGGGGAGGTGGGGAAATCATGGAGGCAAAACTAAGGCCGCAGGTGGGGGATTCATTTGGCTCTATCCCTACCCCCCTTTCTCTCTCTCTCTCTCTCTCTCCCTCCCTCCCCCCAAGCCAACCCACCCCCTCACCACAAGACCAAGGGAAAAGCTCTTCCGACGTGAGACTCAGATACTCCTCAGGCAGACTCAAGGCAGCGGGGGGGCTCCGGGTGTCACGAGGGGAAGGCTCGTTAACATTGCGAAATGGGGTCATTTGGATAAAATATGATTTTGTTTGGAGGCAGCTCCACAGAGAGGAGACATCAGGCGTGTACAGCGCAAAACCACCAAGGAAAGAGGGCTACCCACACTTACTCTAGTTCACTCGCACACACGCACACACAGCTCTTAATTACTCTATGCCACGGTCCCAGAGCACTAGCCTGGATGGGCCAGAAGCTTGCATTTCCCCTCCCCCTCTCACCCCCACTATGATTTTTCTCTTTTGCTCACACAAGCCCCAATGTAAATCTCAGAAACCCTATATCTGGGGGAGAACACTTGATATTTGGGGGAAGGGGTCAAATGGAGGCAAGAAGGCCCTTGAAGAAGAAAACCTCCCTGATCCTGTATGCCCTGTCCCTGGTGCATCCCAACACGTTCAGATTGCTAGTACAAATAGCTCTTTTCTCTTTTCATTCAGGGTTATTTGGGGGCTGCCTTGAGGTTTGTGGAGTTTTTTATCTTCTAGGGGTGAGGGGATGGGGAGAGGCAAGACAGACCAGTGCCTACGCCAACAAAAAAAGATGGACTGTTGGAGCAACTCTCCCCTCCAGGGAAAAAAATAAAGGCAGTCTTTTCTTGCTCCAGAGAAAAGTGAGAATTTGGGGGGCCAGGAGAGAATGGAAGAGTTTAGTTACATAACCGTTCTAATTTTCCAGTTTGTGTTTTCTGTGTAGGCCATGAAGAGGCAAAAGAAGCACTAAAAAGAGACAGAGACAGGCATACAGAGTCAGGCAGAAACAGAAACAGAGGGAGACCTCTTCCCAAATAGGTGCGCTGGGGAGCTAAGAGTCAGAACACAGAGTTTCCCTCGTGCTTCCTCTTTAATTGGGTTTTATTAGGGGGTGGATTTGTCGGGGAGGGACAATAGTGGAGACTTGGGGAGTGAAGTGCCATTTAGATAGCAGGCTGGGGAGCATTTACAAAGCAAAGCCTCAGATGCCATTTCCTGGGAAGGGACCAGATCAAAACAACCTCCTCTCTGCGTTTATGACCCTGTCTCTCCTCTGGGCGGAAAAAACGCCTTCAATAAAACTTCAGCTTACACCCTGTCCACCACCCCCCTCCCCATTCCACCCCCAACACTCCAGCACCAGGAATGGAAAAGCAAGGAAACCCAATTCAAAACGGCATAGGCAGTAACCACCACCACCACCCCTTAACCCTGACTTTCCAACTGGTTAGAAAATTATCTTCTTTTTTTAAGTACTTACTGAAAAAGATTTTCTCCAATGTCTGTGCAATCAAGAAGTCCAAGATGATTTAAGTAACAGATATTCCAATAGGCTAACTCCCCAGGCAGTGGGGAAGAGGGAGAAGGAAGAAGGAAGCAAAAGAAGATAAAGTTTTCCCCTTTGCCATTAGCAGAGTTTAGCCAGTACGATCCTGGCCAAGACAGAAATAACACACCAAAGGTCACTCGAGAGAAGGATCTGTTGCCAGTGGGGTCTGCTAGGTGGGTTTGGGTTTCTGAGGCACAAACTTGGAGCAACTGGGAACTGCCAGAGGATAGGTGAGAAGAGAAAGAGAGAGAAGGTGAGAAAAGAAGGTTGGTTTAAATTGTTGTGGGGAGAGCTGCTAACTTCCTGCCCATTGGAGAAACCGGAATCTTTGCTACATACACAGATCTGCGGGCACAAACATGCACATGTTTATGAGAGAGAGAGAGAGAGAGAGAGAGAGAGAGAGAGAGAGAGAGAGAGAGAGAGAGAGCTCAAAGAGATTTATAGTTATATATGAAATCTACACCCATTTTTAGGTGAGCATATAGAGCTACTTGCTGGGGATATCTCTACACATCTGTGGGTGTGAGAATAAACAAACACATCCCACTACACACAGAAACACGCCAACATTGTGTGCAATATATTACGTTACAGACCAGATGTTATATTTGATATCATTAGTTACACCTGGGATTCCTTATCCAGGAATTCCTAAAGTATGTTCTAAATCAGATGGTGAAGCTAGTATTGAGTTCTTCCCGGGGTATATGAATGGTATAAAAGAAAGAGGCCCTGGGACAGCAGCAGTGCAAAGCAGCTCCAATCCCCCTCCAGCACACATTGGGCAAAGGTTAAGTCTTACATATTTTTTCAAAACTTGCCCACTGTCTTAGAATCAATGCTAAATACTGGTTCCAAGGTGAAAGAGCGTTACGGGCTAGGAATTTGGGGTTAAGTGACTTGCCCAGAGTCACACCACTAGGAAGTATCTAAGGCCAAATTTGAACCCAGGACCTCCTATCTCTCGGCCTGACTCCCCATCCACTGAACCACCTACCTGTGCCTAACATGTTTTGCAATACATTGGATATACATTCCGAAGGGCTTTGGGAGAGATAATCTATTCCAATCACTTTATATTATGAATGGAGAAACTGAGGATACGAGGGAACAAAAACATAGTAAGGTCACATAGTAGCTTTGAATTCATAGATTTAAATTCATATCTTTTAATTCCAGATCCTTCCACTATATGATAAATTCATTTTTTTCTGACTGGGTTTCCTTCTTCATTCCCAAGGAACTATTGGAAAAGAAAAAGCTGGATCTCTAAAGGAATAAGGAAGCTCGTGGGCAAAGATTCATATTGCCTCTCAATGTATCCCTCACATGCCACTCTACAACAAACACCCTCTGCCCCCAAGTGCTGAAGACCCTTCCAGGCTCTTATCATTGGCATAACACACAGAAGGGAAAAGCGATTGACTTATACAGGCTCCATCAAAAGAAGAAGGGGACTAGAAAAGGATTTCTCCTTTCCCTAATCTCCCTTCCTCAGAATCTCAACAAAACTACTTTCTCAGGAGGTCCCTTGAAGTCTTAATTTCAAAACTGGGTTTTCTCCTACACTATAGTATAACCAAGGTGTTGAATTCAGAGCCTTTCTCTTGCAGAAAGACACTCTGAGGTGTTGTCTATGCAAGCATAACAAAAAAACCAGTGAACTTCAAACAAACAAAAATCTCATCCCTACCTTTCTCCTTTCAAATCTACCAGTCTTGATGGAGAGTGAAAGTTAGTTTAACTTAAACAATCCCCAGGGCCTATCTTTACTCAACTGAAATTCTCCAGAGAAAACACTTCCCTGTGACAAGATCAACACGATTACTATATTCTCTCTCCACCCCCACCCATCACAGATTTGGTGACTTCAGCTATCTGAAATCCAATCTGATGATGCTGAATTTTGAAAACGTACTCCCCAAGATATGACCTCCTGGCAAAAAAATAAAATAAAATAAAATTTTATACACACTCATATCTGAATAGTGAATAGGGGAGTATGGGATGGGTGATTAGGTGATCTACAGAAGATAGATTTCAGATCAAAGATTCAACCTCAACTCCCACCCTCTCTCCTTCTTTCCTTCAGCTTTTTAACCTAATCTTTTTAGCTGACCCCAGAGATCACGTCCATGTGGTTATTTGCCCTCCCCATCCCTCCACTTAGAAAAGCAAATAAATATGAAGAACAAGCCAAGAAATGGAACAATGGACACTCCAACTTTCTCCATTTACCCAATTAGGCATCCTCCCCCTTCCAGAACCCAACTTTTTTTTTTTTTTTTTAATCCTTACCTTCTGTTTTAGAATCAGTACTGTGTATTGGTTCCAAGGCAGAAAAGCAGCAAGGGCTAGGCAATGTGGATTAAGTGACTTTCCCAGGGTCACACAGCTAAGAAGTGTCTGAGGTTAGATTTGAATCCAGGACTTCCTGAATCTGAGGAATTCCTGAATTCCTGGCTCTCAATCTATTGACTCACCTAGCTGCCCACTTAGATCTCAGTTTTAAGAAGGGGACAGAATTCCTCCCAACCTAGAGAGGGACAGTTGGATAAGATGACTTGAGGTTGTATGATATATCCAAAGTGTGGAGGGGAGAAACCAACATTTTAGGTGAAAGGATCATGGAGATGGGGTGGGAAATGAGGGTTTAGAAGCAAAGGAGAGAGAGGCATTTCCTGTTGCCTGTTGGACTGCAAAACAAGGGGAAATACTCTTGTAACAAAATTCTGAAAAATGAAGTTTGAATTTTGAGGCAAAGATGATCCTAGGTGTCTCTGTAACCCCCTTAGGACTGACTCCAAAGACAGGTATTTTGTAAGCCAACTTCATCACTTTCCCTGCCCCTCATATATTCTCTAGCACAGACACACTCATATGAACTCTTGTTATATACATATATGCCTTCTTAAATAGGGCACTCTCACTCCACATACACACATTAATGCACCATCATTCACACTGAGATACATATGCAGACTCTCTACACATGTACTGTTACTCTGTTAGACTTGCACACATATACCCAAACACACATACACACACAGATCCAATAACTGACGTTCTTCTCTGGATAAACTAACCTTAATAATCTTTTAAACCCTCACCTTCCATCTTAGAATCAATACTGTGTATGGGCTCCAAGGCAGAAGAGTGGTAAGGATGGGCGATGGGGGTCAAGTGACTTGCCCAGGGTCACACAGCTGGGAAGTGTCTGAGGCCAGATTTGAACCCAGGACCTCCCGTCTCTAGGCCTGGCTCTCAATCCACTGAGCTACCCAGCTGCCCCCTAAATAATTTTTTAAAAAGAAAAGGAGGGAAGAATTAGCAACCCAAACAGATTTATGGTTTGCATCAGGAGCTTTGTAGAATATCCACTTGACTCTTGGCCTTTTCTGGACTTTCTGGCCTGTCAGGTTCCCCCATCCCAGTTAAGTTTAGGCCTCTCACCCAAACAGGAACCACCAAATTCTATCTTTACAAAATCTTCACTCCTCACTTTCTTTCTTCAAACATTTATTTCCACCACAAACCCTTGCCTCATCTTGGAGGCCGTTTTCCCCAAGAAGGTCCTCCGAGTCTGACTTAAAAGGTAAGTTCTAGAGTCTCTCTCCTAACTGCCCCCACTCTGCCCACGCCTCCCAGCAGCACCAGGATCTCTCCCCGGCCACTGGCAAAACTGAAAACTCGAGGGAAATAGAGAGCTTGTGAGATTGGGTTTTAAAAGTCTGCCTTTAGATGAAGGGCAGTGGAGGCGTCACATCTACTCTTGCTTGGAAAATAGAAGCCATTAAAGCCCACCATCCAACACAAAGGGGACAGGTCCACACTAGACATCGCCCTCCTAATTCCCTTCCACCCCGCCCGTTAGCCTCAATCACCCTTTAGCTCTGGACCGTTAGGACTCCGATTTTGATCAGAGACCCAACATCCTTAAATTCAGGTCAGTCGAGCTCAGGACTCCCCAAGGTAGGATGGGGGCAAAGGAAAGGGTCACAAAGAGAATACCAGCACCATTCACGGAGCAATATGGCTCCCAGACTTGCCTTGTTGGCGAGGGCAGATTAATGTTGGGGGTGGGGGAGCGAGTGTGGGGACTAGGAAAAGACATGGGGGGCGGGGGAGGGAGCAGAGAAAGAGACCCAAGGACTTTTTGTTGATTGGTTGGCGGTAGGCATGTGACCCTGCTTAGCGCATGCCTGATTGGTTGCTTGACCTCTCCCTGGGTTAGAGACCTAGGAACAAAAATACAAGCATTCCCTCCCGCCGCAGTGAGGATACCTTAGCACCTGATGAAAGGGCAACCGGTGTGTAATGCCCCTCCTCCTCGCCTTAGAGGAACCAAGTTCATGCGAAGGTGGCTCTGGGCGATAGAAAGACCAAGAAACTGAGTCCCTATCAGCACCTTCCTGTTTCCTGATGAAAAACACAAACCAGTGAAACTGGCCAAAGCAAAGTGCCGAAGGAGGGCAGGATTGGGGGTAGGGGGCGGGGGTGGGGGTGGGGAGGTGACTGGAAATACTATGCCCAGGAAAGTGAGTAAGAACCCAAGGGAGGGAGAAGAGAATTTTCGCCCGGATTTGTAGGTCAGACACACGCCAAATATACGTGTTTGTGTGCTGTGTTTAGGCTGGGGTTGTACGTGAGGCGTCAAGTCTTCATATTGATGTTGGTTGCATGTTCATTTTTGTCTTAGTCCCAGATCTCCTAACTCCATCCTTTCCTCGGAAGGAAACTCAGCTGCCACTTCCATCAAAGCCGTGGGGAGAAGTGAGAAGGCTAGAGCAATAGGATGAGGGGGAAGGGTCAGATGGGGAACTTATCCCAAAGCAGAGAGTCTAGCCCAGCTCTCCAAGAGAGACCTTGCCTTGTGCACCCTACCGCTATCAATTTTCCCAAAGTTCCCCCAAAGGTGGCACTTAGAGTAAGGTTGAAATTAGAGCAAGAGAGGAGTAGAAGGTATGAGTGGGATAGGAAGAAGTATACTTAAAGGTGAGAAAGGAGACAACAAGTGGGCAGAAGGCTTGGGAAGATTAGGAAAAGGGAAGGAGCTTCTGAAGAAAGATGATTAATGAATGCATAAATGATTATGAATAAATGGTCTTTAAAAGCAAGACTAGCCAAGGGGATGATGTCGAAGAAAGGATCGCTTGATACTTAACATTCCTAGACTTCCTATTCTGAGGTTAGGGAAGGCTAGGCTCCCTACTCCTCCAGGTGAAGGGAAAATAGAGGGCTTTTGGATGCTTTTATTGGCCAGGTCCCAGACCTAAACTGGAGCAGTGTGGTGAGGATGAAGCAGGGAGCAGGAATTCTTAAAACATCCATCCCTGTTGTACCCATTTGGTGTGGGAAGAATAGATTTAAGCCATAGCTAGAGTGATCCCCTACATAACCCCCTCTGGCTCCATATCTCTCTGTCTCGGTCTCTACCCTTTCTGTGTCACTGCCTTTGTCTCTGTGGGTCTCTTTCTGTTTCCCTTTCCCATTTCAGGCTTTTGGTTTGCTCTGAGTCGATGTTGGCATGGCACAGCCCTTTCTGCCCTTCCCCCACCTCCAACATTGTTTTGACAATCCAGGTATCATAGCCCCTTTTCTTTGAATGGGTAGTCGTCATATCTTTCCCTTTTACTTCCCTAGCCCCTCTCCCACCTGGATCCTGGTTTTGCTGGTCCATTTTGAGGAGCTAGTATTTATTCAGAAGCAATTCCAATCCATTCCCATCTCTCTGGCATGAAGACTCCTCCAGGGACATCAACTCACCTAGACTATACGTGTGCACGCTTTTCCTACGTAACAGATTATGACGCATAATGGGGGAGGGGAGAGCATGTGCTTTCAGGTGTGTGGGGACACGTGCCTCCAACACCCAGACTTACACACTCTTCTCTTCCACCTCCCCAATACAAAGGCCCTCTAAATCAGACCTTAGGATATAGCAGGGTGAGAACTCAAAGCGCTTGAGACCTACACATCCGAACAGAGCGTTTCTGAGAGCGGATTCTTTCTCCCTTCTCAACCCCATTCTATCTAGATTCACCAGGCTCACAAATCCCTCTCCAGAAAAACAAAAAAACAAAACCTTCCCATGAATTATCCTAGTTTCCCCAGGCTCCTGGGAAACTCCTGACCATCCTACAGGCTAAGAAAGGAAGGGGGATTCTATTAGGCAGCTTGAGGGAGTAAGGGTAGCTTTGACATAGAATTCTAAGGACCAGGAGGAAACAGCTCCTTCCTTTTTCACCTCAACCACTGGCTTGGCCTAAAGAAAGCAAAAGGAAGGAGGGATGAGGTTCAGAGTTATTTCTCTGAATCCTGGAACCAGCCAACCTCCAAACGAGAACTCCCTCTCCTTAGCCCCACTTTGGGAGCTCAGGAGTGCCCAAGTCCTTGAAGGATGAAAAGAGGGGGAAAAGAACACTGTCAGGGGACTCTAAGCTCCTCTGGGGGAATGAGAAAGCAGGTAATCTCCCATTCCTCGCCTCCAGCCTACCTCTCAATCCAACCAGTGCTCATGTCTTCAAGACAGTCCAATCCAGAAAAGTTTTGAAGACAGTCAACTAATTACAACCAAGGGCAAGAGTGGAGACAGTGGGTAGGGGAAAGAGTGAAAAGGGATGGGAGAAGAGGGAAGTTTGCTTTGCACTCAGAACTGGAAGATTTCAACAAGCAGCCAACACAACTCTATCCCAATCTAGACTTCTCAGTCCTTCCAGGCTGGGAAGGTTAGGGAAGTGAGGTAAATGCTTTACTGAACTAAATCCTCTCTCTTCCTTAAAGTCCCTTATATTGAATAACTTGTGATTGGGAGACGATGAGGTGAAGGAGCAGGAGGGAGAGATCAGTCAAAGGATTTAGTACACCTCAGCCCCAGACCCCCCACTTTCAGTCTTAACCTACCACTCTCAAAGTACCCCAGCTCTCCTCACCCAGACCCAACCCCAGGCTGCCTTTGCTGTCTTTTCTTTCCAAAGGACTCCTTCCCCTTCTCTCCCTTGAACTGTTCTCACAACTAGATGGGGGAGTTCTGTAGGTAAAACGGAGAAAAGGAGAGAGAGGGGGGGAGAGAGAGAGAGAGAGAGAGAGAGAGAGAGAGAGAGAGAGAGAGAGAGAGAGAGAGAGAAAATTAACTTACAGTGTTCGCCTGGGATTCATTTGCGAAGATGTAACCTCTCTTAACATCATCCCCAGCCGCCGTAATCCCCTCTAACTGCCTGGCTCTCTGTCCTAGCATTAAACCTCACCAGCAGCTGCGTTGCTGGACAGTTAAGATTATATATGATGTAAATATATTGTGGGTTTGTCAGCTCTCCCTACACCATAAAACTTGGTTTAATGACATCACGTGGTCCCCCAAGAGCCACTCACGGGCCTGCCTTCAGGCCATTCACATAAATAACCTCCAAAAGTTTCAAACTCCTAAATTCACATAGAAGCCATGCGTTATTTCTCGAATGCTCACTTACACTTAAAAAGCCCTCTTTGCTTCCTCCCTGTCCCCCACCCCGCACCCCTTGCATGGTGGGGGGGAGGGGGAGGGTGGGTCCTTATTTATTTATTTACTTACTTAGTTACTGACTTATTTTCATAAGGACCTGTCGCCTTCCGTGGTCGCGTGATTTTTTTCCTTTTTTTTTTTTCTTCCTCTCTCCTCTTATTCCTCAGAGTGGGCCCGTGCCCCCCCTCCCCACTCCCTCGGGAAGGTAAGTCATGCTTCTTCCCCTTTTTTTTTCTTGCTGCCATAAGGGTTGGGCTCCAGGGAGAAGGGAGGGGGCAGGGGAGAGAAGCGATCCGTGGTCTCCGTTTGGAACTCCTATGCAGCCCACCCTCCAAAGCAACTCTCCTGAGAAACGCAAAGGCCAAATATTTAGACATTGTCTGTAGTTGCCAAGATGTTCGAGTCCCAGGCCCTGAGGCTGGAGATGGGGTATTGATTGGGAGAAAGCAGAGGGCCTTGCTTGCTAGGTCCCCTCCTCTAACAAGTAGAAGAAGGAGTCTATAGAGGAAGAGAGAAGGAAGCTTTGGTCAGTCAGTTTTGGTCTGGGAAATAAAGCAATAGAGAGATGGGGTTTTAGGAGGAAGGAAGGCCCAAGGCCACCATGACAGAAAGCTGAGCAAAAGGAGAAGCTGGAGCTGGCTCAGAGAGACAGCAGCAGAGTCTATGCAGGCTTAGAGGAAGGAGAAAGTGAAAAGGGACTCCCGGTTTTTCAGGAAGAAAAGGGATAACCACCTGGGAAGAGGAAGTTTCCAGCAAGGGTCTTCATAGGTCCCCTGGGGTCCTATTGAGAGCTCCATTCTTCCACTCCCCTGGGTGACCCTGGGAGGGCCCCGCTGGACGGAGAGGGACTGGGGAGCAAGCGCCGCATCCTCTTTCTTAGTTAACTGCTACCCATCAGGAGACAACAGCGATTTTCCTTGCTTCAGCGATCGCCCAATAGTTTTACTCAGCATGGAGAAAAAATTAAAATAACTCCCGGAAGAAAATTATACATTTTATTTCAGAGAGAAAGCGAGCTAGCGAGACGGATAATTTGCAGGGATCACAGGCAGGGAATGCAGGTCCAGGGACCCCAGAGGAGGGAGTCACAACACCAACCAAACCTTCATTTAGAACTGGGTGTTCAGACGGAGTTAAATGGCCTGGAAGGGGACATAGAGGAGGGTCTATAAGGGGAAATGATCCTATAGATCCCTTCACAGAAATTAAAAACAAACAAGAACAGGCCGTGCTGAAAGGAAGAGGAATCAATACAGAGGACTGTAATACATCCCCAAACTCTCCATCCATAATAATCATAAATATCGTCCTCACCTTCCCTCCTACCCAACCCCTCTCTGCCCCTAGTCTCCACTCCCTTGGGTCTTCTTGTGGGGGGGCTTAGTAAGTTGAGGCCCAGTTCCTGGGATTTCCTCTCCCTCCCCCCATCCCAGGCGGTTCAGGAGGGTGGGGAAGGGTAGAATGGCATCAGGCTCAAACTCAGGAAATTACCCTCATTGTAGAAAGGTGGGGAGGAAATGCTATAAACTTTTATGGGTCCTTAGACCGCTGTTGCATTTGTTTCTACTGTACATTGCTTCCTCGTCCTGCCACCCTCCTGTCCCCACTGTCCAGTGAGGAGAATCCACAGTGTGTTTGCCCCCCCCCCCATCCACAGCCAGTACACTGGGAATATTTTGCCTCCTCTTTTCCCCCTAACTGGACCCTAAAGGATATGCAACAATATGTACATCAATAAAACACAAAATAGATTTGAGCCTGTACGGCTCCAATTACCCAGATAGTTAGCATGTCTGCATAGCCCCTTGCTCAGCAAAGTGGGGAGACAGACCTAACAGACCTATTTTATACCACACAGACAAAACCCCATCTCTTTCCCCTCCCCATCTTCCCACACAATTTCACATAGCTCTTCCCAACAAGATTTTAGAGAGAACGTCAGATATCACCACTTCTTTTTCCCCTGTTACCATCAACATGCCAAGACAGGGTGTCCTGCTTCAGCCCAGGATATACCACTTGGGGAACCGTCTGAGTCCCTTTGTGGACAGACTCAGCCTTTCCTAAGTCCCAATCTTTCCATTTGCCTTTTCCCTACTCCTAACAGTCTGTGCCAAAGGACTTGAGAAAGGAAACCTGCTACTTTGTCCCCCAAAGCTTCCCCTCAAACTGAGAGGGGAAGCCCTGGCCACGGAGCCATGAATCTTAGCTACTTTTTAGCAGAGCTCAGCCACTCAACAGGGCCCAGGAAAGGGTGCCCCCATACACAGATTACCTATATAAACAGAGATAATATCATCTATGCAGAAGGAACACAACAATACAGCAGAGCATTTCTAACTGGTCCTGTTTCAATGTATACCCCCAGCCAAGCCAAGTAGAAGGTACTTTCTCCCTCCTCAACAATTCTGGAGGCCTAGCAATCTAAGTCGCCCTTCTCTCTGTGCCAGTCAACCTAGGATCCCCAAAGCGGCTCTTCAAAGCCCTTCTTTGGGAATGACCTCCAAAGGTAGAAGGCACCCCTTAGGAAGCCTCTACAAAAACTTTGGATGCCTCCATCCCATTCCCTCTCCCTTCCCCGTCAAGAAAAAGAGGATTCGATGGCTGCCTTTGGACTTTATGTCTATTGGTCTTTATTCAATATGACAAAATATAGTTTCATAATGGACCCGGAGTCAATAAATAGGTGGGTGACAGTGGTGGGGGAATTTCCCCCAAATAAAGTTGCCAGAAAGGGACTACATGGTCACCAAGCGTTGGTACTGGAGTCAGAGAGCACATCACATGAAGGTGGACCCCAATACATACAAACAGTGCAGGGACTCCGGGGAGTCGGCCCTCGGCATGCGGGGAGCTGGTTTGGGGTGAAGTTCTCCCCCCCAAACTGAAAGAAGGAGGAGTGCTTAGGGACATCGAGAGGGCCTGGAAGAGGGTGTCCAGAGTTCATTAAATTTTTCCCCTTTCATATGTAAATCATAAAAAAATAATGAAAATCTAGTTGAACAAACAGAATAAACGAACAAGAATGAAAAACAAGCCCACTCACTCTCGCACACAGTCAGACATCATCACTCACACCTAGAGAATCCCTCAGCACTGGGAAAAAGCCACCCGGCCTGGGCCTGGTCCCAACTCGCCAGCTCTGGAGCAGGGCCCCCTCGAACAAAGAAAGGCTGAAGGTCGGCTGAAATGGGGAATTACACATTTCAATCCCAGGGGGTTCAAAAACTCTGCCCAAAGAGGGTTGCAGGGGCGGTGTCCAAGTCACTCCAGCCCTGGCTAGACCGCTACCGGCCTCTTTCAGGAAACCAGGGATGAAGGGGACAAGAGTCTGGGGTTAGGGGGTTCTTGGCTGCTGCCTTGACTGGTGGCGCCTGAGGTACGGGGAGGATTTTGAAGGCAAAGAGCTCTTTTCCTTCCCGGCCTGCCCCGGTAGGCAGTCCCGGTGTCTAGATCATTTTAGTGGGACCCCCTACGGAGATTTCACTGGGTTATTCGGTCGCCAGGAGGGCTTAGGGAGCCAGACTGAGGAAAATGTGAATGAACACAACAGCACACTCTGAGTCAAGCTTCGGAAAGCTGAATGCTAATCGAAAACCGCTTTTGTTTGCGGGTTTGGGAGAGTCCGTGACAAATCCCCCCAGTCCCCGCACACACCTCCACCCCCAGCCCCTGAAAATGTTCACACACACACACACACACACACACACACACACACAAATACACACACACGAAAGAAAATGAAAAGTTTCCCCAAGGTAGATCCAAGCCAACTAGAGAAACTATTGGAAGGGTGCCGTATCCCCAGCTCCCTCTTCCTTTTAAAGAGCCTCTTTGCTTTTTAATTTGGAATCCTTCTTCCATTTCATCCTTCGGTTCTGGAACCAGATCTTGATCTGTCTCTCGTTGAGACACAAGTTGTTGGCGATCTCAATTCGCCTTCGGCGGGTGAGGTAGCGGTTAAAGTGAAATTCTTTCTCTAATTCCAAAGTCTGGTAGCGCGTGTAACTGGTTCTGGATCGCTTGCCGTCTGTCTCTGGAATATAAAGCCCACCCCAGCAAGTGCAGGAACGGGTGAATAGTTTTTTAAAAGTCCCACCGTCTTCCCACTCCACCCCCACCCTAAGATGGGTCTCAGAACTAGCCCCAGCGGACTGGAGAAGAGGGCAAGCGGGCAAAGGGGTGAGGGAGGGAACGAAAGCAGCCCCTGGCCCTAGGGAGAGGCGAAGACACTTGGCTCTGAGCTCGGGAAACTTTCCGGTCCGACACTCACTTACCCAGAGGGGGCCGAGGGGGATGGGGAGGGAGACCCGGACTCCAGCGAGACAATGAGACCTCCAGACCCCGGCACAAGGGGATCCCCCTCCCTTCTCCTTCCTTGCTCCCTCCCTCCCTCCCTCCTGGCTGGAAAGTCTCCTCAATCCCCCCCAAATGGGAAGCATTTCCCTCATAAAGGGGGTGATGGGGAAGGGGGGGATCCCCTCTCTGCCAGGCCAGTGTGCCTTACCCCTCAGATCCCTCTATTTTTTTAACTCCCTCCCTCCCCCCCCAAAATTGAATATTGCCTTTTATACACGTTTTGTTCCTATGATCCAATTATGTCGTCGTAAATTTGGGCGCATACAGCCTCTAAGCCTTTTAGTGGACAGTTTTACGAGCAATTGATGCCTGCACCGTAAAATTTATGGCCGCAGGTTTTTTCTTTTTATTTGCCCCGTATGGCCTATAAAACCCAGGCGGACCCGAGCGCACAAAATGAAGCCCTAAAGTTTACCGTGGCTCATGTGGAGTTTGGTCATCCACGGGTATATTTGTGGCGGGGCCGGTGGCTGGCTCAGTCCTGCGGGCTGCCCAGTCTGAGCCTGTTCTTCCTTGATCTCCCCACTCCCCTTAGATCTGTCCTCCAGCGCCGGGCGAGCCGCCTTCTGATTGTACATCCCGGGGTTTAGAGGAGCCGGTTCGTCTCTGCCCAGAGCGTGTCCCGGAGCTGCCACCGTGGTACAGGCGGGTCGGTCTGGGTGAGGTCTAGGAGTGGCAGCCATGTCTAACCCGTGGAGAGAGTTGGAAGGAGCAGGCGGTGGGAAAGTGATGCTTAAGTCCAATCCACTGTAGCAGTACCTGGATGGCTGCACCTCTGAGACAGATCCATAGTTCCCACAAGTTTGCATGCTATAGGCAGGAATATTAGGGCTTTGCTTATAGAATGAATTGGCTACGTAGGAGCTCATGGCGGGGAGGGACGAAAAAAATTTCTGCACCCTTTTTGATTAAGGGTGATTTGTGACTCTTTGAAGTTGAGGGGTTTTTTGTTCTCCAAAGTGCACAATTTATAGGTGGAGATATCTCTTTCTTTATCCTATGCGCGCTTTCCAAATAAGGGATCCTTAAATAGAGTCACGTGACTCGGGCGGCCACTCATAAATTCGGCTTGATGACCTCCGGGAGGTTAGTGATGGAAGCCGGCGAAACGCATCTTGATATGTTGGCACAGCCCAACCGAGGGGAGAGGGATCGAGAGAAAGGGAGAGAAGAAGGGGGAGAGGAAAGAAAAAAAATGGTTGTTGGAATTAGGGGGTAGCGGGGACAACGAGTCCACAGCGACACCTGGCGTAGACTCGTTAGTACTGCACCCCGGCTCGTCCTCCTCGCCTCTCCTGGGTGGATTTTTCTACCCTGGCGAAGAGAAGCTGTGCTGTTTGCTACACAAACCCCCCTGAGTTGGCCTTTTAAATTGTATTTAATTTTAAGGAAAGATGGGGCCTCGTTTAGGATGCGCAGAGGGGCTTTTCTGAATAGATTGTCGCCCCTCCCTCCCCCAGGGCCTTCTACAATCGCTGGAATGAGCTAGTTTGCAAGAATTTGTGTGTGTGTTGGAAAAGGGGGGAGAGAGCTGAAAGGGGAGCAGACGCTAAATCCTTCATTTAGTGGTGGCTGGAAGTGGGTCTTTTTCCACGTCTCCTAATTAAAAGGGCCGAAATTTCTTGCCTCGGGGAAGAAGGAGGACCAAATAGAGCTCATTAGATTGCCAAAACGACTGGACTTGGAGAGGGGGGCCAGTCACTCGGGGGTGTTTGGGGAAGGGGAATGCCTGCATCTACAAGAGTTGGGGAAGCTGAGGTAGGTGTTGTGGAGGCCAAAGAAGACTGAGGGGATGTCTAAGAAGGCCTTGGAGGTGAGGAGAAAATAATTTTGATTAGACCTCACTCCACATCCACTCAGATTCACCTCCAGAGCAGAAATCAGAGCCAGTTAGTGGGGGTAGGTGTAGCATAAACGATGGGGGTGTTTTATGAGAAGTCAGACACAAAAGCCTGTCAATGAATGTGGTTTGAGTGGAGAAAGGGGTATCAGTGTGTGTGTAACACACATGTATTCAATATGTCTCTATAGGCATAGAAAAGAGATTCTGCGAAGTCACAGGAAAGTAGGATTTGTATAAATTTAAAAAAAAAATCTTAAATGGCTATTTTCCACCCTTTGGGGCAGGTGTTTGGAGGCAGGAACTTTCTGAGGCCTAAGGTATTCTGAGGTAGGTTCCTTAAAGTCAAACTCTCTATGTAGTATGAGTTTCTTCGGGAAAAGGGAGGAAGCATGACAGAAAAGAGGGAAGACTTTGGGGCAACAGAGAGGAGAGGTCTGGGGGGGAGCAGCCAGCTAGAATAGGTCCCAGATCAGGAAGGGAGGGTCATGGGTTCCCAATTGGAGGAGAGCCCATTAGGATGTCTGCTGGTTTCCATTCCTATTTCCCCAACTCCAAATCACTTTCTCTCCCTTCCTTCCTTCCTTCCTTTCTTCCTTCCTTCCTTCCTTCCTTCCTTCCTTCCTTCTTTCTTTCCTTTCTTCCTGGGGAAATCTCCGCCTCTGGATTGAGAAACACCAAGGTCTGGCAGCTGCTTGGAATATATGGGGTTTGGGAAATCTTCTTGGCTTTTCATTCCTCTTGAAGACCCCATCTCAACATTCCAATTCACTGGGGGAAGGAATTCCTCCCCAATTTGAGTCAGGCTTTCTAAGCAAGGCCGGAGGACAAGAGAAGGCCCAGAGCAGGGGGAAAAGACCAGGGGAACTTTGTATTCCACCAGATTTGAAAGAGTGAAGGGTAATCTGAGGGAGAAGAAGGACTGGGGTGCTGATGGGAGGCCAGTGAAGAAAGATGTATTTTTCCTTCTTATGTCTGAGTCCCAGCAAAAGAACTGAGTTTCTCCGTCTTGATTTTTCTAAGCTTCCTTGCATCTCCAAATCCTCTGCGAAATGCCTCCAAAACGTTTCTTCACCTTTTTTGCTGCCTCCACCACACATATCAGCCTTAGTCAGCCCCTGGTTCAGGGGTGTGTTTGCCAGTTTTTTTCTCTCTTCTGGGAGCTTTGCGCCTTGAGAGAACTTCTTTTCTGTCCTGGATTTTATTCTTTTTTTGGGGGGGGGAAGTGGGGTCAGAAGGCAAATCTTCAAGGTTTGAAGTCTTTAAGAACACTCTGGGAGTGGGGTTCGATTCCGATTTGAATTATTGGCTTTTAGAAGTAAAATTTCCAGTGAGAAATTCGATTTTTTTTTTCCTAGGGGGAGGGAGTAAGAATCAAAGACTGCCTTTTCCCGGGGAAGGGAGCAAAGGGAGCTTCTCTCAGCTCAGAGCAGAAGGACAAAGAGGAAGTGGATAAAGAATGTTTCGGGGCTCCTGCTCCAGGAGTATTTGAGAGAGAGAAAACCAGAAGGGAATGGAAGTGTGCAGGGACTGGAACTGGGGCTGCGGGAGAGAAGCAGCCGCCAGGGGAGGCATAGAGACGCAGCAAGGACTCGGCGCCAACACCAACTTTCGCCCACGATGTACAGGAAAGAGATGGGGCGAGCGAATGAGCAGAAATCAGGATATGAACTTTTAAAAATAATATCAGTTTTATTAAATACTCGAGGACCGGTCTGGGAGACGGATTTATACAGGAGGGTAACACGAGGGGCATTTTTTTCTTTTTTGTTTTTCTCTTTTTTTTTTCCCTACTGGCTAAACAAATTTCATTCATATTTCTTTCTCCTTTCAGTCCCCCCCCACACACCTTTTTTTTTTTTAATTTGGGATTGAAACATTGACGGCGCTAAACATAAATATAAATACAGAGACCACAAATACAGCTAAAAATATTCACACAGAAACTGTCACAGTTTGTTATATGCCATAATGACCCCCAAGGATTCTTTAAATAGGATTGGGCTATGTTGGAAAATATGTCGGAGCTTCGGGGGGACTGAGCTGGGGTACTGGGATTGGAACTGGGACCGGCGGGGCTTGAAAGAGGGAGGAAGCTTTCTGCCCACTCCAGCAGCCCCCATGGGTTGCTTAAGACCCTAGCAGTATCGCTAAGGCAAGGCCTCGCTGACTCACTCGCTTTTAGAGCCCCTCTCGCCCCTGGGGATGCGGAGTAGGAAATAGGCGCCTTGTGGGTCGGCTCTTTGCTGCTGGGCCTTGGAGTGGGGCTTGGGGTGCAGGAGGGCGGAAGATCCAGTCCTCATTCAAAGTGAGCCCAATGGTGTCCGAATAGAGGTTCAGAGACCTAGGCCCCCAAGGCCGGCGGGATCAGGGAGGTGAAGGGAGAGGAGGCCGAAGAAAGGAAAGGAAAGGAGGGAGGGAGGCAAGGGAAGGAGGAGGAGGGGGGTGTTTGGGGAGAGGGAGCAGGGCGAGATCTGACTTGAAGGTCCACATTTGACTCCCTAGTCTTCCTGAGGGAGTCAAAATATAAATTGTGCCAGTGATAAATATAGGGTATGTGAGAAAGGAGGAGAGCAGAAGGTCTGGGGAGGAAGAGGAGAGGAGTGAACTGGGGAGTGGGGGGGGGGGTTTGGGGGAGGCGAGACAGTTTTCACTCTTTCTGTTTTTCTTCTTCTGTCTCTTCCCGCTTCTCCTCCTTGCCGCCTAGGCTATCGGCTGCGGCCCCTCCGCCGCCCCCCGACAGCGTGGAAGTGAGATTAGACTCCTTTTTCCATTTCATCCGGCGGTTCTGGAACCAAATTTTGATCTGTCTCTCGGTCAGGCAGAGCGCATTGGCGATCTCGATCCGCCGGCGCCGGGTTAGGTAACGGTTGAAGTGAAATTCTTTTTCCAGCTCCAAGGTCTGGTATCGAGAGTAGATCTGCCGGCCGCGTCTCCTATCCGCCCCATAGCCGACCCCTAGAGATCCGGACACAAAGCAAACTAAAAACAATTAGTAAGGGGGAATGATCCTAATAATTCACCTAAGGGGGAAAAAAGTGTCCCTGTCCCGCCCAACTCCCTCAGCACCCTACTGTACCCCTGTCTCCTCTTCTCTGCCCCACCCCCACCTTTATTCCTCGAAGCCCCACAGCGGGGGGATACTTGGACCCCAGCTTCCTCCTAGGTCCCCCAATATAGGCAATGGGTATTGTCCCAGAGGTGAGAGGATTAAGAGGAGGGTGAAGTGCTATCAGGCTGAAGGAGAAAGTCTGCAGCCTAAGTTTAAAGGGGGGGGGGGTAGAAAGGAACCCCAATTGCTTAGGGGAGGGGGAAGAGAGGAGAACCCTCTAGGAGTGCATTTGACTTGATTTTCCCTACTTTCTTAGGGTCCCTCCGCTTCGCTCCCTCTCCTAGCCTTTAGAAACTTCTCCCCCTCTCTTCTCCTCTCCCCTCCCCCTTCACTCTTCCACTCTGCCTGACTCCACTTTTAGGGGTTCCCCCAATCCTTCTCAGTCCCAGTTCCCAGCCCTAGCCTCACCTTTCCCTTAGCTCGCCTGCGACCCCTCCAATCCATCAGGGGAGAGGGAGCGAGGAAAGGGAAGGAGGAGGGGGGAAAAGGAGGAGAAGAGGGGGCCCTGTCTCGACGCCGGCGAGGAGAGAAACGTGATTGTTTTTATGGCGCTATAAAAAAAAAAAAACTCTCTCCGCCTGTTCTTCTAGGGAAGCTGCTCATAACGCCAGTTCACTTTATTTAATTTATATCTTGGAGCTGTAAAACTCACCACTGTGCGAATTCATTCGCTGCATCCAGGGATAGATCTGGATACTGGTTTTCTGGTCTTGGGGAGCAGTCCTGCTTTGCTCAGAGCTAAAGTCCTGGGCCATTGAGGTCTGTGTGTTGTGTGCTAAGGTGTTCTGCCTGCAATTTGAGAGCATGTCTTTTTCCTGGTAAAAGGAATTAGATCCATAGTCATACGGCCCCCGGCTCGAACTGAACACGACATTCTCTTGTGGCGAATAAAAGGGAGACGAGTAGATCCGGTTCTGTGCCACCGCCGCTCCATAGGTCGAGAAATGTCTCACTGGATCATAGGCGGTGGAATTGAGGGCGACGTTGGGGAGAACGTCCTGACCCCCGGCGAGATGGCACGATAAGGACGGGTTAGTGAAATAGGAATTCATCCCTTCGCCTTTACCTGGTCGGGCTATGATTTCTTTAATATTTATTTCTGTCTCCAGTTTGTACTCGGAACTAGATGGTTATAGGGACGGCTCCAATCCAGGACAGACAAAATGACAAAGTCAGCTGACCCCCTCGGAGCCAATCGGAAGCTAGATGTCAAGAAGGGGGAAAAAAATCGCTCCTGCTTCTGTTGATTCCCTAGTTGAGACTAAGTGTGTGCATTCAAAGTAAGACTTGGATTTCTTTTAATATATATTATATTAGTATATAATATATACTGGTGTAGGAAACCAGGTTTAGGGAGCAGAGGAAGGGGGAGGAGGGGCAAGGCAGGCCCTAGAGCCAGCCAGAGAGGGAGAAAATCCCCTCAGGAAAATCCTACAACCAGTGCTAACCCAGATTAAATTTGCCCAGAAGCTGGTCTGAAGGAATCAATGCATTTCCATCTGACTGTGTTATATGTATGGTCGCATCTTTTACCCTAAAATTGTTCCTGCTCCACTCAGGGATGAGCCCCTCAGTGGGCTGAGGAACACTAAGGCACCCACTCCTAGTTTCCTTGGCTCCCTCTGAGTGGGAGCTCAGACAAAATAGGATGGTTCTTTCTACTGTTTAAAGAGCAAAACATATCGGAGGAAAGAAATTCCATTAAATATAGTGGCCAGTGGAGAAAGAATGGGACTGAGAATCTTGAATGTGGAGTACATTTGGAGGAGCAATCCAAAGCCCACATAAGAGACTAGGGGAGCCCTCAACTTCACAGAGACAGTGAGAAGTTAGAGAGCTGAGCTGGAGTAAATGGGACCTGGATTGTGCCTGCTTCCCCAGGCTTCTCCTGGGGTCTACTCCTAAAAGCATTCTTCCTAAAAGGGAGAATTTTGTTTATAAAGTTTATAGGGTTGTTTTGTAGTGGTGTTGTTTTTATAAGAGAGAGAGAGAGAGAAAGAGAGAGAGAGAGAGAGGAGAGAGAGAGAGAGAGAGAGAGAGAGAGAGAGAGAGAGAGAGAGAGAGAGACTATCTGAGGGGGTTTCTGGAGACATCAACTGTGTTTATGTTGGAGAGAATTTATGATATGGAGAGGGTTGGAGCTAGTGGGATAACTCACCGAAAATCAGCTAGGAATAATGTTCTTGGAGAATATAAGATCTGTTGGGACTGAGGGACTCTCAGTCCCCAAATCTGAAGCTCTAAGTCCCCCTCTGGACCTGCTGCTTGTCAGTAGATAAGCACCCAAACTCTAGCTTCCAGGGTTTGGAATACAACCCAATAGGAAATACTCTCCCAAACTGAGAGGAATGTGGCACTTGGACCCATGTACCCTCTCAGCAACCTTCATCCCCCATCTGTCCCTCTATTTTTTTTTTTTTAACCAACTTAGTGCATTGAGCAGAGGAAGGAAAGGAAAGGAGTCGATGGCTTCAGAAGGAACAGGAGTGGCAGAACATACATAGCAGAAGGTGTTGTGATGAGGTTTCTCTTCTGTTGAAGTCAAACTTAATTCATTGTCTGCGACATAACCCAGAGATCCTTTGATTTGACAAAAGGGGGGCTGAGGCAGGGGGTGGGTTGAGGAAAAGAGCCCATATTTTTCTCCCTCTTTTTGGCTATAACAAGAACCCGGATGTCGAAGGATTTTATGATCTTTTCCTTCTGTGTAACAAAGCGAAGTAATCAATGGGTAGCAATAAAGCCATAAACGGGACTACACTGGGAAAAAAACTCGTTAATTCATCTTCTATAACATTAAGGTTTCCCTGGAGTGTCGCAGGGGGGAAAAATAAAGTTTGTAACCAAAAAGAAGACAGTGTGTCGTGGCTAAAGGAGAGAACATGTTAGTTAACATATGTACCTTGTTACTCGATTGACGTGTCTTCCTGTGAAGCAACTTGGGTTGCCTATTAAAAAAAAAATTTCATTCCCATTTCAGATAGTAGAGGCAGATGATTAACTAGTATTTTTTCTGGGGGGGGAACCCTTCAATTGTTTAGGGATTTCCTCTTGGCCTTCAAGCTTTCTCACCACAGAGGTGGAGAAGAAAGGAGGGGTGGAGGAAGGATTATCAATTAAGAAAGAAATTTCGACATGTGTTATCTCATTTTTAATAACACACCAGCACACGCGTGTGTTGTGTTCCTCTCTCTAGTATCCAGCTGCCCCCGAATTCATGGCATGCCTAAGCAGTGGTTTGCAACAGCTGGCTTGGTCTCCAGGCTCCTGTAGGGTAGGAAAGGGCAGAGAGAGAAGGTGGGGAGGGAGGGGGAAACTAGAGAAGAGGCAGAAGACAGATTCTCGAACCCCTAGAATGTAAAGCCACATTTGGTGGGTCTCCCCACCTCCCTTCTGCTCGAAGAGTATCGGTGTAACAAGTAGAAGTGGCCGGAAGAGAGAGTAAATTCTTCCCCATTCCAGAGAGTGATTGCTAACAGAGATAAATCATGTCAATGATATTTCCTTCAAGATATTAAATTGTTGCAATGTACAACAAATTGAATGATATAAGATTGGATGTCTTAATGAGGTTTCGTTTTCAATGAGTCTTGATTTTTTTAATGTATTTTTTTAAATCTTCTCCTTTTATGGATGGGGACGGGGGAGGGAATCCTCGGAACCTTGAAAGGGCTTCTGGGGGAGCTCCGAGGTGAACCTCCCAGCCCGGATGCCTAGGTTTGCTCAGCCCCCACCTCACCCAACTCTAGATTTTGCCCAAGTCTAAAGAGGGTGTGGGGGAATCTCTGCATAGTAAAGAAGAACTCTTAGGGCCCTAGGTGCTGGCCGGCGGGGGTGGAAGACCTGAGCGATAAGAATGTAAGTCTCAGTCGTGGAAAGTTGTGTTTTATTACATCCCTAAACAGAGGGCAAAGACTTAAAGGTCTGGTGGATTTATAATGAACAGAAAGCAGCTGCTGGGGGGGGGGAGGGAGTGGGAGCGATATGGAGAGAGGCATAAATGTTGGAATGGGGATAAAGGAAGGAAATTTTTAAATAAATACAAATAAATTCCTTACCACTTAACACTTGCAGGAATATTAATTTAAAAGCCCATACCTCCCTCACCTTGGCTTCCTGAGGGACCAAGTCTCCCCCTTCCAATTACATCTCTAATTACACCACTGAATTTTGCTGGAGGGATTCACTCCGAGAGAGAGGGAGAGGTTTTGGCCTGAGTGGATGTTCTCCCCAATATGATTTTTTCTTTTTTTTCTTTTTCCTATTCCATTTCTAATTTTCTGGCAAAAGGAAACCTGTCAATGGGGGGAGAGCTGGGATTTTGACTTTTTTTTTTCTCTCCATATTTATTTTTCCCCGTTAAATTTGTCTGAAAACAATTATGGAAACTCATCAGCAGAAGCAAGAACAGATGTTTTATTAAAACTGCAGCTCAGCTCTGTAAATATGCAGAAGTCCCGGAAAGAGAGGGGTGGGCGAAAGGAGGGGGGTGTTGGAATTGGCGATGGTGGGGGTGGGAATTTGCTCTTTGTTGCTACAAACCAGACTGGGAGAAATTATCAAATAACCTTCACCAGAAAGGATCCCCTTTCTCCCCCTTGCTCTCCCCTCTATCCTACTTCTCCCAAATAGGCGTTCACTGGGGAAATACGTGCAGAGTCGAACACATTCAAAGCTGGCTCCTTCTCCCCATGGTAATTAGCGGATTGATGAGCTGAGTTCAAAAAACCCAGAAAAGGGAAAAGAGAGAGAAAAATCTCTCACTTCCCCCTCCCCTCCCCTCCCCTCTCAACCCCCAAACCACATGCTTTCCATGATCACTAATTATAGGAGAGAAGCTAACTTCAGACGCCTGGGCCTGGAGATTGGTGAACAAGTCCCTTAGTCTGATCGGTAAATATGGCTGTTATGGGGATTAGGGGTGTCTTTCGGAGGCTGCGTTCAAGCTCACTCTAATTCGCTCTACTCTACCCCGATTTGCTCGACAGAAAGGTAGTTAACAGTGTTGAGCCTCTACTTAAATTGAGATCTGTCCCTGAGAAGGGGTTGGAAACACAAGAATCAGTTTTTTCGGGGTCAGAAGATCCACCCACCCCAAAGGGGATAATTCTTAGGCAGCGGACTTGGTTCTAGCCGTATCACTTCCCTAGTCGTTCGCCTTCGGTTTCTCTTTTTAATGAATAGGTACCTCCACCCCCATCAGAAGGTCTGAAGCTAAGGGGTGCCGAGGCGTAAGGGGGGGTTGAGTGGGAGGGGGAGCAAGAGTCTTCTCAAGATAAACTCTGGAGCCTGTATTTTATAGCCTTCCTCGACCCATCTCCACACCGTGTAACAATCTGCGACTGTAAATTCCCTAAGCACAGGCAGACAGACAGACGCGCACACACACACTCCCCTCCTCCGAGGGCCTCCTGCCGTAGCCTCAGAGTCTCTGCAAAACTGTATTGTGTCTCTCTCGACACTTGCTGCAGTAATGAGGGGGGTCAGCCTCTCTGCTTTTCATCCCGGATACCAAACAGGAGGTGCCCCTTTCTAACCTCCGAGCTGAGCCCCATTTCAAAACCGGCTCCCGTTAGGGCTTCAGGAGAAACGGGCCAGGTCTGTTTTTGTGCCACAGGGTTGGAGCTGAAATCCCTCTTCTAGAGAACGGTCCGGATCAATAATTGTTCAGGCCCATCTCAGCATTTCATTATTTGCTGAAGGCTCTGCTATTCTTGGCTCTCCTGGGGAGTTGGCTCTACTTGAATATGATTTGATTTTTTAAAAAGGAGATGAGGAAAAGGCCTACCAATGTGCCCTGAGTTCTGTACACAAACCCTTTTGATTCGGGCAGAGCGCTCAGAGAAAGATCGAAAAGATATTCTTCGGGTTGCAGCTGGGAATCAGGGACCTGAACAGGAAGGGGACAAAAGTGGGACCTTGTGTCCTGATCCCCACATATTGGACTTTCATGAGCTTTAGAGTGGGGGAGTGGAATAAAAGAGAGCATTCCAACCCTCCAGCTCGCCAATGTCCAGTTTGAAAAATTAAAATTCTCCTTTCTTTCCAGTGTTTAAGAAATGAGAAGGTAAACAGTGGTGGAACTTTGAAATCCCCAACTAAAAAATGGAGCCTTTCCCCCCTGATATTATCCAATTCAATTCCCCATCTCACCCATGTGTGAGGTGAGGATCTCCTGGAACTTGGTGGGGAGAGGGAGTAAAGGGAGAGGCTAAATTCTGGATCCTGTCAGAATACACAGGAAATCGGGAAACACCTCTGTGGCCCTCTCTAATTTACTCCTTATTTCAGGCAAAGGGGAGGAAAAAAGGATAGTCGTGGAGCTGTTTTTGCTTTATTTGCAATTAAACAGAGTAGGATTTAATGAAGGACCTCTCATACATAGTATGTAAAATTTCCCCTCTGTCGGTACCCCAACCCCCTACTTCTCTGTCCAAGTTTCTCCCCTCTCTATAATCCCTTCCCCCAATCCAAAATCTGGAATCCTAGTTTCTGGACATTTTTAGTTCTCGAAGTTGGAGAATATAATAAAGCAGAGGATTTTCATCCCCTTCTTCACACACACAAACAAAACACACACACTTGTCCATGCTTCATAATCCCAAGCCCTGAAAATGACAACTCACTCCCCCGCTAGCTTGGCTTAGTCCTCTCTTCTTCTTTGCCCAATACATCTAAATATCCATGGGAGAAGGGGGGCAATATATTGAATCTACAAAAAGGAAACCTCATTATGAGACTCTGCTTCCTGCTTTGGGGGAGGGTAGCTCGAAGGCAGTGGAATTGCTGTGTAGGATCAGAGAGAATGGCCTTTCCATCCTAGTTACAGAGAAGGGGAAAATCACAGAGTATTTCCATTCCCAGACCTGAGAGAGGACACTGAAATGTGGAGAGAATTTGGGGGGGGGGTGATAGGTATTCTGCTCTTTGCCAACTTCCCTTCTGTCTCGCTACTCCCCTCCTCCTCTTCACCCCAGTATTCTCCCTCTGTCCCTGTGACTTTCACGACTTTCCTCGAATCCTAGTGTCGCCTGTGCCCATTTCAGGAGAGTTTATGGGAATTGTAAAATTCAAGAACCTGGCGTTTATGACGTCACAGTGAGTTGTCATGAGGAAATTGTAAATGTCGTAAAAGTTATATACAGCGGGAGTTTTGTGTGTGTGTTCCCTCCCTTCCTCCATTCCTCCTCCTATTCTCCCCCCCACCCCTTTTCTCTTTTCTTTGGTCTAAGTTTTGCTGCTCGAAAATAAAATGTTATTACGTTCTGGAACGATAAGCCAACAATGAAGCATCGTCTTCATTTCCCTATAAATAATTTTATCCTTTATTGTTTGCAGACCTGAAAGAACCATTTAATCTGCGCTGGCAAAAGGGGGAGAGAGATGGGGAAGGGGGAAAATTAATTCCAGAAACGAGAATATTACTTACTTCGATGATGCTCTTTTAGATTTGATAGCTAGGAGCAAAATTAAAGGCGAGGAGCGAGCTCTCCGACTCCACACCTGGCGAGATTGGAGATTTATAGGATCTTTAGCGAAGGGGCAATTTAATTTTGTAGGATTTGCTTAAATTCACTGCTATTTTGGGGGGCTGGGAAAAGAGGGGAGGGAGGGGAGAACGATACGCTTTATCTAGCTTTATGAATCCTCCGACATTACCCTGATTTAAAACTCAACAACCTGCATCTCAGGGAAAATTCCTGCCAAAAGAAATGGGGGAATGGGAGGGGGTAGAGAAATAAAACTTTCTCAATGACTAGATCCCGTTCCAGGGTTCGTTACTAGGGAAAAGAAAAGAAAGTGGGAATAGGGGAGTTTACTTCCCATCCCCTCTACCTCCCGTATACTCAGAGGTTTATTGTGTTCCAATAATTTCCTCAATCCTATAAATAGCTACCGCTTTTAGGGTGCCCGAGGTCTCACCTACTCCAAGGGAGGAACTGGGCCAGCCTGGGCCCTAAGGGGTGTGAGGGTCACCGAGGCACAAAGGTTCTCTGGAGCTGGCCGATGGTTTGGCGGGTTTCTAACACAGGGTGGCAGCAGACCAAACAAGTAAACAACACAGACACAATAAAAATGGGGCGGCTGCCAACAGCAGGGGAGGCAAGGCAGTTCTCAGTGTCAGCCGGATTGGGGTAGGGACCTTGGAGAGAGGAGACTTTCTTGGCCAGGGTCCCCCGAGTTCCTCATCGAACCAAGGCCTGAAAACCAGTCAAATCTCTCTCTCTCTCTCTCTCTCTCTCTCTCTCTCTCTCTCTCTCTCTCTCTCTGTCTCTTATACACA
>NC_058134.1:286845160-286859819 GCF_016433145.1 Gracilinanus agilis
TCTCTCTCTCTCTCTCTCTCTCTCTCTCTCTCTCTCTTTCTTTCTCTCTCT
This sequence comes from Gracilinanus agilis, assembly GCF_016433145.1. Classification (NCBI taxonomy): domain Eukaryota; kingdom Metazoa; phylum Chordata; class Mammalia; order Didelphimorphia; family Didelphidae; genus Gracilinanus; species Gracilinanus agilis. The sequence goes on from NC_058134.1 coordinate 286,845,212, forward strand.
CTCCCCCTCTCTCCCTCTCTCTCCCTTTCTCTCTCTAAAGGAAACTCCTGACTCTGAAAGGAGCTCCTGAAACGAGTCTGAACATGATAGCCAGGGGGAGAAACAGGATTACCCAGGAAGCTGGGGGAGAAAAATCTTCCCCCTACAGCCAAACTGTGCCTTTATATGTTGGTTTTTCTTTTTTTAACTGAAATGTATAATTCTCTTTCCCCTTAGTCTCCCATAGTCCTTGAGGGGCTCCTTTTAGTATCCCAGTGCTCTGTCAAGGAGGGTGTCAAAGCCCACGATCCCCCATTTCTCTTTCAGCCTGGGATCCTAGAAATCTCTTGAGAGAGATAGGTCCCAGGCCCCGTTTCCCTAGCAGCTGGCCTCTCCTCCCTTGCTCTGGCCCTGGCACAGCCTCCCAGGGAGGGATTAAAATGGTATCCTCAGCAGTAACAAGATATTCGACTTTCAGCCCAGTTCCATAAATTCCCTAATCCTCCCCATTGCTACAGCAAATCTGGAGGAAGAAGATTTCTTTTCCTTCCATCCACTGGCTTCCTCCTCATCCACTGGCCTTCCTTGCCTATTTCAACTTCCATTCAAAGACACTGCCTACTGCCCCTAGCCAAAGAGCCTGAGTACCTCAGACCGAAAATCCCCTTCAGAGGAGTCTTTCCTGCCCTTATCAACACTATCTCAAGTAGCACCGACACTACCCCCACTGCCAACCCTCCAAAAAAGCAGGGATCTCCAAGAGGGGACGGCTGGGACTCCCAGTCAAGCTGGAATATTTGCCCAGGTTTCAGTTGAGAGGGCTTGCACCTCGACCCAGGAGAAAAGGAAAAGTTCAAAATATAATGGGGTTCACCAGGACCGAGAGGACCCTATAATTAATTCTATTTCTCCTTAGAAAATATTATCAGAGCTAGAAAATAATCCAGAAAGTATATGAGGAAGCAGACTATGTACAGGTATTTCTAAACACATGGGACAGCTGGACAGACCTCTATGTTAATATTCTGTCCGTGTGTGTTTAAACATATTAACTCATCTCTATACAACACACTATTTGTGACACATGAGCATCTCTCCATATGCCAAATATTCTGTTTGGAGGTTATGTGTAACAATACAATAATAATACAAATGAGAATACAAAATATAAGATACGACCATAATGTAAAAATAAAAATATAGGCACAAGAATATAAGCATCAAAATTCATAATTATCCTTAGGCGAAATTCACACCTGCACACACACATATATGCTTGCAATATTAATCAAACCACATGTAATCAAATTCCCTGATTAGAACAAAGCAACACATAAAATAATATCCAAATCACACATATGGATAACAATATAATATTCTCTTGGTGGGGGTGGAGGGGAGGGAGAGAAATTCTTCTCTTTACACAGCTCTGCACCAAAGAGAAGTTTTACAAATTCGAAGGAAAACGAACAGCCAGGATAACAATAACTGTAGTCCCTGACTACACCAGGATGGCCTTGCTTGTAGTAAAATATTTCTATCAGCATGTGCAAGCATTTTATAATGAACCGAATATATGGATGCCTATAAAAGAATGCCCAGTATTCTCTGAAACAGATACAAATGCATACAGGTTTCCACATACATTTAAATAAACGGTTTTCACTCACAAACTTAATGTGATTTATCTGTATAGCGTTTGCTATTATATATTTGACATGAATCTATTCTCTAATTAATTTTTGCATCCTTTCCTCAAATTACCATCATAACACTATGTATGTATATGCAGAGAAACAGAATAAATACACATCTGCACTATGTGGACGCTCTTTATGGCGACAAAGCACATTTAAGCCATGGAACCTGGATATTTAAGTGTTCCTGAATTAAAGGGGTGGGAGGATAATAGAAAAGGAGAGCAAAGAAGGGTTGATAGAAAAAAAGGCCTAGAGCGGTGGCGCGATCTCTGGTCCCGGGCTGGGCCAGAGTTTATACCCCTAGTTCAGAGGCCAAAGCAAGGGCCGAACAATCGCCGCAGTTGCCTCGATTTCCCAGCTCCCTCCCTCTCCACATCCAGCCTAGTGAGGATTGGGGGGGGGGTGGTGGTCTACGGAATGGCTGCGAGATAGGAAGGGGGAGGGAGGCTTGGAGCAGAGGAGAAAGGGTGGAGAGGAGGGAGGGAGGGACAGAGAAGAAAATCAATGGATTAAAAAAAAATTTCGGGATCATTCTGCCAACTGAGGGGAAAACCCACGCGGCCTTTTGAGTATCCTTTCTGCCCTTCTCTACGCCCCTCAAATCAGGGCACCAACCAAAACAACTCTCTGCAAGCACAAACCTACGACTTCAGCATATTCATCCAGATAGCAAGATAGCAAGACAAAATCCAAAAGAGCTGGGAGGAACGTAATATACTCCACACACAACACGACCCCACTCCCTACCCCCGCCCCCAAGTGAGAGTTTTCTGGGTTCATTTTCCAGGTAAATTCCCATTTTCCCCAGTGGACTTCAGGTCCAAAGGGGTCACATTGCTTCAAAGAGACGCTTCTTCTCAGCCAGACAAAGCGAGATAGAGCTCCCCGTGTCTCACAAGATAGCAGCTCAAGATCCCCTTGTTGTAGACAGAGCCCCTACAAATAATAACAAACGAAAGCGAAAAACAGAGACGTCTCACCCGAACGCGGCTCCCACTTTAATCCTTGGGAAAGTCCTATTTTCTGTCCACCACCGTTGACCATTCCAGGTTCCCATCGTCTGCCAACCCTCAGCCCGAGCCCCAAGACTTCAGGGCTTTGGGGAGCGAAGCAGGGGACAGGGAATAGAAGGCGCGGCCTGAGTCCCCAGGGCGCGGCCAGCTTCTCTTACTCTGAGTCTGGGCGAAAGAGCCGGGGAAGGCAGCAGAGCTGCGGCCTCGGGCCCATTTGGAAAGAGCCTAGCCCTTTTCTTGCTCGTAAACAAGAAACGCGAAATTGGCCCCTCAGCCCTGACGCCTCTGCTGACACACAAATCCTATGGGGAGGGGAGAAGGGGGAAGAGAGAAAATACCATTTCTTCCCCCCAGAGACCACCATAAAGGCCTTTATGTCTAATGCAGAATGGAGAAGATTTGGGGGTGGGTAGGAGGGGAAAGGACCACTTGGGGTTGGGGAAAGGACTTTGAGAACGAGGACAAACAGAAATGGTTTCAATTGCATTAGACTAAGTTGCATTGATATTTTTTTATTTTTACCCCAAAAAGGAGTGGGGGGCCTTTTTTCTTCCCTGGGCCTCCCCGCTTGGGTTCCAATAGGATCCACCGCTAGGTAAAGGAACAAGAAAGAGATCTGGAGCTGGGCCGCCCCTCCCCCACCGTGTCCCGAAGACCCAAACCCCTGGGGGGGAAGGTGCAGGGAGTGAAAGGTTGGGGAGGCTGAGAAAGGAGTTCTTGAAGCTGAATTGAAGGAGACCTGTGACGATACCAATCTGCCAGGTCTTAGCAACTCTCCAGAATTCCTGGTAAACAAATCTAGGTGCCCTCAATAGTTAAGCTTTGGAAATTAGTGCTTTTATGGGCAAACACGCAGGCTAGCATAATCATGAGCACACCAGTATATAGAAAAGTCCCAGTTTTACCAATCCAGAGATTTGGAACATCGAGGGATGTCATATATCATATCTCAACACATTCATGGGAATGGACATTTGGAAGAAATTAAGCCTCTGTGTTATGAAACCATATGTGTTAGGTTAAAGACTATACAACATGCCATTAGCACCAATTATTACCAATATTCAAAGTACCTCTGGCTGGCTTGGCAAGTCCCCCTCCCCAATCCTTTGAGCCCCTCCAGCCAGCCAGCCGGCCTGTCCCCTTTCAGGAGGCTTCAAATATCCGAATTCGGGGACAGAGACGACGCCACCTTGGACTTCCTGACCGAAAGACCGACAGCTAAAGACTCACAGATGTTCAGATCCAAACCCCCGAAATCCCCACTGCGAAGCTCCCACGTTATCCCCAGGCCCCGAGCCCGCTATGGCCGGGCCTCTGACCCTGGCTTGGGCCGGCCCAGGCCAGCCCGGAACAGAGAGGCGTGTTCGAACAGAGAGGCTCCCTGAGGCGCTGGGAAGCTTTCTGTTCCGCTCTCCGGCCCTCTGGCCCTAGCTGGGAGCCGACGCAGCAGGATTTTCTCCTGTGCATCCATAAAACGATCAGTTTTCGCCCGGAGGAACAGGGGAGATTGTTTGATTATTGGGGAAGGAGGGGAAACGGGGGTGGGGCTGGGAGGAAACGACTTAAATTTTCCGAAGGAAAACGGCTTTTCATTTAATTTCTTAATTTTTGTTTCCATCCAATGCTACCCCCGCCTGAATCATACGGAATCCCCTCCCCCTCCCGAGCCCATCTCCTCCTTTTCCCGCACCTCCATTTCCCCCCTCCCTCGGCTCTCTGTTCTATCCTAGAAGACAGGGGAAACCGGGTGGAGAAGAGGGGGTGGGAAGCTCCCCCATCAGCTGACTTGCACCCAGCCACCAGTCTCTCCTCTAATTGCCAATTAACTTGGACCAGCCGGCTCTGTGCATTTCGCTTCCTGCTTGGGAGGAGAGCCGAGCACCCGCAATGCGCATGTGCATCCTTCCAGCTTACTCACTTAACTGAGGGGGGCGCTGAAAAGTTTGTTTGGGGTTAAGGGGAGGAGGGGTTGGCTTGCTTGTTTGTTTCCTAATTAATAAATGAAGTTTTCCTCCCCTTTGCTCTGGAGTTTGAGTCTCTATTACCCTTTCTTTCTAGCTCCATTAGTCCACGAAGCATAAGTATATGAACAGACTATTCAAAACCAGGGGGGTAGGCCCCGTCAGCTCCCACCTCATTATAACGCGGGCCTGACCAGCAAATTGTAAGACCATCTCCTTAACTCTCCAACACATTAGACATCAGCAGAGATGGTGACATCACAATACATACTTTCCCCTCCCTACCCATAACTCTAATTTAACCCCATTCTCTCTCTCTCTCTCTCTCTCTCTCTCTCTCTTCCTCCCTCCCTCCCTCCCTCCCACCCTTCCCTCTCCCACCCCTCTCTTCGATCTCTCCCCATCTTCCTCCCTCCTCCCCACTTCTCCCTCTCTCTTCTCTCCCACACACTTTCCCTCCCCACTTTTGCCCACTAAACCAACCAGCCCCCTGTTCCTCTTTATCAAGAGAATCTAGTGATATCCTCATCCTTAAACAGTCACCCAGCTACGGATCATTAGTTACACATTTGAACCAATAAGGAAACACTTACCCAGCGTTGCTGCCACTCTCCCTTTCTCTCTCTGCCTCTCTCTCTCCCTGTCTCTCTCCCTCTCTCTCTTTCTCGTCTTCCCTCTCATTCTGTGCCGCTGCTGAGAGTCTGTCTCAGCTCCCGAGAATATTAAAAAAAAATTGTCCTAATAATAATAATAAAAAGAAGCCTAATAAAATCAGGGAGAGTTGCCAGGAAGGGAGGGGAGGGGGCAGAGGCATTGGCATTTTGCAGTTTACAACTCCTTCTCTCCCTGGCTTCTCCATGCCCCTGGGGGGAAGGGGGTGTAGGAAGGGGGGCAGAGAGGTACCGGTAGCTCCTGCCTCTCCCACACACACACCACCCTACCCTACCCCCCCCTCCCCAGATGCCCCCAGATTCTGGCAACTCCACCTGGGAGGAAAAAAGGGGGGAGGGGAGAAAATAATGAATAATCAGGCTAATAAAAGAAATACTATTAATAAGGGGGAGCGCCCAGTTCTGGTTTCACTGGCAATGGTTAGGCTCTTAAAGGGAGGACTCTTCTGCGGAGCTCTCCGTACGGACAAACCACAATAAAAAGTTCACGTTCATGGATGGAATCCACATGACTTCTTGTGGCCAATCCAACTTGTGAGTCGATCGTAAACTTTTATTACTCAGCTGTAAATTTTCTGCAAACAACCGGGAATGCGATGCATTTGTGTAGCGTGTGCAAATGGGAGCCGCTGTCGCCATGTTTACCCAGTTCTCTCCAAGAGGGAGCATCCCCCAGCCCCCCACCACACCCTCACCCACCTCCCACTCCCCAGAGTCGACAGAGGGGGATGAGCAAGAGGGAGAAACTGGGGAAAGGAGAGAAGGAGGACACGAGAAGGATGGGCTCTAAGGGTCATATTCTTCCTCCGCCAAAGGAATATTTTTAAAGACAAATGAGGAAGTTCTTTATTTTAAAAGATGAGCAGAATAAGCTGACTGGAAATATAGTAAATTCACAAGCACATACAAGAGAAAATGGGAGGGACTCTCTCCTTCCTATCTCCCTCGTTTCTTCCCAGAGGAAGCTAGATGACACCCCCTATGGTTAGGGTACAGTCCCTTCACGGTATCCACTGGCAGGATCCAAGGGAAATACCACCACCCAACAAATAGGCACACACACATCCAGAAAAAGTTCCCTCCTCACTTATCCAGAAATTAGAGGTTAATGGTTTGGTTCTCCTCCACCCCATTACTGCCCACCCCTTAGCCCTTCCGACTCCTTGATCTAGATCTATTCCTCCCAGTTACAGACCCTCGAAGAAGACTCCGAAAAGTACTTGAGAGGCCCTAAGATCATATAGTGGGAAATTGGGGAAGGAGGTTGGAGAAGAAACTACCAAAGCATCCCCAAATTTTTGAAAGCCTCGAATAATCCTTCCATCGCTCTCTCTTTTTCTCTACCCGCCTCCTCGCCACCCAAACTGCAATTCTTCCATATTATCACTGATCTATCACTGATCTGAGGCTTTACTCTCTTCCCGAAGCCACGGACCTTCTTCTTCCCCAGATCTCATTCTCATCTCTATTTCTTTTCTTTTCTTTTCTTTCTTTTTCGTTCTTCCTTTCTTTCTTTTTTTCTTTTTAACGCTCCGCTCTCACCAATAAAACCCAACTTGTCCATTTCCCATCCCAATCTTGGAGATTATTCGAAAGGCCTGGCATCCCGTCTGTCCTTTATTGCCTCTATCACTAAAAATTTTCTGCCCTTCGCTATTTAAAGGAAACCTAACCTAAGGCCTAGCTCTTGAAAAAAATGTATCCCTTTTTCACTCCAATTCTTGTCACTCATTACAAAGTGAATTTCACAACGCTATTTCCCTATTTAAAGAAAAAGGGGGAAAGTTCTCTGTAATCTCTCATCATCCTACCTATACAGTATCTTCCCCGCTCAGGGAAAGCGGAGATTCCCGCGCCCCCCCCCCCTTATTTTGCCTAGTCTTGGCTACTTTGGGCGACCTTCCCATTAATATCCACCCTGATTTCCCCTTGTCTCTTTAGTAAAAAGAGGGTTCCTGTTTCTCCCCGAGCGCAGGGGGCTGCCTCCCCAAACTCCTCTCCTAGTAGGCGACCAGCCCTTTCAGCCGGATACAGTACCTTGTTCACTTTACAGACCTACCCATAAATTTTATAACAGGTAGTTAAAAGTTACGAGGAGGAAGCGGCCAGCCCAGCTTCTCACAATAGACAGAGCGAAGAATGGGGGAGCACTGCCTGGAGCTCACCGGAAATTTCGCTCCTCAATTCAGAGCACAACCTGTCCCTTTGCCTCTCTCTCTTTTAGGGGGTGGGGGTGGAGAGAACCTGTCCCAGACGGGCAAAGATTAAGTGCATGAAAATCCCCACGATGGTTATCTGAGAGAGAATCACAGACCAGGGGAGCCCCAGTCTCTCTGGTGCAAATGTGAAGACCGACCCCAGAGATCGAAATTCTGCAGCTCCACATCTCTAACGTTCTCCCCTCCCCCAACCCACCTCCATCACCACCCCGACTTCATCCCCTTCTCACCCACCCCGCCAAATCCCCACATTTACTCCCCATGTAATTTCCTCCCTGAGTGGGGCGAGAGAGACCGAGAAACCAGGGGGAGCGTTTTCTAAAAAAGCAAGAGAAACGAATTTCCCCCCAACTTAATAGCTACATTATCTTGTCTCAGCAGCGGAGATTAGAATAATAAATTCAGGGCGAAATGAACAAGATGCTACAACTCAGCATTTTGAAAGATACTATTTTTCACAAATCACAAATAGCTCTCCGAAGCAAATTTGATTGGCTAATAAAAAAGTAAAGGATGAGGGAGAGTCTTTTCTCCAGGCGGCGGAATGGTCCCCATTCCGGTAATACGGCAGCAATGAGTGTTTGCGAGACAGCGCTCTAAAGACAGCGAGCGCACTGCGCTCCCAATTACTTTCCCCCCATAAAACTGGATCTGATTTCTCTTCACTCCTTAGAAGAAAGTGGGGAGAGGTGGATAGGAGGGGGGCTGAAGAGAAGTGTTTTCTAGGTTGCAGCCTGAGAGTTAATGCTTATTCCCAGGGGCCCCCTGGAAAAGATGCCGTGGACCAGGCACCCTAGGGGTTTTCTGCCTTCCCAAGTCACTCTCTAGGAGCCAGTTTGGGCCTGGGCCGACGAAGTAACTGTAGAATGGATTGGAAAAGAAAAAGTCGTTCCTAGAGACCGTGGGAGCAAGGGCCGAGCCCATTTAATGCCGTCCTTTTTTCCCCCCCTTAACTTCGTTGTGGGTGCTTAACATTTTAAATTATCCTTATCGTTAATAAACAAATAAATTAATAAATAAAATTGACCAAATATCCAGTCTCTCCCCCCAGCCTTTTGGAAAAAGGGACTTTGGGAGAGGATTCCAGCGTAGGTTAGAGAAATGGGCATTTTCCTAACCTCTGAGAGAAGCACTCGAAAGCAAGAGGAGCTGATACCTGGCTCGGTGCGTACATGGGTCCAAGAGAGGAAGGAGGACATGAGTGGGGTTTTCGAGAGATGTGCGATTTGGTTCAATACCTCTCTGCTAACTTCCCATAACCAAGACGTGTCTCCTTATTTCCAAATTACCAAATCTTGGTGCTAATACCACCACTGCCCCCAAATAAAGAAATAAAAAAGCAAACAAAAACAATAACAATAGTTAAGAAAACCTTTCGAAAATGAATCCCAAAACCTTCAACCGAGCAAAGAGCTTTGCGCACCAAACCAGAAACCAGGGAGGGTCCTCGACAGAAACTGTGATGAGAAATTTGTCCCGAGCTTAGATAGGTGAAATGATTGACCAACTTGGGGGGTGGGGAGGAAAGAAGGAAGGAAGGAAGGAAGGAAGGAAGGAAGGAAGGAAGGAAGGAAGGAAGGAAGGAAGGTGAGAGGAGTTGTAAAGGAGGGAGAGGAGGAAAGGAGGAAGGGAGGGAAGGAGAGAAAGAAGGCAGAGGAGGGAAAGGAGGGAAGAAGGGAAGAAGGAAAAACAAAGAGAAAACCATTCCAAGACTTAGAAATATTTCAGTGTTTGGGGTCTGGTTTCTAAAGCCAGGAGGTCTAGACTCCCTTGCCCCTGAGTACCAGCTGAGTCAGACTAGTTGTATCTCTGGAATTTGGAATTGTTTGACCAGAAGTCTATAGTTATAAACAGAAATCTTAGTCCAAGACCCCTGAGGGTCCTTCCTTCCTTTGCTTCTTTTTCTTGACTTGGTCCTGTTTCCCCTTTATGTTCAGAGAATTGAGAGAGGCAGAAAATTTGTCCCAAATACCATGAAGCCAGCTCAGGAATGGAACTGAAAGCTCATGACAGATATCTGAGCACAGATTTAGACATCCTCACCAAGGTTAGATCTTCAAGAAACTAGCATTAGACTAGGGGCAGGGCTTGGCTACCCAATTGCCAAGGTGAAGCCATGGAAGGGGGTTATGATTAAACAACTCCAGAGATTATGTGACTCATTCTTGCTCATTATCTTGCCTTAGACTCTCACTAACCTTCAATTTAGACAATTCTTCCCCCATCCAACTCTGCCCCCCCCCCATCTCACATCCCCTTTATAGAATCAAGATTGCTTCTGTACCAAAGATTTTTTCTGAAAGAACAAACCACACAGAAACTATCCTTTCTCCCTACAGATGCCAGAGTTATATCTGAGAGAATCTGGGGAAGAGATGTTATGGGAAGTACTCAAAGGTTCTCAAAAGCACTTAATTTTCCTCTTTCTGCACTCCCATCCCTTTAATAACTTGCCCTTAACCCACTTAGGAAAGAGAAAAATCAAACATGTTTAAGAGGGACTTTTTGTCTGGTTTGGGAGTAGATGGGAGAGATGGAAGCTAGAGAGTAGAGGGGTTGAGGAATACGAGACAAGGCCCAAGGAACTAGCTTCTAACTCGGACAGTGAATAAACCTATGCTCCAGGAAGATATACCAGGTTGACTTATTTCCCCACTCCCTATAGGGTCCCCTTATCCTATGATGCACCTCTTTTCATCTACCCTCTTTAGATTTAGCTGAGATCCCTGGCTCTCAGTTCTGCTTAATTTGACACTTATTCCAGCCATAAGCCATACCCAAGAAGAACTTCCAGCTGTCTGCAGAAAAAAGAGAAAGTGTACAGGATGGAAAGAAGAGAGAACATAAGAGAGGGGACAAAGAAGAGAAGGAAACTCATTCTGGGCTCCAATCTTTGTTTTTCTCCTTGTTTGTTTTTGTTTTTATTATGTTTCACGTATACAATACAAAGTACTTGGACCAGAAACAGGGCTGTGGCCACACAAAATCTACATTCATAGCTCGACATAAAGACGAATGACCAGAAATTATTATTATAGATATATTTTTTTATCTTTTTTTCCTTTTCTTTCGAGCACGTTGCATAAACAGATAGTTCAAGACAGATAACTATACATTCAGTGCAATTTAGTTCCTACTCTACTGGGTATCAAAGCACAATAAAGGAACACACAGTACTGGTGAGCTAGGCAGTTTTAGTTGTTGGGCACCTTCTTCATAAAATAAGCAGCGACAAACGACAACAAAACCGCAATACGAATACTCTCAAAGCAGGGCTTCCTTCTATAGGTAGTAATACAATACGCTGGAGGCTTATAACGGTTTTTTTTTTCTTTTTTCTTTTTCCCCTTTTTTTCCCCCCTCCCTCCTGGGATGGGGATTTTTTTCCTTTTTTTTTTTTTCCTTCAAGATTATTGCAGGTTCCCTTTAGGTAGTACATTAAAGATTTATTATTATCATTATTATCATCATTATTATTATTATTACTTCAGAGAGCTAACACATATAGGGGCTGGGGGAAGCTGGACACAGAGCTGCTGCCTCTTTGGACAACATAAACCACAGAGCACTGGCTGGGAGACTGACCGTGGCCTGACTGGAAGGAACTCTGTAGAGGGAGGCTACATAATGATCTCTGCTTCCTAGGGGTGTGGGGCAGCAGAAAGTCAGGTCTCCCTAAGGTTCCAGGAAAAGCCAAGGGAGTCATTCTAAGTAGAGACCCTTCCCCTCCCTCAAAAGGAACAATGAATTGGGGGTGGGGGTCTAATAATATAACCACAGCACAGAAGAAAAAGCAAGGAACCCCCTCTCCTTCTCTTCCCTTAGCTCTTTCAGAGCCTGGTGGGGGGAGGACTCCCCAATAAAAATAAATACCAAAAAGGCAGTGAGGTGGGACTGCAGTTTATATCCAAAGGGAGAGCAGAGAAGGAGAGGAACAGATCTGAAATACTAGGGGAAGAGAGAGGCTGGAGGAGCGTGTGTGTGTGTGTGTGTGTGTGTGTGTGTGTGTGTGTGTGTGTGTTAGTTATATGTGTGTGTGTGTTTGTAGGGGTGGTGGGGAGCTTGTTGAGGCATGAGCCAAAACTTTTCTATGTGTCTAGATTCCTTCTCCCGCCTCCACCCAGCACCATCCCAGCACCCTCATCTCCCCTCCCCAGCCCCCAAAAATATAAAGCTAGGGGGAAGTCCAATGATCGTAAAACCAGAGTTACAAGTATTTGACAGGTAGTTACAGTTGTGAGTCTCATTCTATTCTCTATAAAAGCGAATGACAGTCGTAAACTTCTCAATTTATCCTCTACCATAAAACGAAACTTCAAGGGAGTTGCTAAAAGAAAAAAAAAATCTTTCCCCCCTTTCAGTCCTTGTTCTCCTCTTTTTCTTCCTCTTCTTTCTCCTCTTCCTCGTTCCCTTCTTCTTCTGTTTTCTCCTCATCTCGGGCTCCAGGAAGTTTATCCTTGTTGTTCTCCTTTTTCCACTTCATCCTACGGTTCTGGAACCAAATCTTCACTTGCCTTTCAGTCAGTCCCAGAGCGTGAGAGACCTCAATCCGTCGCTTTCGTGTCAAATATGGATTAAAGAGAAACTCCTTTTCTAGTTCCAAGGTCTGATACCGGCTGTAAGTTTGTCGTCCGCTGCGCCGCCCGGGAGCTGAACAGAACAAAACCCCAAACCTGTTATTCTAGGAGTCGGGAGGGAGGGGGGATGGGTGTCTCCCTTGCTTTCAAAAGGTTCCCCCTCTTATCCTCTCAGCTGCTTTCCCTCTACTTGAAAAGGAAATGGGGAAAAAAGCTGCTAGGAAAAAGGGAAGTTTGGGGTTTTGTTTTGTTTTGTTTTGGTCTCGTTTGGTTTGACTTCCCTTTTACTTGGAAGGCGGAGACGGAGGTGGGGAGTAGGGCCAGGGGGCACCGAGTATATGATAACTGGGGCTTTTAGGAGAAAGGGAGACGGGGCAAGTTTCTCTCCACCACCACTACTACCTCCAAGCTCTCTCCCTTGAAGCTTTGTTGTTTGTTCTATGTTAGCTTTTGGAGGGGAGGACTGGGGAGATAATCATCCCCAAAAGAAAGGAAGCCAGAGGGCTAAAAAGGGGAAGTGAGAGGGGAATGGCAAGGTTTGTGTATCACTCTCTCTACCTTCTTCCTCTCTCTCCCTAATGCTTTTCCAATAAGAAAAATAATTGATCTACTAAAATGTATTATGGCTTGAAATTATTGCTAACTAGAGACCAGCAGATCAGTCACAGGCTCTGCCTGTCAATAACTTTTCTATCTCTCTTTTCCCCCTTTGCTTCGAAATGGGATAATGAGACCCACCCTGTTTAGAACTAAAATCTTGAGATAACTTTGAGGGTCATTCTACAGCTATTTCTTGTCGGAAGGAGAATACAGTGCTCCTCACCATTGCGGGTGGGTGACGGAACAAATACAGGGAACTAGGAGCTGCACAGATTCCCTGCTTGTGTATTTAGTGAGATGGAGACATGCCCTGAAGGTGGAATTTGTATGTGGACACCCCTTTCTCCCTTCTTTTTCTGCCTATTGCATTAAGTTGAGCAAAGTTAGGAGAAGTCGCTTTTGTAGACCCTTTTGAGAGGGGGAGAAGGGGAACTCAGTAAGTCCAAATCCTGACCATTGGGATCTCCTTTGCTCTTCTGGGATGGCTGGGGGCGGGGGCGGTGTTGGAAGGATACTTCTCTTTACCTCCTTCCCCAGACAACACTGTGGGTCCCCCTGTCTCTCCGGTCCTGAGTTGGGCCCTAAGCGGTTTAGAGAGCTAGGGCTTCTGAATGCTAATAACCTCCTGGGAGCTCAGTCCCTTTACACTTTGCCCTAAAACCAACTTTTATTTTATAGATTGGTAGGGGGAGGGATTTTTTTTAACCCTTTTCACCCAGACACCACCTCCCCCACTCCTCCCCTTTCTATCCTTCCCCAAACCCTCCCAGGCAAACCCCCTCTGCTCTCAGGCCCAAAGAGAAACAACGAATACCCACCCAAACAAATGGGGCGGAGTGGGGGGGGAGGGAAAAGGGTTTAGAGGAAGACCCAAAACCGGGAGAAAAAAGGAATGCGAACAAAAAGAAAGTGGGGGGGGGGGTGAGAGGGGGAAGACCCAGAAAGAGACAGAGATAGACAGAGAGAGGGACAGAGAGGGGAAGAGAAAAGACTTCTCACCGTGGGGTCTCATCCATGGAAACATGAGACTGGGAGACGAGTTTTGATTTAGGTGCCCTTGTCCTTCGTTACTGTTACTGTTGGCGGAGGATTTACAGTCGGGATATTGCACGACGCTCGCCTCTTGCTGAGCCCCATAAAGGGGCTGTCTGGGGAGCGCCTCGTAGCCATAGAATTTGGAGGCGTCTCCGTGGCAGCTGAGGGAACACGGGTTCTGCTGGTAACCGGAGTTGGAGATGCTTGAAGTCCCGTGGTGGAAGAAGTCTTGGACGTGGTGCGAGGCGTGCTGGAAGCTGGGCGCCGTGCTGCCCGGGCCGTATACTAAGGCATGGCTCCTACCCACACTTTGAGGGAACCGGCAGTCGTAATACGCCGGTTCCAAGGACTCACCGCCTTTGTATTTGGAGAACAGGGGGTTGACAAAGTAGGAGCTCATGCTGGGAGCATGAAAACCCCACGGCCCCCTCTCCTATGGCTCCTGACACCCCCACGCCCGAGACCCCGAAACACTGCCCCCCCAGATGCAAACCCCAGGCTTACTGGCTCCCCTGGGCTGAGCTAGGCTGGGCTAGGGGTTAGGGACGGATTGGGGGCGCGCCTGGGTGCCTGTCTCTGTCTGCCTCTGCCCTAGTTCAGGGCAGCTCCATAGGCTAAGGGGGCGAGCAAGGCGACGAGCTAGGCTGGCTGACTGCTGCCGGCGTCTCTCCTTACTGTCGGTAGGTAGAGCTCTCGCTCTCTCTCACTTCGCTCTTTCCTTTAACAGCCCAGGCGAATTCCTCAGACTCCCGGCGGTGGCGGCGCTTACACGCGATTCGCGTTCATCAATCCACGACATGAAGACAGGCGAGAGAGAGAGAGAGAGAGAGAGAGAGAGAGAGAGAGAGAG
>NC_058134.1:286860203-286872948 GCF_016433145.1 Gracilinanus agilis
GGTTGGGGGGGGGGGACCTAGAAGGAGGAAGGGGAGGGAGGAAGGGAGGGGTAGAGGAGGGATGGGGATACGCGTGTGTATGTGTGTATGTGTGTGTGTGTGTGTGTGTGTGTGTGTGTGTGTGTGTGTGTGTGTTAGGGGGGAGCAAACCAGAGCTAGCAGCGAGGGGCCGATGCTTCAAGGTGCGATTTCCTATTTGAAGGTGCCTTTTCCTCCACCCCCTTCCTTCTCTCCCTTCAGCCTTTTCACAAGAAAAGAGAGATGCATACATGTTACCAGGTCAGCTTAGGTTACCTCAACAGGTACAGAAACCTTAGGAGGAAGAATGGGTCACCAGGAGATGGAGGCCAAACCCCCCACCCTAAAGAGGGAATCCCCTAACCAGGGTAATTGTAGGGAGAAAACAGTGGCTACAATATTCCTACCCCTGACACACACACACATACCCTGCATCCCTAGTCATGTGCAATGGCGAACTCTTTCCTTTTCTCCCAAAGGGCTAGAACCCTGAGCAAAGGGTAGCTCAGTGGAACTGGTATGTTTAAGATTATTCCAAGGATGAAATACAGAGGTCCCTTTCTCTGACCATAAAGAGTGTTGGGTGGTTTTTGGTTTAAAAAACAACCAAAAAAAAAATAAAACCACACACACACACACACACACACACACACACACACACACACACAAACTTATCCTGAACTCTCCTTACCAAAGAAAATGATGTCCAAGGAAAAGCCAAAGGAAGTGGAGAAAGTAGGTAGATAGTTTGTATGTTATAGCTGTCCCCCAAACACACACACACACACACACACACACACACACACACACACACACACACACACACACTGCTGAAAAGAGAAGAAATGGCAGAGATGAAGCTAGGCTTCTGGGATGCTTTCTGACGCCTCTTTGCAGGTGGTTTTGTTGTTGCTGTCCTTCCTATTCTTCTTTAAGGAGGCAAAAGGCCTATCTTGTATCCTCTGTCCCTCCCTCTCCCCCATCATCTCTTATCTTCTGGCCTTTTTCTTAACTTTAAAACCTAATTTTTAAATCTGCTCCCCAAACATCTGCTCTTTGGAGACTATTCTTTGGGGGAACTGGAGGGGACTTCAGGATAGGAATTAGCACCCATTCTTTAATAACCTCCTCCTCCAATAAAACAGGAACTATCTGGTTCTGGAAGAGACTTGTTCCTTTTCCTTTCTTCTCCTTCAGCCCTTCTGCATTCCAGACCTATTCACACAACCATGGGTATGGGATGGAGAACTGTCAGCAGAGCTTCTGTATATATTTACCAACGTTTTCTCTAGGGTATTCTTTCCACTTCCCCCCTGGCCCAAAACAAATTCAAGTTAATTCCATTGAAAAGAGAATTGCAATCCACTTAGCATCTGGCTAGAGAGACATCTATAAGAAGCGTTAGCTATATACAGAGAATCAGAGAGAAAAATACTTGTGGGCTTTGTGTATAGGAAGCAAGGCAGAGAACAGGAACGGGCTTTCTTCTATTTTCCACCTTTGCATATGAAGTTATTATAAAACTATTATATATACAATACTCTTTATATATATAGAGAGAGAAATACAAATTATATATATATAGTCTATATGAATTTCACAAGACAGGAATCTCTATATGTATGTATATTTACACAATATACCATACTCATTCCTTATCTTTATGTTCGTAGCATTGTGCACACACCATACTTTTTGGCATATGAATGCTTAATATATGTAATAATACTATATATGTACATAATTGCTGTTTACATATGTGTATGTTATATATGCACACATACATATGTATATTCACTCAACTTACAACAATACAGAGAACCACCTTGAAACCTTTGCAAATCAAAGAAATTTGTTTTCTTTTTTTCTCTCCACCTAAATTTAAGGTTGTATAAGGGAAGAACTGAAAATCTTGTCTTTTTTTTTTTTTGCCCCCTCCCAAAAGCATGATCTCAGAATGGAGAAAGGAATGGGGAGTGCCCAATAGAAAGGAAAGGGACTATTGAGGAAATAACCTCGGAGCTCTCAGATTCCTTCCATTTTTACAATGTTCTTCAGGAAATATGGTGCCAGCAAAACCCTGAAAATGTGAAATTCTATTGCCTTGAAAGGAAGGACCTCGAAAAGACTTTTCTATGAAAAATCTGTATCATCGTATAGGAAAATCTCCATCAGAAATTCAACCCAGATATTTTCTGGGATCCCCTTCCTACCATACTCAAAATAAAACTAATTCAGCTTGGTCTACACCAGCACTAACATTTCTCCCTTCCGCCTACCATACATACCCCAGCAACCCAAAAGAGCACATTTGGGGAGGGAGAAAGGCAGAAAGGAAATTTTTCTGAAAGGTGCCTGTTTTGAAGGAGCTTATAGGATCTCTTAGTTCCCCACACCCAACCCAAGCCTGGGAAGAAAGAGAAGATGATCAGAAAGTGTGATTGCTGAAGTTGTTAGGGTGAGAAGGAAAAACTGATGCATGTAGAGAAGGGGTGCATTATAAGTGGGTACTCTCCCTCTAGAGACCTCTCAGCAGGTTCCCGAAAATGAGATATTTCTGGAATTCCACAGTTTTCAGGGGACTATGGGGGACAATATTCCAGGGAAATGTCATAAATACTTTACCTTCCTGCCCCATAGGAGGCCAGGCCAACCTAATCAGCTCTCAGAGTCTTTGCCTTATCTTTTAAGGGGGGGCTAGAATATCTCTCTCGACATTTTATGGTCCAGAGAAATCACCGCTATAAACGCATTCTTCTCTGGCTTTGTGTCTTGGAATGCGACTGGATCCCCCGAGGGTGGGTGGTGAGCGAGAAGGCTCCGGCTAGCAAAGCGGTGTGTGTGTGTGTGTGTGTGTGTGTGTGTGTGTGTGTGTGTGTGTTCGTGTGGGTGTGGGTTCGAGAGTCATGGGCCGGCACCGGGTTGTAATAGACTGTAGCTTTTGTGATTTCTCTCTTTTAAAATACAGAGAGCATTTAGTTGGGTCCTATGGCTATCCTAGGCTAGTAATAAAGGAAATGTTTGGACGTCACTCTCTCCTTGCCATGCGTTTCTCTCCCGTGCTGCCCGCCGTCCTCCCCCCCCCCCTTTGGTACCACGAATTTATGTCTATTTGTCCGGGTCATCCTGGGTTTGTGTTTTAATTATGCAGTCTATTTTATTTCTTATCTCCTGGTGGAAACAGATTATTTTTCCTCGGAGACAGAACTGCGAGGGTTCCCTGACAGGGTGAAGGCCCTCGCTCTCCAGCTTGCATTAGATATTAATTTACAAATCATAGGTGAGAGAATTTATACATATTTGTTTAGATTTGTGTGGTGGTGCTAAGATTGATTCCTCTTCACTCCCCCCCGCCCCCCCAACAGTTCTAAAGTGTAGCTAGCGTAGGACAAACCCCGCAGAGTGAATTCTAACATTGAGCAACAGCGCCACCTAGCGTTCAATTGCATCAATGCACACAGTTGGGGAAGGGGGGGGTACAAACAGAAACAGCGGGCTCTTCGTGCTAGGTTCAGGTTAGAAATAATGTGGAAAGGTTAGGGGTAAGAAGTCTCAAGAATAGTGTGAGGGAATTGGAGGTGCTAGGTCGGAAATGGCGCTTCCGGATCTCTCGATATCCAGTCTCTAAGCACTTAATATAAATATCTCCAATAAAATTCCAATAGTTGTTATTTTGTACTCCTTCCCCCACATCCAAACCTTATCCTCTGAGCTTAGTTCAGTGTGAATTTAGGTTTGGTTTTTTTTTAAACCATATCCCATTTCAGACATCCACATCCACATGCACACTCGGACATCCTCCCCCATATCCCGGTCCTTACCCTCTTCTCTGTCCCTTTTCTTGGCCCATTCTTCCAAAGGCTTGGCTCTAAGGTGGGACATTGAATCCTCTGTGGTCTCCCCCCTCCTTGTTTTTAATCCACCCCTTCCCCCCATTACTTCCAGCCAGTGAGGTCCTGTTCTCTGTGCCCCGTAGACAAAACATTCCTATAATCCGATTTCAAAGGAAAGAGCGTCCACCTTATTTAAACCATAAAACAATTAAGCCCAGACGTCTAGCCAGCTCAGCGATGCTGTTTTGTTCAGTCCTATTCAGGACCCAGCTCAAGGAGACAAACAGAGCCATAAAAGTGGCATTTTGGAGCTGCGGAAATGTACCTATCAGTTGCTTCCCGAAGTCGAACAACCTTTAGGGTTTTGTTAGCCTTACAAAGGAACAGGGGAAGATGTGGGAGGGGGGAAAGGGTAGAGAAGGAGGGAGCTCGCTACCCCCCGACTTGTCCTTCCTTCCCCTCACCTCCCACAGATGATTTTAAAAATCCATAAATTACAGTAAATTAAATCACAAAATTGGGTTTGGGTGCCCCAGGAAGGATTAGGAGAAGGGTTATAACGGGACACAGCACTGCTGAGTTCGAACCCAGCCTTATAGGAGCCAGTTACTGTCTCTTGTTAGCCCTGTCTCTCTTTCTTTCTCCCTCTCTCCTTCCTGAGAGAGAGCAGGGAAGCCAGCTCCAGGCCAGAGTCACACGGAGATGGAAGATGCAGAGAAGAGAGGCGGGAGCAGAGGGGTTGGAGTGGGCCCTGGGGAATGAGGGAAATACGACAAGATTAGTGGATACTTTATAGGAAGGATTTTAGGGGAACACACATATCTTCTGGGCCTAGGGGATTGGGGTGGGGGAAAGAGGGAGATCAAGGAGCAGACTTTCTTCAAATGAAGTTTGGTGGAAGGATAAAAGATGAAACTGGATCCCAGCAGAGGAACAAGGGCAGGGAAATTGGACAAGGTGTTGATGGTGGAGCTGGGGTAGAGAAAGGAGGGAGAACAGGAGAGCAAAGCACCCTCTGAAGGGTCAAGAAAAAAGGGCTTCAGGAATGTGGGAAACCAAGCTGTTTGGGGGTGGAGTGGGAAAACCTCATCCTGAAAGATAAATTTGTGGGGTCAGATTTTACTCCTCAAACTTTATTCATTAAAAATAGAACTTTTAACATTCTTCATCCTGCCTGGATTAAAGCTGTGTTTATTGGAAGTAGTTTAGGATATGGAGAAACTCTTGATGTCCAAAGTCCTCTCTGTCTCCCTTTAAAGTGATTTGATTTGGGAGGGGAGAGGGAAATGGACAAAGGGTGGCTCCCAGATTATATTAATTTTTATGACCCACGACACATCAAGACAAGTCCACTACTAACACCACCCTCACCAGAATGGGACAGCTCGAGATATTAAAGGTCCATATTTCACGAAAGCTGAGTTTAATAGTTTCCAGATTGGGGGATTTCCAAGAAAAGGGGAGCTGAGCTGGGGACCGAGGCTTGTCCCTGCCTGCTCAGAACTGCTTCTGATTAGCTGGATGAAAACTCTTTTTTTTTTTAAGGAAAGGAGTTCCTAATAGTAAGGTGCCCTCAGCACATGTCCTCTGGCCATCGCAAATTAAATTTTTGGGGGGTCTCTTCAGACAGATACTCTGGGTTCACCTGACCTGATGAAAACCCTTATAAAAAGATCTCATTGACCCTGGACATTTCGTAAAACGTTCTCCCACCACACCACATCCCAGAGGAATTCAGGCTAGCCACCTTCCCACCACCTCCTAGAGACCAACCCCTTCCAGAACAATAGTGCAAAGTAAAATTCACAGGGATAAAAAGGACATTTTAGAATTAGAATGGTACATAGGGAAGAAAATCGAAATGAAATTCACTTCTACTTGCACTTCACTCTCCTCCTCATCCTCTCTTCCCTCTCCCTTCCCCTCCTTCATTACCTCAGTCTGCCTTTCCCTTTCACCTTACCACCCCCCAATTTCCTGAAATCTTCTCTCACTATCACCCCCCATCCAATGATTGAACCTGAAACTGCCCCCATCCTTTCTTCTTCCTTCTCTGCCTTTCGTTCGACTATTCCTCGAAGCGCCAGCACTCTCCTAGGCAAGGATCCAGGTTGGGATTTCTCCCAGCACCCAACTTTCATCTTCACCTATCACCCCCCTCCGATCTCATGTAGTCATAAATTATTACAATTCATTACGCCAAGGGCAAACATTCTACGGCATGTCTCCCCACCCCCACCCCACGCCCACCCCCGTGCCCCAGCCAAAGCGGGCTAGAAGTAAGTAGAAGAGACTGGCCTTCTTGGTCTCCCTGCCTGCCCCCTCCTCCCCCCAATTCTAACAAAACTAGTCACTTGCTCTTCCCAGTCAGGCTGTCTTTCGTCCTCCGTTTTCATCATCCCTGCACCCTGCCCCCTCCCAACGCCACCCCCCAAAATGAGTAGAAGGTTTGCCTCAAATTCCAAAGCGGGGGAAGAAGAAATAAAGAGGTCTGGATGCATTTGGATGTCTTGTTTTTTAAGTGACTTCGATATATTAACACAGAGCTGTTCTACCATAACAAACAGAACGACAATACAGGACTTTTGTGTGACTAGAAGGGAACCCACGAATATGTACAAGCCCCCCAAAAGCCGTCTAGGCGGCCAGCGAGCCAACTCCCCTTGGCTCTGGCTCGGGCCCTGGCCCTGGCTCCAAGGAAGGGGGGAGGAAGGGAAAGAGGGAGGGTGGGAGGGAGGAAAGGAGAAAGGGAGAGAGAGGAAGGGAGCCCTGCTCGGTTTTCGACTGCAGCTTAAGCCCAGGCTGCTAGTGCTGCGGGGCCACTGGCTGCGGGGCCTCTCTTTTTCCTTCTTTATTCCTTTTGTGTCTTTCTTTCTTTCGTTTTTTGTTTTGTTCTTGTTGTACAAAAATCTACACGCAGGGCGCCCCAGACCCGGGGAAGAGAGACTCGAACCAAATAAGATACTAAAATAATAACAATAATAATAATAATATTAATAATAATAATAATAATAATAGAGATATAGAGATTCAAGTACTGGCTTCTCTGAAGAAAGGAGGAAGAAAATCACATGTTGTGTGTGTGTATGTGTGTATGAGCTATGCCGTTGAGCTGGAGGAGAGAACACGGTTCCCCTCCTCCCCGCCACCTCGTCGCTTGGGCGAACTAACTCTAAACACCAAATTTTCAACACTGAAATTCCCCCAAATCACATTTTTCTTTCGTTCTTTCTTTCTTTCTTTCTTTCATTCTTTCTTTCTTTTTTTATAAGGTGGTCCGCATTTTATTTATTTATTTTTTTTTGGCTCGCTTTCTCGCTCGTTCTCTCCCTTCCTCGATTGCTTGCTCTCTCGATCTCACTCCTGCCCCGGTTGGGGTATTTTTTGTGTGTGTGGTTTTTGTTGTTGTTGTTGTTTTTTGGTGGCGGTGCCGCGGTCTTCGGCTGCAGCAGGGTCGCTGGCTCTTAGGATTGCTCCTTGTCGGTTTTCTCCTTGTTCATCTTTTTCATCTTCATCCTCCGGTTTTGAAACCAGATTTTGACTTGGCGCTCGGTGAGGTTGAGGACCCGGGCCACCTCGTACCGACGGTCCCTGGTTAAATACATATTGAACAGAAACTCCTTCTCCAGTTCCAGTGTCTGGTATTTGGTGTAGGGACACCGCTTCTTCCTTGTAGAGCGAGCATGGATCCAATTTGCCACTGGGTTACCTAAGGAAGCCAGGCACAGAGCAGGGTCAGGGTCTCCTTCCAGCTCACCTCCTTCTAAGCCCACCCCACCTCCAAGTCCTGAACCCCAACCCTAGTCTCAGACCAAAAGGCTGCAGGCCCTTTAATACAATAATACTTATATATTTATATGTGTGTGTACATGTATATACACACACATAAGTGGACCTGAATTTGAGTACATTTTTATTGCTATTTTTATTATTTTGGGGCTGCTCTCAGTTTCCCCTAATCATATCTTTCCTTCTAGGGTCCCACACCTAAAGCTATAGGAAATCCCAAGCTATCCAAACCCATGGTCCTTTCCCCCTGCCATCCACCCTCACCCTCCCAGGTCCAGAAGTAATTCGAGAATATCCTCATAAAAAGTCCGAATTCCCAACTATTTCATAGGCCCATAAACGCTTCTCTCTTGTTTTTTATTTTTATAGCGAAGTCCCTCTCCTCCCTATGTTCCCCCCTCCCCCCTCTCAGCCCTCCACCAAGTCCTGAAATTTCAGCAGCTCTGTTTTCCTGACCCTGAAGTCCTTTGCCTAGTAGGGCTACCAGTCCCAGCTCCAGCCTCAGTGCCCCAGTTAACTCCCAGCTCTCTTCCTCTCTCCCAGTTAGTTCCCTGCTCTGGCCACTACGATCTGAACCCTGCTGAGGCGAATTCTCAGGATGATGCTAGGGAGACAGAACTCAGGAACATTCCTGGAGAGTACCATAGCTCTTCCCAGCCCTGGCTGAGGAGGGGACAGGGACAGCTCAGTTTAACTATCTTCCCCAATTTTAGTTTCATCATCTTCTCCACCTCCTCTGCTCCAACCCCAAGACAAGCTTTCAGAAAGGCTTGCCTCCAGTTTCAGGTTTATTGAGGTGGCTGGGGGAGGTACAAGGGGAAATGTTTCAGAGAGCTATAATTAGGCCCTAGGTTGGAGCCATCACTAACCCTCCCTGAGTCTTTAGGAAGGGAGCCCTGCTGCCTCCTTCTCATATCTCCCCACATGCTGCTCCTACCCCAGGGACACAGGATAACCTTACTACTGCTTCCCCAGAAGCTCCATTCATTCATTCCCCCTACTTTGGCCCTGTTTGTTTCTTGCTTACCCCTTTCCAATCCCAAGCCCAGTTTGTCCTCCCATCTTATTCTGTACTTTCACTGTCCAAAGTGCCCTGAGCAGGGATAGTCAATCTACTCACATAAGGAGATGCTTATCTATCATCGAACCCCTTGTTTTCTGTCCTCCCTCAGCTTTCTCTCAACCACACTTCTTCAAGGCTAAGGTGGTATAGACCTCTGCTCCTTCTATCTCCTTCTGTTTCACAACTCTGGCTACCCTGACACCTCCAACTTCCTATTCTTCTCCACCCCCCATCCCAGTTAAGATCCCTTATCTCCTTGCTTCGCTTGATGGTGGTGGTAAGGAAGTGAATACAATTTTCTGTTTTATGAACCTCATGTGGAGAAAGGAGCCCTGGGGTGACTGGGGTAGGGGGAGGCTTTGATTCTTTTCCCCTTGGGAGTTTTCCTCTCATCTCTCTCCATCTTCCTCACCTCTTCCCCCTCCCCACTTCAAACTAGAAAATGAACCTTGCCCTCACCCCAATGCCTGGCCCTGCCTCTGTTTCTTGGAAAGTGAAGATAGACCTCTTAAAAGCTTGGGATGGAAAGGAAGTGGTGGTCAGGGCCGGACTTTCATGAAAGCCAAAGCAAGTGAGGAGTTGCCCCTTCTCCACTCTCCCACCCTCACCCTGTTCTGTCTCCCCACATTTCCCCAGACATTCCGGTCCTTGAAAGCCCCCCAAGGTAATTCGCTTTTATTGAGTCCTCCCCCCTCTCTCTGAGGTTGTAATCTGGCTCTCCTACCCACCCCCTCCCCTCCTGTGCCGGTTGTAAAGGAAAATTCCTCCCAACTTACTCGGGTCCAGTTCTGTCTTCTCCTCTTTGTGCTTGCTGCTGGCCAGCGCGTCCGACTCCGGGGAGGGGAGAGCCTGCGGGGTCCGGTCCCGAAGCTCCCCGGGAGAGCCATACATGTAGTCTGGGTAACTCCGGCCGTCCCCCGGGCCACAGTCCGCCCGGCGGCCCGGATAGGCGTCGGGTTTGAGGGCGTAGTGGCGGCCCCCAGCTGGAAAGCTGGGGAAGGAGACGGCCCCGGACAGGGGCTCCAGCCAAGTCCGCATATACCGCGTGTCCGCTCCAAGGTGGGGCTGGTGGGTGTAGGGGTGGTAGACGACAGACGACTGGGAGTGGACCGGAGCCCAGGACGTGGTGAACACTGCCGGCTTGGGGGCAAAGCTACAGGACGGAAAATCGCTACAGTCCGGGACCAAGCCGGTGGGTCTGGCGGCTGCGGGGTGAGCCCCAGTGGCAGGGAACCTGGACGCTAGGAGATCTTCATTCTCGTGGCTGATCAGGGAGTCCACGTAATAGTTACTGATGGGTCCCGTCGCCGACATCGTTAGAGGGTTTTACATACATAAGATTATTGTATGAACTGTATATGTACTTTTTATCTGCTCACAGAACAATCAAGGCAGGTAATTATTTTTCCAGCCTTTTCCCCGCATCCTATTGGCTCTTCGACCCCCACGTGATCGTATTTACCCAAAAATACGGCGCGGATCAATGCGCAGGGGCTTTTTTCCCCTGCTTTTTCCCCCTCTCCTACCCACCCCCCCTCCCGCCCTCAGCTGATCCCCGGGACCTGCGTTTTACCGAGGGGGGGAAAAACCTCTGGAAATAACGGGCCTCCCCCACCCCATTCTCTTCTCCAGGATAGCTCGCATCTCGTTAGAGATACCCCAGCACTTCTTCAAGGCCACCCCCTAAGACGCCCTATCCCCCCATAATTTTTATCCAGGTGAAAAAATTTCACCACCTCCCCCAAATCCGTTAGTCCCAGTCCCCTGCCAGCTCCAGGCGGGGAATAAGGTGCCCTGAAGGGGGAGGAGATGGGAGAGGTAAGGCTGAGGAACTATTTCTTGACGTAATCTATCTCTGTCGGCTCCAATGCTCCCGCAGTCTGTGTGCGAGCAGAGATCAGGCGATTGTCAGTTCTTAACGTGGGGCTTAAAACATGTTTTTTTTTTTTTAATAGCATATACATCTGTGTCTATTTCAATATCTTCATCACTGTAGGAGAGAGTGAGGAGACCCAGGGAGATGGGACAGGAAGTAAGGGGGTCTTTTCCTAATCCGAACTGCACACCCCAAAACTGTGACAGAGAAGAGGGGTACAGCAATGAAGGGGTGGTAGAAACTATGCATCCAGTTTTTTCAACCTTGATTGTGTAGCCTCGGAAATCCTTTCCTTTTACCATAGATAAAATAGGAGTCTTTATTTTTAATTTATTGTCTCTGTCTATTTATCTTTCTTTCCTAGCTTCAAGAAGTGAAGGAGAAGCCTACACAACTTGAGTGGATTCGCCTAATCCAGCATTTCTGTTCTGTTTTCTTTCTCCCCAACCTCCCCCCCCCCAAGAAAAGTCACTCTGTCTGTCTGCACAGAGAAGACAGAGATACACGAAGGAGAGAGCCCTTGGTCGTCGGCAAGTAGCTTGTTTTTACGTCCGTCAATAAAATTTTTATGAGGATCATTTGATTGTTCATAAATGTGTCTTTCATTAAATAAAAGTGTAGGCTGTTTTTGGAACGAGAAAAAGGCAATGCTGTGTTGGGAGAAGGCAATTTCTTCAAGGGGTATAAACAGAAGTCAAGGAGAGGGGGTAATATGGTTTCGTGGGAAAGGTAGGCAGCTTTATTTACATCAAATGGACAAGTTGATTCTCCCCATTCCTCTTTCTCTTATGATTTGATCTGTATGCTCATCTCCACTACCCCCATGACCCTTCTGCATGCTACTTCCTTGTATCTATTTGTCAGTGTGTCTGTCTTTCTGTTGGTCTGCCTGTAGAGAGAAATAGGTAAGGAGAAAGCTAGGCAAGCATAGAAAAATTCGATGTGTGGGGAGCCAGGGATGAAGGAAGAGAAGTCTGGGGCTGGAGTAGTGCCCCCAAGAGCAAGTCGGATCTGGCACAGAGAAAATGGTATAGAACGACTTAGGAGAAAAAGGAGGGTAACATTTCAGGGTCACGGTGGAGGAGACCCAGGATCTAATGGAGGGGGAGGGGAGGGGAGCAAAAGAGATTAAGTTTGAACAGAGATGGGAGGAGGATTCCCAAATCAGAGTAACATTTCACCCTATCTCTCCTCAGTCTCCCCCAGAATAGGACCAAATAAGGGAGGTGGATGATTTTCTTTTCTGTTGACCCCTCTCTGTTGGGAATGGCAGGAGCAAATATAACCAGAAGAGGGAAGGAGGGAGAAAGGGAAGACTGAGAAAGGGAGGAGAGAGAGACAGAGACAGAGACAGAGACAGAGACAGAGGGAGTTGGAGGAACACAAGAAAGTTACTGGGGACAAAGAAAGAAGAGAAGGGAAGATCTTAGAAGGAACCCCAGGTCTGTAGGCCCACTCCCTGCTACTCCGCCTTTCTCCTCCAATATGCCCCCAGTTCGAAGGAGTTCTCTATTTCGGTGGATCGGGGCTTGATTTTCGACGCATGGGGGGATAGAATGAGCTCTCACACTGGCTATGCGGCATAGTCCCTCAGTTCGAGCAGTGATCTCTCCGCTCTCGTTCCCTTCTCCTTCTTATGGGGTGATTAGAAATGAATCTCAATTAGAAAGGGGCGATGGCAGGGAGAGGGGAATCGGAAAATTTTCAGTAAGAAATATAAATATTCCTTTGCCCTTGGTGAAGTGTGGTGTTTAGCTGTCAATCAAAAATATCCACCGGCTAGTTCAAGGAAAAGACCAGATCCTGGCCCCTTAGGCAGCGGCTTCCTCAAAATTCCATGCTATCCAACAACTTCGCCCTGGCGATTGTCCCCAGCCTCGGTGGGGAGCAGGTCGACAGCCCTGGATCTGTCCCGAGTCTGGTGACAGCAAAGGGATATGAAAATGTCCTTTACAATGGGGGAGCTAGGAAGCAGCCACAGAGAGGGGGGCGGCCTGGGGACAGACTCAAAGACATAGGCAGGAATAAAGAGGGAGGAAAAGAAAAGAGGGAAAGAAGGAAGTGAGGGGAGAAGGAAGGGGTAAGAGGGAGAAAGAATAGAGAAGTGGGAGGAAGAGGGGGAAGAAAATGAGAGAGAGAGAGAGAGAGAGAGAGAGAGAGAGAGAG
>NC_058134.1:286877835-286899759 GCF_016433145.1 Gracilinanus agilis
AGAAAGAAAGAAAGAAAGAAAGAAAGAAAGAAAGAAAGAAAGAAAGAAAGAAAGAAAGAAAGAAAGAAAGAAAGAAAGAAAGAAAGAAAGAAAGAAGAAACAAGGAAGAGCGGAGCCTAGAGAAGAAAAAGGGAGGAGGAAAGAAGGATGGGCTAGAATAGCGGAAGAGCTGCTCGGAGGAGAAATGCCATTGTGCAGAGGCATGTCCAGCCCCGCTGCCGGCAGGGACCTGGCTTGTTGGCCGCCCGGCCCGGCCCCCTCCCCGGATGCAGGGCGTATAATTCCATCCGGATGGAAGGACACAAAGGAGGGAACGGCGGATAAGGGGCTTCCTCTGCTCAGGCCGAGGGGTGCCCTTGTCTGAGCGGCTCCTGCAAACCAAATTGAGGAGAAGGGGCCAAGAATGCCAAATACACCCCTGTTGGCAGCCGGGGGTCTTGCTAGGGGCTAACTCACTTTCTGTGCATACAGAATATGGAGAAAAGGAGAAAATTCCACACCACCTCCCCCAAAACCAATTCCCATCCACTCCTGCATCCCAGTCAGCCTTAAGTCTAGTCTACCTCAACCCTCAGTGTCAGATTACTGATACCCTTCCATCAGGGTTTTTCGCAAGGAAAAAGAATACCCTAAAGTTCTCTTCTTTATTGGGAGGGGTTATGGTATGGGGGGGCAGTCTCCCTGAAATATAAATTGTTGCTATAAATTGTCGTCTCTTTCTTCCCTCTTGCCCCTCTAGCCACCCCCTATCCCTTTTCAACTTCACACAGCTGTCTTCCAATCTCCTGACTCTTCTAATTATTCCATGACAGTCCAAGTCCCCTGACTTCTCTTCTGGCCTCCGGATTTCTTCAGGAGTTAAATCCCCCATGAAACTGAGAGGGGATTTTCGCCTCCTTTTTTGAGGGCCTTAACTTGGGCATTTCCTCCTCCGCTCTGAACCAAGTGGACTCCCACCACCACTCTCCACCTCAGTTTTTAAAATGGCATATTTAGTTCCTTCAAGTCTCTGCTAAGAGAGATAGATATCTCTTTGAGGTTTGAAAGGAAAGTAGGATGCAAAGTCCAAGTTTTGTCTCACGGGACTTTCCCCAAAGATGCCTCTTTTTTTCCCCCAGGAACTTCCCATTGATTTTGCTGCCCACCCTCAACCTCTTAGGTCCCGTGTTTGTGGTGGAGTGGAAGGCCATCGAGATTCTTCTCCAGAAACAATCTAGTCTATAAGGGCCAGGAGAGCAGAGAGGAGGAAGAGGAAGGGGTTGCTTAAAAGTGCCAGGTCATTATGCTGGCTTGTGCTTAGTTCTTCGAATTTCCTGCCAGATTCTGACCCCCCTCCCAATCCTTCCTTTCAGTTTCACTCTGAGTGAGATCTGAAGAGGACAGGGAATGCATCCAGCTGGATGAATCCGAGGCTACGGAGAATCCCCATGGAAGGGGGAGAAAATATTTACCAATTCGTTTTCCTTTTAAAAATTTTTGCTGCCCGGCCTTCTCTCTCCTACCCCTCAGGGCTCTCTCTTCCCCCCATTAATTCTTCTCCAGGCTTATGATGCTCATTCCCCAAATCGCTGGAGATCATGGAGAAGGAGGAAGCTTGATCATTCTTTACCACTCCCCCACCCACACCGGCCTGGGCAGCTATGACCAAGCCAGTGCTGGGGGACCGACAGATAGACAGGCAAGAGAGTCGTCGTACCCCTCTTCCCCACTCTTTCCCCGCCTCCCCCACTCCCACTTCTTCCCTCATGCTTTGAATTCACTCCAGTTCAATCTACACAGTCAAGTTCGTATTAAAACTAAAATAGACTTTTCTCTACAGTCAGCCCCATCAGCCCCTCCCTGCCCGCCTCCTCTCCCTAGCGGCGGGCGCCCTCAGCCCGTCTCCCTCACTCTGCCGGGAGTTCCCCTCCCACCCACTCTCCAGCCCTGACTCTCCTTCCTGTCCTCGGTCCATCTGCTTTCATTCTCTTCTGGCCCAGATGTAGGCTCATTTAACCCACTTGGGTACGTTCTTTCCCATACATTTCTCCTAATCCCCTTCATGCTCTCCTCCACTTTCGCCCCTCTCTCTCCCTTTCTCTCTTTGTTTCGAGAGGAAAAGCTCGTTCTAACGCCTTGTTCGAAAGAAGAAACTGAGTCTGGAGCAGCAGGTCTGACAAGGGAGGGAACCTAGGCGTCCTGGCTACACACAGGACACTAGTTTGTCCTCCTCAGGTTAGTATCTCTAATCCATCAATACAAAAAATTCAGGTCTCCAAAGAGAAAACGGAGCAAAATGCCCATTAGCTATCAAACACACACACACACACACACACACACACACACACACACACACACACAAAGCAAACTGAATGGTTTGCCTTCGGATCAACAGACATTTCCCAGCCAGCCCAGGAACCTAATATTCTAAGGAACTTGTTCCAAGGTCCCCACATAGGGCCTGTTTTCCATGGAAGGAAGCTGAGCTTTGGGGGGGGGCGGGATGGGGGACCAGAAGCCGAGAGAACGGACTGGGGAGCTGGCCCCAGGGCTGGAAGCATCTGGCCGCTCCTCCCCACCATTCTACAACCCTCATATCGAGTTGTGTTACCTGCCTCTTTGTGTCGTGTTTGTGTTGCAAAGGATTTTGCAGTGACTTTGGATTCTAGACTAGGGAGTCGAGGTGGCGAGAGGAGAGACAATACAACCAAACCGAAGTACAATTAAGGAGCCTGAGCCGCTGTTCTCTCCCCCTCCCTCCCCGCCTACACCTACCCCACCCCCTCCCCTGGATGGAAGCCTGCAAGCCCGAAATCTCCAGGCGACACTGGAGCCCCAAGCCCAACAGAAGACCCACGATCACCACGGAAAGGAAGAAAAAAAAGAAGCCTTCAAACTTCTTGTATTTAGGCTCAACCCTGAACAGCGCAAAAGAATAAAATAATTTTCATTTTGCATCCCGGAGATTTTGCAAAGCGATTTAAAGCCTACAACAGTGACTGTATCGATGGTGGACCTTCTATCAACAGAGACATTAAGCACTCAGACACATACACACTCATCAGTGTGTGTATAAAATCAAATACAGGTTCAACATTACAAGTGGACTTAAGACGCCGCAGGCACATTTCCCTACCTTTTCTTCTTTTTCTGTGGCCTCCTATGCCAAGGACCCGGACTCCATGGTTCTCCTTCCATGGGACCATTTTGCCCTTAGGAAGAGCCTTCTTTACCTGCTGGTCTGTCTCCCTGTGGCGGCCGCAGCTGCCGGGTCGGCTCCTCCAGAGGCGGCTCCCCTCCCCGCCCGCCGCCGCCGGGGAGAGGAGAAGCCCCCAGCAAGCCGCAGCCTCCCTCCCTCCCTCCCTCCCTCCCTCTCGCTCCTCTCTGGGCCCTCCCGCGGGCGACCTGCTCTGGACCCTGTCCAGGTAGCTCCAACTAGAAAAAAAAAAAACCTGGCCCTTTAAAAAAGGAAGAAAGAAAACCTTAACTTTTATTTATTTTCCATTCTCTGGCCATTGGTCCATATCGCTGGAACCTCCTGGAAATTACCCAGTCATCAGAGCACAAGATTTTCAGCCAACGTTCACAAGAGGGAGAGGTCTGGGGTATATGCTATGCTATATATCACATATTAAATAAGCAAAGCACACACACATATATAAAATAAATGCACAAGCACAAATAAATTTAGCCATGGCTCTTTCCTCCCTGATTTTCCACAATTCACTAAATATACCGAAGTTCTCTTAGACAGATAGGAAGGTGGCTCTTCTCCTCACGTCCTAGAAAAGAACCTTACCTGAGTCCAAAAGCTAAGCTGTATTCACCTTCTCCTTAGACCACTTGTGTAGAAGCAGTCCTTTGCCTCTCCTTTCAGCTCCCCTTTCAGTTCCAGCCCCACTATCGGCTTCTGCAGTACTCTCTACCCTCTGGGCAATCCTTCTAAGAACCCTAACAACCCCCCCCCCCAAAAAAAACACAAAGACCCCAGCCCTAGTTTCTCCTCCACTCCCATTCTCGCCCTCACCGCCCCCTCCCTATTAGAGTCTGTACTGCCGCGTTCACCTGTTCAAGAGATCTTCTGTCAGTCCCAAGAGATAGAGGCGAGGCGAAGGTACCAGAGTCAGGGCCCACCAGAGGCCAAAGGGGAAGCGCCAATTTGGGTAGGAAGGGTCGAAGCAGAAGCAAGCCCACTGTGGCTGGCTGTGTGTCTCTATGACCAAGCCTCTCCCTCTCGCTCTCTCCTTGTCTCCTTCCCCCCCGCAAGTCTCAAACACACACGCCGAGAGTTCAGCTCTATAAATCCTGGCTCCTCTTTCCCATATCATAATTAAAAAAAACCAGTAGGGGAGGTTTTAACTTTTATTGCGATTTCTGGAGTTGGGCTGAGGAGCATATATTAAGTTTACGCTTATGCGCTCTCGGCGGGGAGGGTCCTTTAAGAAATAAAAATCCATCTTAATATCCGCAGACGAGAGAGATAATTTTTTTCCTCCTCTTCACGCTGTTCTTTCGCAAGACTCCCTTCGAGCGAAGCGAATAAATAATAATCACCATCTTAGAGACTACTTCCCGCACCAGGGCCAGAAGCACCAACTCAGGAGACAAAACTTGGCCCTCGCCTGGGCCCTGCAACTTCTCCTAGCAAATTTCTAGGGATCCTGGGGGAGACACTCCCACAGTGCACCCCCATAGCTACCCACTCCCTGGCCTCTCTAGGAGGACTGGCGAAATGGGGAGCCCCAAAGCCAGAAACCAAGCAAGTCGTTAGAGTATTTCGGTCCATCTGGGAAAGTCTCATTCTAGCTGCAGCTCAGGGATTGGGGCCCTCTGCCAGGAGAAGCCCGCAGGGTCTGTACTCTTGAAGAGCTGAAGGCTGCCCATCTTCTGCCCAGTCCTCACCCCAACATCACAGCCAAACGAACTAGCAATAGGCTTGAGAGAGCAAGCACAGGGAGCAAGCAAAACTCCCAGGCCAGGAGAGCTCCTCGATTTCCCCCAGCCTGAGGCGGGCCTCTGTTCACTTTCCAGAATCCCTCCCTGCCCCCACTTCCTTCCTAGGGATCCATCCAAATGCAAGGAGGGATCCCCTAGTCCCAAAAAGAGAAACAAGATTTCTGGGCAGGAAAAGGAGACAGACAGACAGACAGACAGACAGATTATCTCAGCCCATGAAAGAAAGACTTTCATTTTTCCTCTCCAGCTTCCATTTGATTTCTGAGATGCTTCAAAACACTTCCCTTTGTAATAGAGATAGAAATAAATATATATGGGCACCACATTAAATCTATATGTATATGTTTTAGTATACACTTATATTCATATACACAAAAAGGATCTGCAGGATGTAAACAGTGCAATATATATACACCCAACATATACCACAATAAACAGAGGTGGGTATGTAGAGATCAATAAATATGTATCCATATTATGTTTGTGTTTTGGGGAGAAATCTAGTTTTACATCTTTTTCTCGTTGGGAAGTTTATAGGATGTAAAAAAATAGAATAATTAATGGAGCTTCCTTCTGGCTTTGTTTGTCTCTATTTTACTGGGAAAAGGGGGGTTTATCTGTCCCAGTCTTTCCTTCCTACTCTACTTCTTTGGGGGTTGACAGGGAGCCCATGCCATTGAGGCCTCAAAAGAAATGACCTAGGACCTCCAGGCCAAACTGGGGAGTTGGAGTCAGTGACTTGGTGTGGAGTCTTTGCAAAGTTTTTGCATCTCTCAATGCCCCCCCACCCCACGCACTATCCAATATCTTGCCAAAGAAATATGCTAATAGATGAAAAGGTAATGCCCCAGCCATTTATTGCCTAGACATTTCTTTTAGGAAAGTGGGTTAGATGGTCTCACAGCCACAACCAGACAGAAGACACAGTCAATTTGCAGGAAACATTGGCCCTTACTGTCCAGTAGGATTGGGGAAGGTCGCTGTTGCTTCTACTTGGACTTGATGGCTTCCTTTGAATGCAACATCTCCCAAATCAACCCACATTTTTGATTCAGAGATCAAAGGGGGAGGTAGTTTGGCTAGAAGCCAGAGCTCTCATCTCTTGTTTTCCCCGAAGTCACCCCAACTTTCTAAAGGATCCTTCCTTGTTTAATTATATCCCTAACCCTAGTTCTCTTCAAACAGATTTTTTTTCCTAGGGACATGGGCTGGGACTTGGGGGAGAGAGAGAGAGAGAGAGAGAGAGAGAGAGAGAGAGATCATTTAGGAAGAACTCTACTCCTAATTCCCCTATCTGATTCTCCCTCTTTGGCACCCCCATCTGATCTAGACTGGGCACCAGCCTCCACAATTTCATAGAAATTCAACAGGAGTTTCTTTGTCTAGTTAGATCATATGGGGGACTGGAGACAATAGCTATGGGGGATTCTTCTCCCTCAACAACTAGGATTGGGTAAGCCTGGGGAGAGGGTGGTATAAAAGAGGGGTTCCCCAAGACCAGTATCTTCCATCCTGGGCTTCTTCCCCGTTTATACCTTGGACCTCCTCAGCTTCCACCAGCTTGAACCCTGGTGGGTAGTGGTAGTAATGGGGTGAACCCCTAGGGAAGGTAAGGGGTGGGAGTGGGGGTGGGGGCCCTCGACGAAAACCGACTGATGTAACTCAGGCAGTTTCTTGTTGCCGAGTTCAAAACTCAATCCCAACAACATGAAACTACCTAAGCCACAGATCAGCTGAGCGAGTAGGGCGGGAGACTCGGCTCTCCGGAGGAGAAGAAGGGAAGGGGGAAAAAAAGGAAGAAATTCGCTCCCCGTCCCCCCTTTCCACCCCCAAAACCTCCCTATCCTTATTCTTTTGTGAAGTAGAGAGACTAGCTTGGGAGATGCCCCGACATCCTGTGGTCACACTCCTGATGTAAGAAAATCTCCCAGAGAAAATAATGGGGAGAAGAGGATACCTTCCTTTCTACCCTCAGTGGCCCCCCTCTCCCTCCCACAC
The DNA here is from genome assembly GCF_016433145.1 of Gracilinanus agilis. Lineage (NCBI taxonomy): Eukaryota > Metazoa > Chordata > Mammalia > Didelphimorphia > Didelphidae > Gracilinanus > Gracilinanus agilis. The sequence goes on from NC_058134.1 coordinate 286,884,769, forward strand.
ACTGCAGTGGAGAGATTGCTCTGTTTCTTGTCTCTAGCCATCTATAAGGAGAGATGGACAGTTAGTTGTCTTCCCTGCAGCAACAGAGTCCAGTTTCTAAGAGTTATCCTTCTGTCCGTCTGTCTGCCAGATCTTCCTTCTGTCTGTGTCTGTCAGCCTAAATGTGTCCTTCCCGTCGCCCACCCTTCCCTCTCTACCTTTGGCTTCTTTCTCCTTCTATCTTTTTTCCTTCAGGGCACACACACTAATTTGCCCTTATCTTGCTGTTCAACTGCAGGCGCGTGGACTGGAGACCAAAACACCCAGGGCCGATCCAACCCGCTAGCCACTCGGTCCCCAAACCACAGCGGCCACGGGAGAGAGGACAGAGGGAAAGGGAAAACGCCAGGAAACACCAAGTCGACCAAAAGACACCCAAACACTAAATCTTCAATCCTACTGCCACACTCCCTGCTCCTTCAGTCCATTCCCAACAGGCGATCAGCCCGAGCAACACCTAGACAGAGAATAGCAAGACAGAGAAAACCCCTCGTGCCCTCGAGAAACCCTCACGGGCTGCTCCCAAAGAGGTCCAGTCCTCGCCTCCTAAACCCCCCCCCCCAATCCACTGCTGTTCCAAGGAGAGAAGGAAAGGTGGAAACTGAGCTGCTCACCGTATCTCCCCTTCGCTGGTAGAAGCGACAAAAAAGTCCCCCGATGGCGCCCTTACACGGCTCAATCGAGACACCTTAGCCTCTTTCCTTCCCACCTTGCTCCTTCACCTGGGGAGCTCGGCGAGTCCCCCATTCAGCTTCGAAAAGGAGAGAAAGAAATCTCTTCTCTTACCTTGGTGCCTTCTGCTAGTGGTGTCGAGGTGGAGGAAGGCGAGAGGGGGGTTGGGTTCCTCACCCCCCCTCAGGCGGTTAAGTTTATTCCTCTCCTTAGGTGGGGGTGGGGGGTGCCTCTCCTGGTCCCCCCCCCCCCGAGCACCGGGGAACGGCTCCCAGCACCAATACCCCAGGCAAGCAGATCCGTCTGCCTCTCAAGATTGCAGCTTCGTCTCTGCCTCTCTTTCCCTCCTCCAGTCACCTTTAAATGCATCTTTTACTGCGGCACCACATTATATTTGCAGATCATAAAATCCACCTCTCGCGCGTACCAAGACCGTCCTGACATTACTGTTTTATGACCTTGACTTATTGTGGTCACCTGGATAATATTTAAATCAGCGTTATGGCCTCTCACTTATATTAAACCCGCCAAGAGACGTTCTAGAAAGCCTTTAAAAGATGAGTCTAACACACAAAACACACACACTCACACACTCACACACACACAAGCTCCCTGGGAGGAGGAAAATGGAGCTGAAAATCACTTTTAAAAAATATACCCATTGGAGGAGTAAGGTTCTGGAAATTTATTAGGATTTTTTTTCTCCATTTAGGAAGCTACATGCAAAAGATACAACATACAGAATATCTTTAAATAACACGACGACCAGAGCTGGACTTGTTCAGTTTGGGGGGGAGGGGGGGACACCCATTCTGTCTATGCCCTTTCCTTTTCTTCAGAATTGTTCCTCTGGATGGACTCTCTGAGATGTCATTTCTCAGGGTAGGGGTGGAGGTGGGGGTGTCGGACTGGGGGCTGGGGCAAGGTAGGGGACAAAAGCTGTACAAGTACAAGACACGGAGCAGATTTCTCAGCTTGACTTAGCGCTACATTCATGGGGTGGGGTAGAGATTGGGGTTGGGGGGGCATCGGAAGCGCTGGGTGGCTATAGCAAACACACGACACTAGCCAAACTTTCCAAAACGTCTATTACCCTAAATATACAATGCAGAGAGGAAGGAGCGATTTTTAGAATGCTGCAGGGGATACCTTACGTTTTCTCTCTTTCTTTGAACTATCTGGATGGATTCAACCTTAATTCTACAAGGATTACAAGGATGCTGAGTGAGTGTATGCACACACACACACATATAGTCATAGGTATAGGTATAGGTATAGATATAGATCGTCTCTTGCTTATATTGAGGCTTCTTCGCCGCACCAAAAAGAAGTCCCTCCGAAGGAGAGTCTGAGATCTTTTTTTTTCCTTTTTGCATACACAGTGCATTTATACTCGGGGAAAAAACTCTTAGCCCGCACAAAGGGGGAGGAGGGGGCGGGGACAGAGAGGGGGGCGGGAGGGGGCGGGGAGCCTGCGCGCTCAGGTGAAATTAAAATTGGAGGTCAGTTCGCGAATTCGATTCTCTCGGTTCATTTTCTTGAGTTTCATTCTGCGATTTTGAAACCAGATTTTGACTTGTCTGTCTGTAAGGTTAATCGTCTTGCTAATCTCCAGGCGGCGCTCTCGGGTCAAATACATATTGAACAGAAACTCTTTCTCCAGTTCCAACGTCTGGTGTTTAGTATAGGGGCACCTCTTCTTCCTTCCGCTCTTTGCTGTCAGCCAATTTCCTGTCGTGTTTTCTGCCTTTATATCCTCTGTTAAAAATAACATTATTGATATAAGTATCCCACTAAGACTCAAAACATCGCAGCTCACTATAGAGTTACATGGACTGCGGTGGGGAATGGGAACTAAGAGCGGAAAGGAGCTGCTCCCCACCCCCCTCACCACCCCACCCCCCCGCCCAGAGACAAGGTGTCCATGGCTCTGACTTCAGGACTGAACAATATCGTTAGGGTCTAGTCCTTTTGCAGGAGAGGGTCGGAGAGAAGGGGACGGTTTAGAGTTTCCGGTGGGCTAATTCTTTCTCATTTTTTTAGGGCATCAAATCCAAGCAGAACTAGAAGAACCCAGGAGATCTAGATTCTTCTAGGTATTCTCTTCTAAAACTGTTTCTTACGGGTCACCCCTAGCTGTCTAACACTCCCTTGGCCCTATTTCTCCTGGTGGGAAATTATTAAGAAAAGTCCTGCCCTTGTTTGAGCTGAGAGAGTCTGATTTATCCCAATCCCAGAGACAACTGCAATGAGTCTCTGGCCTCCAATGGCCTTTTCAGACTAACAAGGGAACTTGCCCGAGTCCTTTTGGGTTGGTCACCTCTGGATCAGTTTCCCTCCACTAATCCTCCATTCCCTCTTTTCCCCTCCACTTTCCAGAAGCCTGGAACCTGACTTTCTCCAACAACACTTTCCTAACTCTTCTCCAGCTCCCCCTCACCCACAAAAGTGTGTGGGAGGACAAAAGGGGGGTATAGACTGTTGAGTCCCACATATTCACATTAAGGCATCCAAAAGACATCCACCTTGGAAACCTCCTTTACCCAGAGGAGCTAGGGGGCAGGAAGAAGAAGAGTTGACCAAGAAACAAGCTCAATCTTATAGACCCAGAAATTATATATATGTACACACAACATTTATATATCTGCACACACACACAAAACATGTGTGTATACACAAATATATGTATATGTATAATACATAAATATGTGTATATTTATGCACACAAATATTTATACATATAAATATTTTACACACATGAACACAAACAACGTTGGTGTATATACAATGCACAGACATTAAGTTACATATACACATATTGTGCTTTGCTTAGGTTAAATGCATACATGTATGACATCGTATTTGGATTCAATTAAAATGCATATAAATATACATGTATGTGTATAAACCATGGCGGGGTTCTAGATCTTAAATGATTTTTATTTGATTCAATGAGAGGGACTTGCAGCTTAGAGAACTCTCTACCTTAGCCATGTACATTTTAGCCAAGTGCATTATTACCAATCCACTACATCTGAATTTGCCTTTAGCTGAGATTTCTCCCCAACACCACCTCCAAATCCTTCTCTGGCATGCAAGTGTCTGTATATGTGTAATATACAGGTATATGTGCACAAATGTGTATATATGTGCATGCACACATACATACCAACAGATACCTTTCCTTAACCTACTGCTTTGCAAAATTAAAAAATTAAAAAAAAAAAAAAGGAGAGGAGACTTTGGAGATTCGGTTGTGGGAAAAGCTTGGCCAGAGATAAATTCAGAAGTAGTTTTATGGAGAGGATGCTTATTGCTAAGGTATCGGCTTTGCTAAATTGCATGTCCTGGGCCCCCTTATTGCACCAAATAAAAGCACCCGTGAGGTATAGAGTTTTACCATTGTTTGAGGGAATTGAGAAGAATGACTAGGCATAAGACAAAATTCAAACTTGAGGATTCAGGGAAGAAGCCGAATACCCCATATCGTCTTCCGTCTGTTCTTCACCATCTCGACCTGTTTTGTGAAAAGAGGACCACCGACCCCAACCAATATCCTGGCTAGTTTAATTTCGATATTGGAAGGGATTTGGGGTGGGGGTGGAAGGAGGAAATGATTAAAACAGAGAAATGATCTTCTCTACCCTCTACCACAGCCCAGGTGGAGGAAATGTCTACCTCTGAGGAAATGACAATCATGGGCTAAAAAGGAGAGGAGGGTCTTTGGGGTGTGTGAAAAAGGATGAGAGGAGAGGAGTGGGGTTTTTTTTTTGTTTGTTTGTTTTTGTTAACCTTGACTTTGCGTTGTATAGCGTTGGTATTCAGGTCCCAACAAAATACATCTTCCAGTATGGCCGGGTGCATGTGTGTATATGGGAACTGTATTTAACATGCACACAAATACTACATTGACTCTCCAAACCTATATATGTGCGTGAATAATGCAAACACGCACATATCCTTCACAGAGTCTCTTTCCCTTTGGGATAAGGGATGGACTCTATCGCCCTGGAGGGCTGGGCTTTGTAAAGGCCAATTCACCAAGGTGATTTTCGGATGCCTTTGCATAGGGGCGGGAAGATTGAAAGTCCTTTACCCCAACCCTCCAAAAAGCATGTGTGAGTGAATGTGAGTGTGTGTGTCTGTAACACACGAGTCTCTAGACATACATGTAAAGCTCTCATTCATATACAAAGCAACATAACCATCGTGGCTCCTGGGCACTCAATATTTCATCAGCCTTTATACCCAAATGAGTACCCCTTATATACAGCCTCCAGCTCACCAGCAGCGTGGGGAGCGGGTTTATTCCTCCCTGTTGTACCATTCCGATACATTTCTCTCCAACTTTTCTGAAAAATTCATTTCCCTCACTCATCTAGTCCCCCCTCCTTCATTCCAGCTCCATTTCCTCAGAATCCTTTCTAGGGCTGAGCTAGGGAATGATCGCGATCACAGAGATCCAGACTCCTTCAGCACAACTGAATCTTGAACCCTGAGCTCCAGCGGAAGGAAGCTTCAGTTCCTCCAACCAAAATCACAATCATACCCAGTCAAAGCCACATTCACCCCGGGCAGAGAGGAATCCGCTCTCCACAAGCCACATGCCCACATAACTCTCAAGCCCTCACTTGCAATTCACCCTAGAAGCCAAAATTAAAAAAGAAAAGAAAAAACAGGAATAAGAAAGAAAAAGAAAATCTCAAACCCCAGACCAAACGATGACCAAGCTCAAGGCTCAGTCAGTCCCAAATCCCAGCAGTAGCTGACTGGAGCATCGGGGAAAGAGGGTCTGAGAGCACCCTCAGCCCCTAGTAGCCTCTCTCTCCCTGCACCTTCTTAGTCCAGAAAGCCAGAACAAAAACCGATCCGAAAAACGCACAAAATATTCTAACGAAAACGACCACGAAAACAACTTTCAACCGAGGGAACGCAAACAACTGAATTCTCGATTCCCAAGCACTCTGGCGGGCCGCTCACTGCTAGCAGATCGCCATTTTAAGCTTTTTTCAAGCCTCTGAACCTTAGGCAAACAAGCAAATAAATAAATAAATAAATAAGCCTAGAAATCGGCAGCCCAGAAGAGATGGAAACGCAAACACTGGGCAGCTAACAGAAAGCCCCCAATAGAATGGAGCACCCCACCCCCAACCATTCTGCAGGCAGACGCCCAACCCTGCGCCTTCCAGCCTAAGCCGTTCCGGTTCCGCAATGTCCTATCCGATATTAATAACAACAAGAAGCAACCACATAATCCATTCCAGCATTATTAGTATTGGTGTTGTTATTACTAATTTCGGGGGGGGGGCAGGAATCCTTCTCCTGCCCCTCAGTCCCTGATCTACTCCTCATCCCTGCCCCCCTCCCCCCACAAGGTTACGAAGACCAAGTTCCCACCGGTCCCAGTCGGGACCCCTTTCCCTCTTGCCCCGGCTTACCTTTCGCTTCGTTATCCGAATTATCGGTGCTGGTGTCTGTAGTCTTACTCAGCTCCTTCTCGCTTTCTGAAGGGCTGGTTTTGGGTCCCGCCAGGCTCTTCTCGGTTTTGATTTCGTTGGGGCTCGGGGTCTGGCTGTCCGACTTGGGAGTCTCAGGGAAACTCACTTTTCCCCCAAGCTGGGGCGATTCCAGATGTTCACCCCGGGGATGGAGGCTAGCCCGGGGTTCGAAACTCGCCTCGAACTCGGTAGCCCCAGAGCAGTGGGGCGGTTTCTCCAGGGTGGGGTAGCTCTGGCTGGCTCTATAATAGCTGGGGACAGGGACTTCGTGCTCCCCGAGGCAGGACTCGGGCAAGGGGTTAGGGTAGAGGGCTGTCTCGGGGCCACTTTTTGCCCTTTTCTCGGCGCTATACATGCAACACACATTCTCCTCCTTGACACTAGTTGGGTAGGAGCAGGACGACAGCTGTCTGCCAACAGGTTGTTCTATACGGTACGCGGTTTTGGGATCGCACCACGAGTCCAGCTGCGAAAGGTAAGACGGGTAGGTGTTGAGAGAGAGGCTGGGGCTGCCGCCCTCGTCTCTCTTGGAGAGAGAGGGCACAATCCCACAGTTCCTCATCACCCCACAGTTGAAGTCACTCCCGGATTGCATGTACATCCCTGGGTTGGACGTATAGGTCTCCGCTCTGCAAGACGCAGTCAGGGGCTCCAAATACGAGTTAGGAGTTACATGGCGAGGGCATGTCATTTTCAGAGAGAGGGGTTTTTAAGGAGCAATACTACAGCCGAGGAGCTGACATCTTTTTTTTTTTTTCCCCATCCGGGGGTGGGGGTGGAGGGGGAGTGGAGGGAGTGACGAGGGAGGGAGGGGGGAGGGCCTCGGTGAAAATATCAGCTCCATAATTATCCAAGCACCCGGTCCTCACCATGTGACCGCTAGACCAATGGGATTTGAAAATGGCCTTGACGATTCAGACGGCCGTGACGTCAGCGGGGTCAAGTTGTAGGCAGAGAGAGCGCGCATCGTGGAGTAACAGCGCCACCTAGCAGTCGACTCTGAGTAAGAACGTCAGAGACCTTCACGTTGAACAAAGGAAGAGACCTGAGGACTGGTGAACTAACGGGCGGGGGGCGGGGATGGGGGGGACGGTGAGGGAGGGGAGAAGGTGAAGGAGATAGGGATGAAGGAGTTGTGGGGTAGAGGGGAGAGTGGTGTTTATTTACCAGTAGCTAAAGTGTATTTGCTGGAGGGGGGGTGAGGGAGGGAGAAAAAGAAAGACAGGCAACTGGAAATAAAAACAAAGTCAAATTCAAATTAAAAGGTCAAGATATGCTTCAGGTACTTATTTCTTTCCCCTTCTTCTTTTTCTCTCCTCCCTCAACTCCATTCTTTCTTTCAGTGTATGTGTGTATGGGAAAAGATGTCTGAGGAGCTTTGAGCCATGGGTGACCCTGAAAAAGGGGGGGGTACCCAAGAGGGACTTCAAATTGAACTAAACTTTTTTCTTCTCTTCCCTATCTCTCCGGGTAGTAATCTGAGATTCGGGAGGGCTAGAGCAGTGTTTGTCAGCGAGAACGGTTGAGAGCCAGGTTCCTGCTAGCATTTTTTTGGTAGAAAGAAATCTCATTGGGGAGTCGGGGGAGAGGGAAGAGGGAGAGAATCTCAGTAACTTCGTGGATCCTCCTAAAGGAGTTTCTGATAGGATATCAGGCATTCCCCGAACAAGAAAGTATTCTTTCCCTCTCCCCAGCATTCCCGTTTGGAACCCCCACCTCCACTCCCCATTATCTTTGCCTTTTTCACGTCTCTATCCCAGCCCTCGGGTTTGTAGATGTCATTCTAGTCTAGGGGGCTCGCCTTATATCCGGGTTCGTCTCCACTTGGAAGGGAGCGGGCAAACCGAACTCTCCATGTGATTCGTGAACTTGCTTTCCCTACCCCTTCCCAAAATGGGAAGACGTCTACCTGAGAAAAAGAAAGAATGAGAAAAATCAGAAAAATAGCCTCATTCTTGAGGAACCAGCGGCCAAAGGCAGAAACTCAGGAGACAAGTCGAGGAAACAGAACCTAGCCCAGGATAGTCTAATGTACGAATCGAAACGAGAACCGAGGGAGATTTTTAAGGGTATAGGAATAGGGGAGAGTGGGTCATTTATAATAAATGGAGGAGAGAAACAGGAGCGATACAAGTTGGAAGTAATTATTTTCCCATTCCCCGTTTGCCTTTCTCCCAAAGCGAACTACACACTCTCTCTTTGCTTTCCCCCTCCTCCTCTTGAGAAACGGGACTGAAGAATAACTGGTCATTCCGGTAGCCCCACATTTTTTCCCCTGGCTGTCTGATCCTTTTCTTGGAATTCCGCTTCCCCAACGGTTCACTCCTGACTCGAACCCGCTGAGCTAGGGGGGAAAATAATAGTAAAAAGAGAGTAGAACTGACCACCATGCCCTAAGGTTTGAAGAAGCAAGCCGGGGTGCCTCCCGGGAAAGGCAGCCGGGCCCGGCCAGCAAAAGTAGTGTCAAATCTCGGGACCAACTAAGGAAATGTGAGGATTGGAGGGGTTTACGAGAATAAATTGAATTTTCTGTCCTCCAGGTCAGAGAGAAACAAAATTTGGAGCGTCCTGCTGCAGAAGGCTCCGACCCAGCCGACAAGGAAGAGGGTGACCTGGGCCGCTTCCCCGACCCTGTACACCCCAATTCCCAGAGATGGAATTGGTTTGGAAATTATTTGAGCCAAGAGTTTTCTGCAAGCGTCTCTGGGCATATTTGACCGGGAAATAGCTCAGTGACCAGCGGAGCCATGTCGCGCTCTTTTCTTGGACAAGGTTAAAGGCTTTAAGGCAGCAGAAGAGGCTCAGTCGGCTTCAGGCAAAGAACCATTTGTCCCCCCACCCCAGCCCTTCCCCACCCCCTCCCCCTTTAGAAAGCGACCCGACGCTTTACGGCCAGTCTGTTTGTATTATCTGCATAGTCCTTTCCCACCAGTTTGATCGAAACCGTTCGCTTTTACGAGGACCCAACGAAAATTCCCCCGTCATATTTATCAGCCGAGGATAAAAATTTAGTATGGGAACTGATATTTCCTCATTTATAGGGCGATGAAATTAAAGACCAAAGCAATTGAGAATTATATGGCTTTGGGGGGCTCTCCCTCCCCCTCTTTGGCTGAGCTTTTATTTTCCTTCCTTCCGGGTCCTCTCCCCTGTCTTTATCATCCACAGTCCCCAAACTCGCCTAGGAATTTGTGTCTCACCCCCTCCATCCCGACTCCCCAGTCCCACTATCCTAACGGGCTTGGTGGTTCTTTCGGTGGTTCCCTGGGTCTCCCAGCTGGAGGGAAACTGAGCCCTCTCCGCCACTGCATCCGTGGGGCCTTTGGACTATGTATCTGTGCTGAGTAAGCTACCCCTTGGACCCAAGGCTCGCTTGGAAAAGGGACTGGGGGCGGAGGGGCTGGAGAGAAAATCCAGATTTCCCCTCAAAGCCAAACAAAACCTCCATCCAGATCCAACTTGGTATTTAAACAGAAAGAGGAGTAAAGTTCCCGCCCTTCTATTCTCTCCCCTCAGCCCTGATCTCCCCCCCCCCCCCGCATAAAAACATCCACCACCCCCCACTGGACACACACCTCCGAGCTTGTATGGGGGGGGGGTGTACACCAAAAAGAATCTTCAGGGTTATTAAGAGGAATAATAATACCCCATCCAAGAAGGTGGAGACTGTCTTTGCCTCCCACCTCCTCAACAGAACAAATAGTGTTTAAAGTTGAAATAATTAGAAGTATGATAAACACGGTCCATTAATGAAAAAAGAAATCAAATTCATCAGCTTAAGTGGGACCCCCGGTGGGACAAATGTTCGCCTCTAATTACGCAGGATAAAAGCGAACTCGGCTCTATTAAAAGCAGGAGACTGCAAAGAGGACTTTAATAACTTGTTGGGGGGTGGGGGGGTGGGAGGTTTACAGACTTTGGGAGGTAGGCCCTGAGTGAGGATCATGGACCCTAGAGTGCTCTGGGAATTGGAAAGGGGCTAAAATAAAGACTGGGGGGGGGTGGCTAGAGGCATTATCTATTTAGGGTTCGAGATTTAGAGAAAATTCAAGATCTCCTATAGGCCTCCGCCCTCTCTTCCCTGACTCTCCCTTTCTCTAGGCCATGAGCAAAGGCAGATTCTATCCTATTGTCCCGAGGCTGGCGTTCAAAGACACCCAGAAAGCCGTGGCCCGTCCCCCCGCCTGAGGGCTCTCGACCTAGGCCCTAGGCCCCAGACTTGAAGGAATAAAAGCTCCCAAGCACACATTCCTAGTAGTTCTGTTCCCTTCTAGCTTCTGCCTGCCTGTCCAGTCAGTTGAAAGGAACAGATTTCTTTCCAGGATTTCAAAAGTTTAGTTTGAATCTGGGGTAAGAGTGGGTGGAATTTTACTAAGGCCCAGATTCCATCAGTGGCCTCCACTTTTCTTGTTTTCCAAAATTTGTCCTCCGGTTGATTTCTTTTTTGTTGCTACCTCCCTGCATTTCCCCCTTCAAGCCAGGAAAGCCAGAAGTCCCCCATTCCATTGATGATGGAAGGATTTGAGGATCTTTCAGGCATCTAGGAGATCCATCTGCTTTAGCCTGGCATAGGCCCAGCCCTTTCTTATCTAATTTTTCTGCTGCTTCTTTCCCCATAATTCTAGGGTCAAAAAGATATCTTCCTTGAGGTGGCCCTGGGTCATTTGGCAAAACCTTTTCCAGAGATGCCTGCTGGGCACCTCACTCTCCAGCTAGAAGGCTCCTTATCAGCATCATATTCACTAAAACCGGACTTGACTGTAATGGAGAAGACACCGCTCCATGGTGAGGAATATGGCTCTCTATCTAGACTAAATCTGATCATGTGGGTAAAAAGAACAAGGGGTCATAGACTGGGCCAGAAGAAGCTAATAAGGCTTAATTTTCAAGCAGAAAAGGGAAAGAGAAGGCAGGGAAAAAATAGGGACAGGAGAACTGAAAAAGAGAATGAAGGACACCCCTAATAACTCTTCTGAAAAATAAAAGAACTTTCCACAGAGACAGCGATTTTATTTTTTAAATTCCAAAGATGGTTAGAAAATAAAACGGGATTCCTCCCCAAACCTGCTTTCGAGTTCAATTACACAATGCCTGTGTGTATGTGTTGGAATCGCTTCCAGCGAAAGACAGATCGAAGGGCACAGGCGGCATACAGAGATCTAAATTACAGAGATTTGAAGATTTTTTTTTTATTTCTCCAAATTTGTGATCTAATAAAAACCCAATTTTCACCCCCCGGCTTCCCCCCTGCAAGAAAAGGTTTTGTTTTCCTGGCTCAGTTCTGTCTATGGCTGCCAGCCGCTGGGAGGATCTTTGGTGAAATCTAAGTAAAGCTGATTGCCCCAGGAAGATTGGGGGGGGAAAATAGGTAGATGTCTTTGGAGGCTTCACAGTATGAGAATAAGCACAAATCGAGGTTCTAAAATCTACTTGAGTATGAAGAAATTCAGTCACTGTGGTACTTAGCTGCCGGGTGAAATTAGCAGCAGCGCTGACTACCTATTTGAATGTGTTGTTACACATATACACTTATGCATTCTCTTTTCTACACACACATTGGTTGGTATCCGGCTATTTACAATGCACAAATCTGTAGCTAAGAAACACAAATTCGGACACCAACATACATTCAGCAGAAACTTTCAGGAGAGGGTAGTGATCGCTATACACCGGGCTGATATTCTTCCGAGGTATACAGATAAATACCCTCCGTTTCTCTCAGTCTACATAAGAATATCACCACTACCATCCCAGTCTGAGAACACTAACCCCGCCAATTATCTTCTTACCTCACCCGACATTTACTGGATTCCCACCCCCTACCCCCCAAAAAACCCAGACAACAAAACCTTTGAAGCAAAACAGCAGAAAGCAAGCAGTTCTGGGATGGGTTTTTTGTGGGGAGTTGTTTTTTCTTTCTTTTTTTTTTTTTTTTTTGAGAGGCACAGGTCACCCCAGCCCTCTGGTTTTATGGTTTATTTCCTAAATGCCCTTGCCTCCCATCCCTAAATTTGCCTCTTCAACCATCCCTGGCTTGTGAGAGAGCGTGAGTTGAGGTTGAGTGGGACAGGCGGCCTGGGACTCTCGAGAGAGAAGGGGAAGAAAGTCTGTTTTCTTTAACCTTATTAAATTCTCTTCCAAAGTCCAGGAATGAATTCCAAAGTTTCTACCTCCAGGGCTTCTGGAATCCAGATCAAGATACCTTTAGAAAACTGTTTTTTTCCCCTCTTTCCTTTCTCTTTTCTTTTTTTCTCTATTTCTCTTTCTTCATTCTTTCTCTCCCTCTTTTCCTCTTTTATTTTTCTTTTCTCCTTCCTCATTTTCTATTTCTTTTTTCTTCCTTTTATCATACTTTATATTTTTTTCTTGAAAAAGTTGATACTGCAGTGACTCTCACCTCTTCTTTCTGTCTGTCTTTCTCTCAGGAAAAAGCTGTAGGATTTTTATGGAAGCTCTGAGGCGAGGCTCCTCACCAAACACCCCAAGCCCAATAGATTTGCTGTTGACCTTCTCAGGTTGCTCCTAGAGGGAGGCGTCTGGGAAGACTGAGAGCTCTCCTTGAAAAAAAGGTGGAGGTTAGGGGTGCCACCATCCAGGCCCTAGAAAAGGCCACTTGAAGTAAGAAATATGGAAAACAAGTTTCTTCATCTTTTGGAGGGCTTATGTTTCTCCAACCCTATGTCCATATAACCCTCCGCCCCCACCAACACTTTACCCGAAAAGGTTGACAGTGAATTCTAATACTCCCTACCAGTCCGAGTGGCTTTTCCCTTTTTTTCCTTTTTCACACCATACTTCTTTTTCTCAATCTGATCGGCACTCTAGGACAAACATGAATTTGGGGATACTTTGCGCAAAACCTGTAGAACTAGAAAGTGGAGAAGTAAGATTTAACTGGTTGGTGTCTCTCTATCTCACTATCCTTTCTCCACTCTCCCTTCGTCCTGCAACCCGAAAGTTAGTGGCAAACTGAATCAGATAATTCACCCAAAGACCCACAAGCAGAGAGAGCTCCTAGGTTTGCGGTTTCAAGTCCACTTCCCCAGCACTCGGAGTCTTTGTTCTCTGTTCTCCGCCTGGTCCTGAGGTCGACAACTCTCCGGAAGCCACTGCTGAGGAGCTTAGGTTTCTTGACTTTTCAGTCTCTCTGTCTCTCGCCTCAAAGCCTCTTCAAAGCCATTGTTGGCCCAGCTCCCCAGCCTGGGGCTTCTGGCTGGTAAGATCTCTGTACATCGACCCTACCCAAATTGTTTCCTGGATTGGAGTCAAGGTTATGTTTCTCTACTTCAGGGCTGTATGTGTTTGCATGTGTCTGTGTATGTGTGTGTGTGTCTGTGTGTGTGTCTTTGTGTGTGTGTGTCTGTGTGTGTCTGAGAGAGAGAGAGAGAGAGAGAGAGAGAGAGAGAGAGAGAGAGAGAGAGAGAGAGAACACCCAACTAAGAGAGACAGTGAGCACAATTGGGTTTTTGTGTGTTATGTACATGTCTAGAATTAGGTCTGTCCTATTCATATAGGTTTCTCTTCTTTGAGGTAATCCTAGAGGATGCCTTAATTTGAGGAACTTTGAGAGAGGTTATCTTGAGAAGGAAAAAAAAAAAGACTCCATTGGGCTTCTGAGTCCACTCCCACAACTCAGGTCCAAGGTGGGAATTTCTGTAGGACTACCCTCCTCCCGCCCTCCTCTACCTCCGCTATAGCGAGTGCTCTCTACTTATAAGCTGAAAGTGAGTAAGACCTAGGCCCCCCCAACCAGCACTGACGCCCCATCCCTTAGGGAAAACATCGGGCATAGATCCAGGATCTCACTCTGGGCGTGGATGGCAAAAAAGGGAGGGGGAAGGAAAAAGGGGAGGGGAAAATCTTGTAAAATTTTTATGCCAAACAAAGTTCTGAAAACTTCCCCAGTGTTACCATTTCAAAAGGTTTATAAGAATAATAAAGAAGTGTTGTCGCGTGGACTAGTGTGGACTGATGGGAGATTGGTTAAGGGATAGGAAGATAAGAGATTGAATGGGAATATCGCCTCCAAACACCAAGAACAATGGCCCAAGAGAGAATCTACCCCACCAGGCCTGACCAGGCCTAGTCTTTCGGACTCTTCTCTGAGAGGGGAGGGGTTAGAGGTGGCGCCCTTGACTTCCTTGAAGTTCAAAGTTCTTCCTTTCCTTGGTGAGAAAACCCCTGAACTCCCACCTGAGAAATCATCCTTAGTCTTTCCTCGGCCTGGGGAGGGTTGTCTATATTCTCAGCTTGGGCTGCTAGTAAAGTCTAATAGCTGGACCCCTCCCATTTCTTTTGGAAATCCTCCATTTATCTGATGCTCCCACCCCTTTTTGTGTCGTATGTTTCCTTTCCAAAAATACATTTTGGAAGTGGTGGAAAGTATAAAGATTTAGAATTTAGACTAAGTATATCCTAAGGATCTCCTCCAGAGGGATGGGTATCTGAACTTGCAAGACTCCCCAACATCCTTAACCCTTTCTCTCTATATACCCCACTATATTTTCAAGCCCTCCAAGTCTCCCTTCTTCAGTATCCCTAAAAAGGTAGGGGGAGGGGCCCCGCCAGGGCAAGGGGCCCAGAGGGCTCTCCCTCCCGGGCCACACCACTTAATACCCTTGTAAACTCCCACGTGCACTATAAACTTGGATTTTACGACCAGCATTCCTCTTTAGCTCCAGGAAACTTTGAACTAGGCCTAGGGTTTATTTACTGGGGTGGGGGGTGAGGGGGAGAAGGAGAGGGTTTGGGGAGCCTAAGAGCTGAGAAAGGAAGGAGGCAG
>NC_058134.1:286903448-286944688 GCF_016433145.1 Gracilinanus agilis
CCAAGGTTTACAGTAGAGCCCAGTCCAAGGTTTACAGTAGAGGGTTCCCAGAGAAATACTGCAGCCGGTCTCTGCTCAGTTTTTTCTCTTTCATTCTTCTGTTCTGAAACCAAATCTTCACTTGTCGGTCTGTCAGGTTCAGCATCCGGGACAGCTGCAGCCGCTTTTCTTTGTTGATATAGACGTTGAAGAAAAATTCTCTCTCCAGTTCCCGGATCTGGAATTTCGAATAAGGGCAGCGCTTCTTTCGGGTGCGGGGGGCGTCTGGAGGTAGGAGGGACAAGTACAAGGAGAGGGAGAAAGAGACAAGTCAGACGCCAAGGACCCCAGAAACCTGGGGAGGAGACTCCCTCAGCCCGCCCCAGCCCTGACCTCCGGCCTTTTCCTTCCATCCTGACAGGGTGCTCTTGGAAGCAGGGCGCATGCAGCCTCCCAGCCTCACCGGCTCCAGCTTATATGGACCGAGAGGCTCTACAAGCGAATCTCCCCCGGAATTGCTGGGCCTGCTTATATTATTATCGAGACATCTAGATTTGTTTGCATGTCCAGAATATCAGCTATTATTTAGAAGAGTGGAGCCAGGAAGGCACAGACAGAGGCTGGAAAGGGGGACTAGGGAGAAAGAAAACCAGTAGCTTTCTTCACATCTGCCTATATCTTCCTCTCAGTCTTTCTTTCCCTAAAGCCTCCAACCCCAGAGGCCTCTACCGGCTCAACTTCTGTTCTGCCCAAGTTTCCCACAGATCTGTCCGGCCCTCGAGCCATCCTCCTAGCAAAAGAAGTGGAACTGAAATCGGGGAAACTATTAGGTACCAGGCGCTCAACCCACTCCAGAGATCCAGGCCCAGGAGCTGATCCGTGGGAAGCGAGAATGGGCACTTTTCAATGAGACCACCCCTCCCCAGAAGCCTGCACTTTGGTTATTGAATTTTGCATCTTAAAGCTTTGGAGCTTCTAATAGACACTGGCAAAGCCCTGCCAATAATTTCCCCAGACCCCGCAGAAGGAAAGAAAATACAGCCTTCTGTAACTGTCCCTTCACCACCACTTTCTGCCAGTGGACTGTTCTGTCCCCTGCCCTAAGTTCTCCCAGACATTTCGTTTCCATTTTTAAAGAAAACCTAAAAGGAGACGAAGCAAACCAGCCCTCGATTGCCATTCTTGTTTAATGTTCTGCTCAATTGCCTCTCTAGCCCCCCCACCCCCTCTCTTCTCTCCTCTCTGTCTCACACTCGCCCTCCCCTTTCTCCCCCTCCACTCCTCCCCTCCCTCCCACCCCCCTCAGCAGTCCAGCTCCCCGATCCTTCCTTCCTTAAATGCTCCTCTAAGTTCACGATCAAAGTTAATATCGCCCGCGATGGTGGCGCTTTTAAAAATATTTCAGACTAAGGGAGATAAGGGGGGGGGGGGGTTCACAGAGCATTTCCAAAGAGCCCTTTTCCCTCGCTCCCCACCCTTTCTCCATCGTAAAAAGTCGAGTCGTTGGGAGAGAGGGCTTTGTAGGTTATAATAAAATCCTTTGAATGCTTATAAAACTCCACATAAAATCAGACCGACCCAAAACACGAGTCAACACCCCCCGCCTGCTTTCCCCCTCCGCCCTTAACCTCCCCCAGTTTACTGGCTAGGAGACTCGCTACCTACTGGAACTGGTTCCCTTGCTAGCCTCTTTGCTGGCGGAGTGGGACGAGCCGGATGAGCTGGGGTTAGTGTTCTCCTCCTCGTCCTCCGGGTCTCCTCCGGACTCGGGCCGGGGAGCTAGGACTCCGGGCTGGGGGGGATCGGGTTCCCCCTTGCCTTCTCCCTTGCCCACGCATGGGGGCTCGGCCGGCCCATCGCTCCCACAGTAGGCATTGTCGAAGAATCGGTCGAAGGCTTGGGGCAGGACGCTGTTCTTGTTGACAGACGAATAGAAGCCGGGGCCCGGGTGGGGGGCGCTGGGGTGGTGATGGCTGCCGTAGGAGCCTTCGTTTTTCATGAGGATCTCGGTCACGGTGGAAGGAGGGAGGCATTCCCTGTGCATGAGCTCGTCGGCAGCGTAGCAGGAAGAGTAGCTGTTCCTGTGATGCCATTTCCCCGAGGTCTCCAGGCCATAGGAGACCTCCCGGACTGGGGGCACTTGGGTGGAGTAAGGGTAGGAGATCTGGCGAGAAGGGGCCTGGGGCAGGAAAGAAGAGACGGTAGAGAACTCGGGCACGTAGTAAGTGCAGCTGGGCAGATAGAGATTGGAGGCGCAGCTCCCTCTTTCGCCGAAATCAGCGCCCCTCTCTTTGCGCGACGGCGAGCAGAAGTTACCCAGGTTAACCGAGTTAAACATCGTTCTCCTTTTCCGCCTGCTCTAGATGGAGGTTTTGGACCCAGTCTAGCGAGGGGGGAAAAATTTGGGAAGGCGAGATGACGCGTTATCCGTCTTAGTCTCTCTCCCCGAGCACGTGATCCAAAGTAGATATTGTCATATATCAGTTCGGAGCACTTCAGAGACGTAGGAGGGGTTCTCTCTTAGGTAAGACCGGGGAGGTTCAGGCGATTGGTTTGAGAACACCGCAGAAACATTATGAAAATCAATTGCAGATTTGTATTCCTGTTCTCTCGTCACTCCCCTCTTCTCCATTCCAGGGAGCGAGCAAAAGAGGAGAGAGGGTTGGGGTGGGGGGGGGGGCGGGCGGATGGAGAGGGGGAGTTTGGGGGGCCAGTTATATTTTCTTATCCCTACTGCTTTTCGCCCCTCAGGACTGGGGGAAGGGAGGGGAGTTCTCACATAAGATGAGGGGGTCTCACTCCCTCTCCCTCCATCTAGACAGGGACTAGGTGGATGTGTGGAAGTGGGGAGGGCTAACATTCATTCCTCTCCCCGTTCCATCTGGGAAGAAGTGGATTTATTCCTCTTTCTCTCCCAGGGTTTTAATGATCTCCTCCCTCAGCCACACTACACACAGTAACCTGTTTGGCAGAATGAAAAAGAGTTTGGTAACTTCTCTTTAGCTTCAGGATCTGGGGTCGAAAGTGGGGAAAGGAGCTCTTTCCTTTCCCTTTGGGTAAACAGCAAGGTGAGAGAAGTTTCCCAAAGGTTCTTGAGCCCAGCATTGAGCATCCTAACTTTTTCTCACTCCTCTGCTCATTTCTCGATCGCTTTGGGCTATGAAATTAGTCATCTATCAGAGGGGCGAGCCAACGAGTCCAGCCGGTGCCTGGCTAAGTCTGGGAAAAACCTCTTCTAATGTTGTGTTAAATATTTAGTGAGAGAGAGTGGCCCTGGTGAATATTTCATACCCGCCTTTATTGTCAATCAATGCAGAGAAAGCTATATCCACTGTGGATTCAAACCCCCCAAACCCCAAAGAAAAAGACTGATCCAAGCCACTTGTCTTATATTTCCTTCCTTCCCTCCCTCTACCTTTCTGGATCTGGCTCCCACATACATCCACTGCTAATTCCTTACTCCCTTTCGGGACCCACCGGGACCCACTGACCATGACCAGACAGGACTGCAGGAAAACCCCAGGGCTCTGAGAGCCTCTCTCCAATTTTAGGGTTCCCCTTTTCCTCCAATTCCCTCTTCCTGGAAATACTGGGAGACTGGAGGCTTTGAGGCCGGCTGGTGGGGCCCCCAATTTCATTAGAGGAGGCGAGTCCCAAGTTTTGGGAAATTTTTCATCTCCCAAGGCAGGGGTAGTGACAGCTGCTGACTCCCATCCCATTTCCTCAGCCGAGTTGCTGGGTTGGGAAAGGTTTGAGGACTGCATATTTTTTGTTATTATTGTTCCCTCACTCCCAGGCAGGCATAGTTCTTTCCTTCTCATCCCTTTGCTTTTTGGTCCCCTCTGAAGGGACCAGTGATTTCACCAGAGTTCTCTAATGGGGGACCCTCCCTTACCCCAATCCTTCTTCCACTCGACCTCTGTCCAACCACACTGGACACAACTGAGCAGGAAAAAAGAAGTTTATTTGAGGGAACATCAGCCTTGCACTTAGTGAGGAAGAGATAAAACGGCTTGGGGCTAGGACATACAAGGCAAATGAGACGTTTCCAATAGTCTTCTCCATCCCCACCCCAGAAAAAAATGGCAATAACCCTAAAATGAATTCAGACCCAAATGTTGGAAAGGAGGTTCACTAGCTTCCCTTTGTGGGGGACGGGGGGAAGCTGGCCAGAGCTGTGATCGTTCTGGACCTTCTATCTAGGCGACTTCTGTTTTCATTTTTATTTCATTTCCCAAGGTTTTGTTTTCTTTTGCCCATTCAGGATATGTTGGGAATTGGTAGCCAGAGGAATTTCTCTGGCCTTCGTCTAGGGACCCCCTACCCTAGTCTTCCTATCCTCAAACCAAATCATCTTCGTATACTCTTTGGCGCCCGACGGCTGCTGCTGCCTGTGGGTGCTGGGAAGGAAAAAAAAAAAAAAAAAAAAAAAAACTTGTACTCCATTAAAGGCAACATCTGGAGCCAGCGGTGGTCTCCGTCCCAGCCTCGGGGCTGGGCAAGCTACAGAGGACACCAGCATTCTATTTTTTTTAATATCCTAATAAGCTCTGTAAACCAGGGATGAACTCAAGATCCAAAATCCCAACTTGCCTCAATCCCTTTCCCTGGCGCCCCAAGCCCCTTTCGTTCCATTTTGCCTTATTTCGGAATATATGCTGAAAGAAATGGAGAGATTTCCTATTCAGCACAAATAAATAAATACATATATATCAATCTAAATAAATATTAGAAAATATAATAGAATTGGTAAAAATAAGAGTCTTAAGAAGAAAGAAAAGGTCAGAGACAGCTTAGAAGTTAGCCAAAATATCGGTAGTCTTCTTTCTTCTCTGTCTCAATTAGAGAGTAATTTGGGCCAGAGTTTTTAATTATCATGTTAGAGAAGTGTGGACTGTAGGTTTTATAGGGTCCACTAGGACCCCGTGGTGCTGTTGTTTCTGAGAGATGAGAAGATTCCCCATTCTAGGATGGAGCCTTGAGTTGGGGAAATGAGTAGAGACACCCCTCTTTTCTAGGAATATGGAACTTGGGAGAGACAAAGGGAGCTGCCCCCACAGGTCAAGGCTATGACTCCCCCTCCTTCCCCTAGTCTAACTTCTTCCCCAATCCTAGGGCCCCTTCTCAGACCCCAGACTGGAGGCCTGGAGGGGGCGGACTGGTGTGGGGTGTGGGGTGAAGGATCAATAGCCTAAGAAGTAAATAGCTGTGAACACCCAGTGTAAAAGTGTGTGTGTTTGGGGGGTGGGGGCAGTTGCCGCCTTCCTGTGAGGAGACAGCTGTTCGGCCTTAGCACTTGAATTTGACCACCAAAGTTTATTCCGGGGCCACCATAAAAGTGAGACCAGCGACGGGGAGGGAGCAGCCGGCGGCTCCATTTCCTTGAGACAGAAAAGAAAGAAAAAAAGTCAAAGGAGTTTGAACTATGGAAACTATGAAGCTATGAGATTGCCTGAAGCAGGCGACACAGTGCTTGGGGAGGGGGCTACTTGTTCTCTTCCCTACAAAATCGTCCCCAAAGTTAACTGAAATCTCCCTATTTAAATCTGATCCTTGTTTGTTTTCAAAAAGTGGGGGCACTATTTAAACCCTTCCTTTCACTCCAGCCCCAACCCAATCGGGATTGGGTCTGGGGGTGGAGGGTGGGTGTGAGAAGCACATGGCTAAGGCAGCCGAGGTCACTGAGGCGTTGATTGGCAAATATGCCCATGGAATGGCCTGGCCTTCTCTTTCTGGCTCCAGGGCCCCGCCTGGGAGCCTGGCCCTGGGACTGGGCCATCTGGAGAGAGATTGGGAAGCTCTTCCTATGTCCCCTCCCATCCAGTCCATAGGCAATTCCCCGAGCAGCTCCTGGCCTGGCCGCTGGCCCCTCTGTGTCTGTCTCCAGTTCTGGAGTTACGGAGTAGAGGCAGCCAGAGAGTTCTAAAGTGCTCATTTATTTCAACTCCCAGAAAATTACTCCTGGATCCTCTGCCTCCCCACCTACCTACTGAGTAAAGCTGCTCTTTTATGTCAGAGACAGGAGAGTGAGACAGGCTGAGGGAATAAACTAATTTCCCCTCCTTTTTTTTTTTTCCAGAGGGAGAAGGGAGACAAATATCCCCATAACCTTCTCTACCTTCCCTCCTCTTCCACTCACTCACCTACAGGGAAAATGAGGATGTTATAACGCAGGAAAACTTAACAATGGAATGAAGTAGTAAGTCACCCTGAAACCGGTGCTGGCCGATGCCCTGCATGTACCACACATTCTCTAGACTCAGCGGTTGATAGATAGCTAACAATTTCTTTAGGTTCCTTTGGCTACTCTAACTCTCTACATTGGTTTGTAAGTCTTTGGGTTCTCTCTCTCTCAACCTTGTATCTCTGAAATCTCTTAAAGAAAGAGGGGGGAAATATCCCTTCAACGAGCCCTATGCTTCTGAAGTCTGAGGAAATCGCTGAGGTTATAATTTGGTGGGGCTCTTCTTGCCTTCCTAGTTTCCTCTTGATGGTTCTTGTTTCCTCTCATATTTGGCGGAACAGTTCTTTCTTCCCGAAGGCAGTTGGGCAGGTTCTTTAGGAATAAGAAGAGCTCAGACTGGTTTCTTTAAATAAGAAGAGTATGGGGTGGGGTGGAGATAATCGGGGCCAACCCCAAGTGTCAGAAATCAGTGTCACTGGAAAGACGAAAGTCCGGAGGACTTGAGGACAACTCCAAGGGGGAAATGAGGTCACTTAATTCTCTTCTTAGACCTGAGCTCTAAGTTTAGTTTCATGTGGAGTCAATAAAGCAAAAAGGAGAGAAGAGAGAGATGACTGTGAATCATGCCGAGATGGTTTGAGTACTGGGAGGGCCAGTAATTTATATTTATTTTCTTTTCCTTTTCTTTTCATACTGCTTTGTAGGATATTTTATTTTCTCTTTTCTATTGAGGATGTATTTCCCTTTATGTGAGTTATTAAGCTTTTCGGGGAGAATCTGCCCAGATCTAATGCGGGGAGGCCAGTGGCTGGTGGCCTGGCAGAGATTGTCTCCGTTTCAGTTTGGGGCCCTGAGGAACTGCTACAAGGAACAGAGCGGGATGGAATGGGGCGGCAGCCCAAGCCTAGAACCACCCAGACTCTTGTTTCTCCTCTAGACCCCTTCTGGATCTCTCACTCCCCTCTTGGGCCGAGGCATCATTTCAGTGAATGGGAACGGACTAGCCTGCCAGGAACTGCAGGATCAATTGGGGTACGGGAAAATCCCCCAGCTCGACCGCCTCTCTCAGTCTCTACCCTGCATCCCTAGCCGGAAAAAAAAGAAAGATAACAAAAAGCATTGAGCAGTGCAAGTTCATTTCTGCCATTTTAAAAAGCCCATTTTACAAGTTGGCTTCATTGGCCCATTTGCCAGACACCCTAAAACGAAGGCTATAGGAAACACTAGGACTAGAAGGAAGTCTTTCTTCTTTGGAAGCAAGAAAGATTCTGCCCCATTCACTTATTGCACAGGCACAGAAAACTGATTCCCTTTTCTCCTGGGCCACCTGAGCCCTGGCTATAGCTAGGACCTCAAAACTCCTAATTTAAAAGATTGAGAGGGAGGAGAGGCAAGGAGGGAAGATAAGGGAAAGAGAAAAGGAGAAGACAAAAGTGACAGAGGGAGAGGAAGAAAGGGAAAGAGAGAGGAGAGACAGAGAAGGAGAAGTGAGTGCGCAGAGGAGAACAGGAGAGGTGACAGGGATGGGCTGCCGGATGCCATTCCCCCCTTTTAGCGCCTACTTAAAGTCTCCTACCCAGTCCTCCATGATCAAAGTGAGATGTCGGCATTTTTATGAGATCAACTTCAGGGGCTCTTAACGTGTAATCAGACGCCTGGGTCGAAAATGAAAAGGGTAGAAATAACCCCAGAAAGAAGAGAAAGGTGGTGGTGGTGGTGGTGTCGCTTAGTGAGGAAAATCAGATGAAACTTATCAAGAAGATTCTGGTGACCAAAAATGTTTACAAATTGTTTCTGCTTCTAGCAGGAAATCTCATCCATACTTCCACCAGTGACTCCAAAGTGGAAATTCATTTTCTTGTTCTTTGTAGAGTAGCAGCAGTGGGCATAGCCAGATATTGCTCTAAAGCACCCCGGAATGATAGGCATGATATAGAGGTACTAGTCCTGGTAATACGAGAGAAAGAGTTAGTGTGCAGAAGAGTACTGCATCCATCACATACTATTTATTACTCCAGCTTCTTTTATTTTGGTCAACTTTTGGATCACTTTCTAAGATCCTTCTCGGTACTACAAGCCAGAAGGCTTCAGATAAGGAAGCTATGCCAGAGAATGATTGCCTGGCCCCAAACTTCGAGAGCCTTATTGCTTTCAGGCGTTGTCCATTGTATGGATTTTTAGCTGTGTACATTTGAGAAGCAGAGAGATCGATGGCTCCTTGTTTGTCGGTGTGAGCGGGTTGCATGTATGTGGAGGTGTGTGTCCGTCATATATGAATGTTTGGAATTGCTGTGAAGCTAATTGCGTGTGTTGCATATATATGTTTTTAAGCATTGTGCTGTCTGTATGGTAATGTGAGTGAACTGGAAGTGGATCTACATGAATGTCCTGGATAAGTGTATGTGTATGCATGTGCACATCTGTGTACATGAGTATAGTGAGTAAGTTTGCTTGTATATATGCCTAGTTACTTTACCGTATTGGTTTCTGCATATATTTATAATCTATATGTATATAATAACATATGACTCTGTTATGTGTAAATGGATAGGTTAATGTGCTTTGATGGATTGTACATTATGTGTACCCAAGAGTAATATACTTCTGCGTTCATGGGCACTCATCCCTATGCACAATAGACTTTGGGCATGATTTTCTTTTCAGTGAATCTCAAGTGAGGAAATGTATATCATTGTGCAGTGTTCATCTGTGTCTCCCTGTACTTTATAGTCGTGTGTACTACGTATACGTATTTGTGCCCAGAAGGGATGCCATATGCTTATATCTGGGTGTGGATCCAGTAATAAGTTTGATTTCTCTGTAAAAATAGTTCTTGGGGGCTCCCTGACCTCTCTTATTTACCTGTACCCTTACGCTCTTTGAGAACCTAATCTCTGTCTTGTTGAATCTCTGAGAGCACTCACAAAATCCCCTGAAAGAGTCCTCAGTAGCCCTGCTGACTTCCTTTCTCTTCAAGTGGACCCCAAATTCTACACTTTCTTCCAACTTTTGGCTTGGAGATGAGACATCTTGTCTTCCCAATTTCATAATGATATTGCTGTCCGTTTAAGAGATAAGGACAGGTAAGGCCTGATCAGCTCTGATAGGGTTGCAAAGTTCTCTCATCTAGATACTTCCCTTTGTCCCAAGGGTTGATGGATGAGGAAAAGGCATCCCCAATATACCCCTAATACTTGTCTTTTCTGATTGTTAAAAATACAGTATGCCTGGGGAGGGTAGAGATGGATACAGATGGTAACCAGGAGGGTGTATATCCCATGTTTGCCTGAAAAAGTGTCCTATTCAGCTCCTTAACTCTTTCAATCCCACTTCTAGTTAGCCAAGCTAGCAAGGGGAATCGAGCTGTAGAAAGTCAGAATCTTGTTTCTTAGATTAGGTTTCTTGGGGGACATGCTTATCTCTATTTCCAAGGGGCCAGGAACTTGTCTTTAAAGCCACTAGACTTTAAGAACAACAAAGAAATAGAAAATCCTCTTCCTTTGTTTTCTATTTGGGAAGTGGAGGGTCTGAGGGCACTGAGGGAAATAGGGACTAGAGAGCAGAAATCTCAGCCTATTCCGGAAACACTGGGGCCTGAACTGGTGGGATTAAATTCCTAATCACAGCCGAAATATAGGGGTAAAGAGAACGTAAATGGGAGAAAAGGGGTGTACTGGAAGGAGGTAAGAGGACAGGCAGAAAAACAAATCTCTGGACAAAGTCGGCTTCAATCAAATGAGCCGTTCCTTCATTTTTTCCCATTCTGTTGTCTCCCTCCTTTTCCTTTTCACTGGGAATTTATTAGAATTTTTTAAAGAGGTCATTCTGATTTGAGCTCAAGAACTTCAGTTGGAGGATCAGAGAAGAAATCCCACTTTTCCCCTCCCTTCAAACATTCATGCTTGCTGGCTCTTTACCCAAAAGATGCTCAATTTCTTCCCTCTTTCCCCTAATCCCCTCGGTAGTCACCACCCGGACAGGCCCAATCCAAGAACTTCGATCTAGCCTTCGGGGAGTGACTCAGGATTCACTCTCTCCTTTCCAATTCATTCTCAGCTCTCTCCTTGATATCATACCAAACTCTAGTTTGTTTGTTTGTTTATCCAGTATGGAGGCACCAGGGTCCAGTACAAGCAACGGATATTTGGCCAAGGTTTTATCTCCTTTGCCCCTCATTCACCCAACCTTTGCTAATTTTAGGTTTAAGATGCTTCTTTCTGGGTCTCACTCCCCTCTTCCCTGACTAAGGAGCTAATAAATGAACAATTAAATAAAGAAATAAATCTCCTCCCTTCCATTCCCTCCCCTTCTTCCTCTCCCCCTTACCGAGTGCGCTTCATTGTTTTCTGAAGGAAATCGTAATGTTCAGACATTTAAGCTGAAAATGGACTTTTCTTTATGACGTTTAATTTCCTCTTCAACTCTTACGACCTGCTCAGCATCTTGCAGGAATAGAATGGATTTTGAATTCGGAAGAGAGAAAGGGGGAGGAAGAGAGGAGGAGGAAAAGAAGGAGGAGAAAAAGAGGAAGACGGAGGGAGGGGGAGGGGAGAGAAAGAGAGAGAGAGAGAGAGAGAGAGAGAGAGAGAGAGAGAGAGAGAGAGAGAGAGAGAGAAGACGGAGGGAGGGAGAGAGAGGGAGAAGGAGACGGAGAGGGAGAGACAGACAGGGGAGGAGGGAGGATAGGAGGGAGGGAGCTACCAAAAGAGACAGAGCAGAGGAAGAGACACTAAGGGAGAAAAGAGAAAAGTTTCCGGGCAGTCTTTCAGTCTTCATTACCTCTGCTTCCATTTCCGCCGCTTCCGCTGGGGCTAGGGGCTGCACGGTGGCGCCCCCACCCCCAATAAAGGGAGGGGTGAGGCCTTAGTGGGGAAAAGGCCCCAAAGAGGCCAGTGTTTACAAGACCAGAAATGCCACGGCCATGTCCCTGGCCCAGAGAAAGCCCTGAAAATGGAGGACTAACGCCTTCCTTATAAGGTACGGTGCTAACTTGACCTTCACTTTGTAATGGCGCCCCCCGCCCACCCAGACTGCCAGCGGGCAGCCAAAGTCGCTGGACAAAACAGGAAAGAGAGGAATGGGGCAGCTGAGAAAGAACTACCAAGGCACTACTCTTCTTTTTCTTCTTCTTCTTCATTTATCTTCTCTCTCTGTCTGTCACCTTTTTTCATCGTCCTTTTGTTCTTTCTTGGTATTTTCCCCCTCCCTTTTATTTAGTTCTTTCCTTCTTTCTCCCTGGATTTCTTTCTCTTCTTAGTTCTCTCTTTTCCTTCCTGTCTGCTTGTTTTTTCTCTCCTTGTTCATCCATGTTTCTTCTTTCTCTTGCCTCCACCCCCACCTTATCCCCACCTCATTCTCTCTCCAGTTTCAAAGACAAGAAGAAACATTTCCAATCCTTCCCTAGAACTGATCCTTTTCTATCATAGGAAAGAAGTTCCCCAGAGGGCAGTTTAACTTGGGAGGCAAGTGCCAGAAAATAAGGAAGATTTGAGGGAGAGGGACTTTTATAGCCATGAACTTGTCGCTAATGTGATCATTTTTTCTCCCTCTATTCTACACTTTCACCTCCTCCAATTTGAAAGCTCCTCCTAGCTGGACCTTGAGAACCAAGACTGAAAGGATACTGCATTTAGTGTGTGGGGGTGTGTGTGTGAGGGGGCACACACAGAGTGAGGTGAGGAAATGGAATTCTGCCGGCCCCACAGCCGATTAGTTTTCGGCTCTGAATTATTTTTTTTCCTGCTCCGCTGTCACAACCTCCCTTCCCCAACTTTGGAACTGTGAGAAGAGAAATTCTAAAGCAGCTCCATAGATGCATATTTGCTTTGCACTCCTCCCTCCTACAACTCCCAGGGACTGGTGAGAATTAGGGGTTTCATCAGAAACCCTCCCCCTCCCCACAACAACAAAAAAAGAACAGAAAAGAAAAGAAAAAGAAAGAAAGAAAGAAAGAAAGAAAGAAAGAAAGAAAGAAAAGAAAAAGGGGAAAGGCTGCTGTCTCTTACTGGTTTGATTATACCTGATCCTCATCTCGAAGGCCTCTTGCCTAATAAACTCTAATCATATCCTATGCAGCTATAAAATGAGATTATCGACACCCATATAATTATGTATTATTCACTTAATTGTGATGATTAAAAAACATCAGGGGCTAGGTCTACACTGGCAAAGGCAAACTAGGAATTGAGAGCAGATCATGTGTCTAAGGACTACTAAGACCTTAAATCCCCCTTTGTTTTTTGATCAGAAGGACCTGGATCACTGCTTATTTTTTAATCTGCCCATGGACCTACATTTCTATCCTGAGTTATAGGAATATCTAATTTTCAAAGGGGTGTGTATGTGTATGTAATACATACATACATAATACAGCCACACATATAAAAATAGATATTAAGACTATGCATTCTATTCCTCTTCTTTTGCTTCTTTCTCTCCCTGCAAATACCCAAGAAATTATCAGACCATAGGAGTGAAAATATCTTCTCCGCAAACACATACAGATGCAATTATCCAGATAATTGTCTAAACTCTCCATTTTACAGGGCTGTGTAGACCTCCAGGGTGTTATCTGTAAGCCCTCGAGTGTATATGGAGAAGGGAGGGAGAAGACTGAATTTTAAATGGGAGACCGATGAACAATTTTTTCGATTTTACATTCTCCAACTTTAAAGTTCTGTCTAGTGTTACAGGTTCTTCAGTAGAGGATCTTTGTTTCCCTTTAGTCATATTTTTTCTCTCACTCCTGATCTCCCCCCCTTTTTTGGTCCCTTTAAAAGAGGCTCAGATCATCTCCTGCTCTTAATAGATGACTATAAAAATAAAATTAATTTCCCCCCTGCCCTTTAATATCAATATCTCTCCATTAAGTGTGATCATGGGCGAGAATAAACAGAGAATTAAGTGCTGTTGCGCAATGCTGCAATTACACCCAAGTTATTTTATTTTATTTTATTTTATTTTCATGGAACCAGGTTTATCTTGGGGTATTTGCTTTACAACGAGGTGGGGAGGGGAGCTTTTTTTTTTTTTACAAGCTCTTTGTGCCTGAGCCAGTTTTGATCACTGAGAGAAAAGTTAAAATAAGTCATAGAGAAAGAAAAAGAGATGAGCATAAACAAGGTGAAAAGAGAATAAGGGAGGGCAGCTGAAAGGAAGCAAAACAAGGCTCAGAAAGAAACAGGAATATAGAGGAACAAGAGGATTTACACAAAGAAAAGAGAGCAAGTAGAGCTAGAAAGATGTATAGAGAATTACACATAGAAAAATAAATATAAACATGATTATTCATCTCATTTTTTAATCTGAATTTTTGAGTGCTCAGAAAGGAGGAAAGAGGTTGATTCAGAAACAAGACTTCAGTAAGATTACAAGAGAAAAATCAGAAGAAAAAACAAGTACCCAAACCCCCAACCAATATTTCTGTTCTCAGATAAGTAGATGGGAATTCTGCTCCCCAATTCCCCTTGCATTAGAAGAGATTCATCCCATCCTCCCTGTCCCCCAATCACTGCTGGGGACCCATTAAGCTCTCCTCCCTATCACCCAGTCTCTCCCTGTCTCCCTTATCCTTTCCATCTTTATGATGAGGCTTGTTAACAAGACCAGCGAGCCGGCTACATATATCTCTGCTGAGCCCGCTCAGGCGTGGAGCTAGCGGCTGTAGGTAACTACCAATGCACTAATTAATTGATTCCCTCAGATAGTAAAATACCATCATGTCTACACAGAAAGTCACCAACTCATAAAAATATCTTTACACACATATCACCAGAATATGCACATATATAGCAAGTACTTAATAAATGCTTTATCTATTTAATAAATACTTTATATATTTAATGATCATATAATATATATCTCCACATTGGTTTTAAATCTCTAATATTATATATGTATATATATATTCCCAGATTGGTAATATATAATATATTGCATGTAATCTCTGTATTTGCGTGTGTGTGGTGTATGTGTGTGTGTATGTGTGTGTGTTTATCCCCAGTTTTTAGCTGCTTCAAGAGAATATCTAATCTAAGGTAATTTAGGGGACTAAAATAAGGTTGCCTCTTTATTTAAAAAAATTATTGTATATGTAATTAAATCCTGTAAGAAAAGAAAAACCACCGTTGGAAGCGGGTTTGGAGGAGGGGTAAATTTTTTTAATGTTCCTTAAAGCTTTTGTAGACTCTGCCTTGGGACAAGGAACTAATCCAGAATCTGGACAAACTGGGGCTGTTTGATGCAGGAAAGGAAGCCACATCAGGTGGTACTTTTTGGAAGCAGACGGTAAAAGACTTTGGAAGCCTAGTCTGAAACATTCCATGGACCTGCTAGGGCCTTCCTCCTCTCTTTTTCTAATACTGGAAACCCCTTTGGCATTTCCTGATCTATGAGAACATTGTAAGATCTTGCAGTATTTATTAAGACAGGGAGGAACTCCGAGCCAAGATCTGCCTGCCCTATGTGTTCAGAAAAAATGGCTGAAGGGAGCTGGGGTTGTTCAGCCTCTAGATCTTTTGCTCTCCCTGCTTTCTGTGGCTTCCAATAATTTACTATACTTGGGAGGCAAGAGTGTTGTGATGATGACTGTACAAGCAGAATATAATTATAAGTAATATGCTTGCCTACATAATTATGCATTTTGACACCTGAAAACAAGATTTAGAAAAACAAATAAAGATGGAAGATAGAGGCATTAAACAGAAACAAAGATCGTATGTTTAGAAGACATTGTAGCTAAAGATAAGAACTATGGCAATCAAAAGGAGTGTAAGGTACAGGAACAAGACACTGATATAAATATAGATTTGCTCCGAGATTAGATCGCTGTTTAAAGTTAGGTCATCCCTCCTCCCTACTTTATGAATACAGAGAAATGCACGATGCTTCCGTTCATATTATAGATGTAATATAGAATATCTTCTTTATCTATTGGAATTGCATGAAATTTGGGAACCCTGATGGAAATAGCAAATTGCTTTTAAGAGTGCCTCTTTGCCTCTAACTCCCGTCTGCTTTTTTTTTTTCTCACCAGGCAAAAGAGGATAGTTTTCTTACCTGTTGTTGGTGAGGGCCAGGGTAGCTTCCAGTCTAAGCAGGACAAAGCAACTTACTCATGGCCACCCATGGGTCTCTGCCCTACCAAGCCCTCTGACAAAGAGCAGGAGAATCTTATCTGATTGTGGATAGAAACAATACATCACAGGGACCCCGAACACATACCTTTTCTTTATGAATTGCGAGAATCTGATGTCAGGAAGATGAACTCTGCTCTCTCTAATGTATTGGAACCATCATTACTAACCACTTTCCCTTCTCAAAGGCCCAGTGCTAGAAGTCCCTGGGATCTGTGATACTATTGACTCCCTGAATTCTGGGGTTCCCTGGGCAGAGCCTAGAGACTTATCTTTGGTACCAGAAAGAGAAGAATGTCTGGGTTGTGTGAAACACAGGCAGAGACAAGTACCCATCAGTTCTATTCAAGTAAGAGACACATGGAACTGGGATGAATCAGGTTTGGCTTTATCTTCGAGGTAATTTCGTGGTCGGAGAAGGGTGACTGGGGACTGAGAGGCTTGGACCAACAGCCGTCTCTGGGTCACTGGAAGCCTTTAATGCTGAGCTGAGGTTAGGATTTGGTTACAAATTCCTGCGATATGGCCAGGAGCCTGAAATCTCCCATCTGCAGAGCTCTGGGAGACAAAGATGGATTTATCAATGGCACATAACACTCTTACTAGCATAGGTCATCCCAGCCCTTCTTCTAACTTCAAGAGGAGCTCCCTCTTGGCCAGTTCAGAAAGATTGTGTGTGTCTGTGTGTGCCTCTGTGTGTGTGCCTGCGTGTGTTGGAGACGGAAGAATACTCAGTTTTCCAACCAAGCTCTCAGGAAATCTATCTTCCATTGTCTGTCTTTACAACCCATTCCTTCCTTATCTTACTACAGTATATCAATTGTATTGTGTTGCATCACACTGTGAATAAACTGTGATCCATTCTTAGATTCTACATTCTTATAAGCACGTGCCAAGTTCAATTACCTGACAGCCGAGTAGAGAACAGAGAACCAGAATGCTGCACCTTCGGCTACATTAGAGCCTTTTGGACCTTCAGGGAGCAGGGCTATGCTGGTATCACACCCACTTCGGTGATGCTGCTACGGTCTGAACCTCAGAGACTGAAGTCTAAATAGCGTCTGGGCGGAGAGCAGCCCCCAGCGTCCTCTGGGTGCCCCATCCATCACAGGCTCCAACACTTCCTTTGTCTCAAAGGAGCTACCACTTGAGTGGGCAGGGCGCCGGCGGGCGGCACTGTGGAGCCCCTGGGGCAGCTTGGAAAAAGAGTTTCGGGGTTCAGAAAATGCTAGCACTGACTGCGCGAAGGTATACCAATGTTCCCGAAGCTGACAAAGCCTGCAGAGAGTGCACAGATAGTACCTATGCTGGCGGAATGTACTTCTAAGCAATATGACCCTCTAAAGACTTGCGTTCGTACTCTTGCACACTACAGCTCAGGCGCACAATCACACACATAAACGTCCGAACATAAACACATTCCCCGAAGTCTGGTCACAGACAGATAAATCTATTGGCTAGTGTTTTGGTTGGGGTACTGGGACAAAGAAGGGCAGGGTCAAGGGACTTTTCTCTTTGACGAGTCCTGTCTAGTCCATACTAGACTCTGCAATGGGGAGTGAGTGAAAACAGGGCCTCGAGAACTTTCTTTTGTTGCCCAGACTAAGACCCAAGTACCAGCTCCTGGAAGCCGGCTCAGTAAGGATCGATTGTCGGGCTCCGCTTCGAGCGGGAAGCCGTGTGTATTAGCGTCGCTTGGGCGCTGTGGAGCCGCCGGGCCTGTCTGCGGCGGCCCAATATTAGGCTTCCTTAAATAGCTCAGGGACCAATGCCGTTCACACTGGCAAAGCTGGGCAATTGTGCGAATTATTAGCTCCAAAACCCGATCATTTCAACCGCATCATTTATATCCAAAGTCTGATTTTCTCTCTCTCTCTCTCTCTCTCTCTCTCTCTCTCTCTCTCTCTCTCCCACACACAGCACATAGTAGAACTATTTTTCTCCCTGAATATTTTGAATAATTTTTCTCCTTGCTTTCACTGTTTAGCCCTATCTCGGGAAACAATCCTTCTCTCTCTCTCTCTCTCTCTCTCTCTCTCTCTCTCTCTCTCTCTCTCTCTCTCTCATCAGAATGAGTCTCAGAAAGAAACCTGCTTTGGGCCTGAATCAGATTTTTCCTCTCTTTCCAGGGGTGCTCATGAGGCAATCTTATTTCTGAGAATGATGTGGGGAGAAAAGAAAACAGTCTGTACCCTTTCCTGATATTCTACAATCTCTCTCCAAGGGAACCCAAACCTGTGGAGAGCCCAGTTGTTTGGGTTCTACATCCCCATTTATCCCCTCCACCTGGTTCCCTGGAACGGAGGCAGCAGTACAGACAGAAAAGTCAAGGACAGGGCAATAAGTGGGATATTTCAAACAAAGGGAAAACGTTGGTCTTAAATCTCCAAAACAATTAGGTCAAAGTATATTATTTTAATTATCTGAATAATGGCCTTTGTTTTGAGCTTTGGAGGTAAGGAGAATAGGCACCTTGCTTCCTCCAGTTGAAGGCAAAGACCCAGAAATAGGCTTATTTCCATTCTAGCGCCCCATACCACTGCCCTCACACCTCTCAAGTCCACTGGACATTTCCAATTAGGCCTGAACTCTAATGGCTGTTTTTCCAAATGTCTCCTGTTTCCAAGAAAGAACCACCAGGACGACTCAAATATTGCATGTTGAGAGCGGTAGAGAGATTCTGCCCCCCCCCCAAAAAACATGCACCCAGTTACATACAACATCGACAGACTCTAGCGTTCACACAATCTTTGTGAAATACCAATCTTTGTGAAAAGATTATTATTACCAAGAGGCCATCTCCTATTCTTGAAAGGGGTGGGGGGGGGGGAAAGAGGGGGGAGGTGGGGGTTCTTGCTTTAGGAATAGGATAGTAAAAAACTGGTTTGCTGGAGAGACACCTCTCTAGTCCTGGGATAGGAGTTGAGGGAAGGGAATAGTGGGAAAGAGAGTCCAAGAAGAGGAGACGGCATGAAACCTGGAGCAACCGAAAGGAAACCGGAGAAAGTGGGTCTGAGCTCTGGGCAGCTTAATTGTGAACATTAATCCTGTAAGAAATTCAAGGGAAAGAAGTCAACTCCAGCCTTTAGCACTGGCTCTTCTGGGTGAGGGCTAAAAGGAGGAGACCATTTAATAGATTCAAATGTGTTTTTAAAGAGAGCTTTAGAAGGGTTTCTTCAAGGATCAACAGCAATTCCTCCTCCTTTTCTTAAGTCAGCGATTCAAGAGTCACTCTGTTATGTATCTCCAGGTGTTCCCATCCTGGGCCCCCAATTCCCCTCTCTTTCGAAGAGACTCCCACTTTGGGGTGTTGCTGCAGGTGAGACAGACTTCTCCGGATCTCTATAGGTTCTGGTTTCCCTTTCCAGTCTAGTAACATATGCTCCCTCCTGCCTGGACAATGTTCTAGTTCTATTCTCTCTCTTCCCCTACCTTCATTACTCTTATTGCCACCACCCTCCCCCTAAGAGTCGAGTTTACCGCCTCCATTTTATTTCTGCCTTTAATTATTTGGAGCTAAAAGATGACAGATGCCTCAACTGATCTAGGCTGCTCTCTCTGTCTTTCTGTTGTTGCTGCTGCCGCTGCTGTTATTTTATTATTATTCATTATTTTTTATTATTCACCTGGCCGGGGAGAGAGGTAGAAATAAGAAGCGGACCCGGGAGGCGAGTTTTCTGGCTTCCTCCCTCCCTGATGAGAGGCAACGGGACAAGAGGAGCCGGTTGCTTTTATTGTTCTCAGAAAATCACATCGTCATACATTCATGTTTTAATTATTATTAATATTAATATCGTGAAGCGATTTTATACAAGGACTATATAAAGCTGAAACGTGCTAGAGACAGACATTTGCATAGGGACCCTACAGAGAACTAGCGAGAAGTGGGAGGGGGGGACGCAATAACAACAGCGAGAAAACTAGACAAAGTACACGCGGGAATAGGGGCGACAGACACTGGGAACAGAGACACAGACTGACAGAATCTCACGGAAGAGTCGTATTTAAAGCAATGGGAAGAGGGTATTGCATATTATCTTTGTAGTTCCTCCCACCAGCACGCTGCCCCTTTCCCACCCATTTCCACATTTGGGGGTTGGACAAATTGAGTTGGGAGATTCAACCTCAGGTGTTAAGCTTTGATCTTAGAGAGGTGACCAGTAACTGCTAGGAGCTGTGTGTGGGTGCAGAGAGTGACTAAATGATGCAAGTGGGGGGGGGGAGGAATATGAGTGGATCTAAATATATCTGTGTTTCTGTGATTGTGTGTGAATGGATGTCGTGTGTGTCTTCGTGGTCTGTTTGTGAATGAATTTGTATAGTGTGTGTGTGTGTGTGTGAGGTGAAACAACAGGTGTAAGGAAGGATGTGTGAATATGTGTGTGTTGTGTGCTTGGCTTTTCTGTGACTATATACATGTGAGAGTGCCTACCTGTGAATGTATGCATGTGTCTATTTGGGTGCATGTGTATATCTCTATGAAGGCTGTCCGACATACCAGTGTAGGTGTCACAGCCTGGCCCGGGGAAAAAACTGTTGGAGATCTCTGTTGAGAAGAGTTGTCTTTCTTTCTGGAGAGGGGCAGTTGCTTGGGTGGGCTCTAAGTCACTCTCCCAGGACCCTCCTGGAAACTCGACACCCTGTTTCCTTGCCTGTTGACCTACTCTACGATTCCCTAGAGTTTGATACTCCCATCCCCATGGGAGGTACCCAGAATTATTGACTTATTCCTAGAAATTAGGAGATTTTTATAAAGCAATCAAAATCTTTGCCAAAAGGACCAAGAACAGGAGGCTTTTTTAGAGTCATCCACCCACTTGGAGCTTATGCTGGGGCTCTAATTTAGGTTATTTTCCAAAAAAAAATTGTTCTAATGGAATCATGATGACATTCTTAAGGAATTCTTTTAAAAAGGAAATTATATGAAATCTCACTTAGTCTTCCCAAGGACAGCTCTTCAAGTATCTTCTCCCTGCTTGGCCTTTTATTTCATCTCTCCACCAGGGTCCACTTAGGGAGAGGGTGGAAGCAGAGAGATATGGAGACAAAGGACAGCATTTGGGGGCCAGGGGTTATGGGGGGAGAGGAGAAAGAGGGAAGGGGGTAGGGAGAAAGAGAGGGTGAGAGGGAGAGAGAGCAGCACAAAACCAGAGGTGGGGGAGGAAGATGGGTGGTAAGGAAAGAGGAGTACTGGAGGGGGAGGAGAGCTAGGGCCTCAGTTCATTGTCACAGGCCTGGGAAATTAGGGCTGAGAGGGGGAGGGCTCCAGCATCTCCGTAGCCCCCTTAAGCTCTATCCTCCCTGCCTCGTAAATTACAAAGTTCTAGCCTCCGGCAATGACCATGAACGCCAGAAGGAAAGACAGACCGACCTGTTGGGAAATCCCGCCTCAAATCGGTCCTTCCCCTCCCGCCCCAATCCCAGCTTTTTGGAGCCTAGACCCTCAGGGTTTTTCTCTCAAATCCCAGAGCTTCAAGTCTTCACTTTCTGCTTACACGAAATTGAAGTTTCCGTTCCTACCTCTCTTCTACTTTTCAGCCCATTCTCATCCCAGAGCTTTTTATCCTCAGGCAGAATTGCCTCTTCTTCTCCCCTGGCCCCCCATAACATACCTCCATAGAAATAGAAGGGGTAGGGAAGAAGGGGGTTCTCTCGTTCTCACCTAACAAACCCAAGGCATCCTGAACTCCGCTTTGTCCTGCGGTCTAGATTGGAAGCTGTAGATAGGTAGAATGCGATCTAAGTATGCACGGCTAAGTATCTCGTCCAATCGGAGGCGAGCCCCTGCCACCCCACAGATTAAGCCCGCCTTGCCCATGTCTTTGCGAAATGGGGGTGGGGTGGGGTGGAGAGACTAGTTTGTACTGGAGCCAAAAGCAGTTCTCAACCCTATCCAGAGAAAGAAGGCCTTGCCTGAGAAGATCAGAAGTTTCAATCCGAGTCTCTTTCTTCTTCACCTTCTCTCAGTTCTCTCCCTCTCCAGGCAGTCCCAGGACCCATCTCCCCCTCTATCTTTCTTTCCATTCCCACTTCTTGCTAGAGTGGGCTCACCCCTTGGCCTTCAGTCTAAGAATTTGGAAAACTCTGGTTGTGTTCTCTGCTCCAAGGTTCCCTAACAGTCCAACCTAAGTATCAGGGAAAAGAAGCAAGGAAAGGGATTTCTAGTTGAGGTGTCGGGCAGGATAGATGGTCATGGAAGAAGGGAGGTCAAAATCTCTGATACCCAGGACATATGCCCTCACTTCATTGGGAATTCAGATTGAGGAGCAGTATGTGACAAGGTTCCCACCCCTACCTCAATACATACCAACACAAATTGTTTCAAAAACCAACAACCACCTGGAAATAGTTTTGACTTTTTTCTCCCAAACCACCCCACCTCAAGAGGTCCGCTTTTTTTTTTTCCCCTCCCTCTTTCTTTTCCTCTCTCACTTGGCCTGGCAGAGCTGAATGTGAATGTGTTGGAAAGGAACTGATTATCAAAACAGACATAACAAAAATACCCGGAGAGGGGCCAGAGCCCCGGGCCTCGCGTTATAAGCGGGTGACAATGTCTGATGCAGGCGGTCAAGCGGCCAGGCGACCAGGGAGTGAGGCTCTTCCCCTCTCTTCACCAGGGACTCGGTTTAAGTCTGATGTCTCCTCCTCCTGTTCCCCCTAAAAGAAGGAGAGGGCCTGCTCCCTGAGCAGAAGTCTTTTCTTTTTCATCCTCCGGTTCTGAAACCAGATCTTGACCTGCTGGTCACTAAGATTCAAGCGGTCCGAGAGTTCTCTCCTCCTCTGGCGGGTGATGAACTCGTTCACCATGAACTCTCCCTCCAGCTCGGCGAGCTGCAGCTTTGAGTAGGGTTTGCGCTTCTTCCGGGACCGGGTGTGCATGGGATACCAGGGGGCGCCTGGGGAGGAGGGAGCGGGCACAGGACAGTTGGCTTTGGAAGATGAGAAGTTGACAACACAGAAAAGAAAAAAAATAACTCAGTCCTTCCCCAGTCTCCCTTGTCTCCCTCCCCATGTCCCTTATTCCCCCTTTTTTTTAACTGCTCCCCAACAGGCTTCTCTCTCTCGGGCTCTCAGTCTCTGTCGGTCTCTCTGTCGGTCTCTCTGTCGGTCTCTCTCTCTCTCTCTCTCTCTCTCTCTCTCTCTCTCTCTCTCTCTCTCGGTCTCTCTCTCTCTATCTCTCCTTAACCCCTCATTTTGCTCCTCTTTCCCGGCCATACTTTCCTCCCCCCAACTCCCCAATTCCCTCTTTCTCGTCTCTACTCATTATCTCTTCTCCCTAACCCTTCCTTTTTTCTCTTCTTCCCAATTCTCAATTATTTTCCCGGGGAATTCTTGTTCAGGGAACCTGGGGCAGGAAGGATTCACATGGCCCAATGGGGAAAAATAAACAGAATCCAGAATCCACTTGCTTCTTAAAGAAAGAAGAAGCATTTAAGGCGCCAGGGTGGCGAGCGTGGGTAGGGTGAAGGAGGACAGGATGGTGGGACCATTGGGAAGGAGGAAATGGACCCTTAACTCCTACCCCCTGGAGCTTCCTGGCCTTCAACCCTCTGGCAGGCGGAAAGGGAATCTCTCATTTTCTTTTATAGGGATATTTACATGTTTATAGGTCTTTTCCCCTCCCCTTTTCTCATCTTTCTCTCTTTTTTAAAGAAGTACTCGCTAATCAAACATTCGACCACTCTAAGCTGCTTGGGCTCCGAACACTCCCAGTTCCTGGATTCCGACAGTCGCCCGCCCCACGCGGCTAGCCCCTGGTCGTGACAGACAGCCCGCTCTCTGTGCCAACAGGGGTTCTGGGCTGAAATGGAGGGAGGGATCCTTACCACTGGTCGAGAGCCCGTTGCCCTGGCCTAAGGGCGACACCAGGCTGGCCCCGTCGCCCGCGCCGCCGCCCTTGTTTCCCTCGTTGAGCAGGGACGAGCTGGAATCGGACTCGAGTGACTGGCAGGAAGGGGGATCGTGGGGAGGGCCCGCAGCACCGTCCCCCCCGCCACCGCCACCACCGCCTCCAGCGGCGTAATCGTACTTGAAGCCCATGGACGGCGGCCCCGACGGCTCGAGCTGCAGCAGCCCGCCCCCCTCCCGCCCCCGCTCCTCGCGCTTCAGCCCACCGCCCTCGGCGCACGCCTCGCGATAGTAGCATTTGCTCTCCTCCACCCGGGCCAGCTCACACGTCCGGCCGAAGGACGGGTTAAGCGACACGGGGCTGCCGAGGTAGGGCTGGGGATAGCCATTGCACGGCTCCGCCGACGGCCAAGGCAGTGAGCAGACGTTGTCGCGCCGAGGGTAGGACAGGGAAGGCAGACCGGGCAGCTGCCCCCCCGAGGCGCGGAAGTTGGGGAAGTAGAAGGTGTCCCCCGTGTGGATATTCACCAGCGGCCCCACAAACCCGGGATTAAGGAGATTATGTTCGCCCATTTCCGCGGGGCCCGACCGAGAGCTTCTACTTTATTGCTATCTGACATTAAACATAGTTAAACCTGCGGACGCGTCCTATTGGCCGCTGGCCGGTCACATGGGTTCCTGCTGGAGGAGGGGTAGGAGGAGGAGGGGGTGGGGAATAAGAGACACCCCCCCCCCCATACACATAGACAGCCAACACCAACTTCTCTCTTCCCCTTTTCTTTGTGGGGGGGGGTGCTACGTTGGAAGGGGGGGGCTGTCATTCTTTAGATTCTAGTTGCTAAAAAAAAAAAATCACACAAAATCCGATCCAGGGAGCGCAGCAGTAGCTCAACCTGGGGCGAGGAAGAACTATGAAAAGAACACACAAAAATCATACACACTCTAGTGACACATGCACGCCCCCACACCCTCTCCACCTACCTCCCCCACCCCATGTATCCTTTCGCCAACAGCTGGCCGAACGCAGCCCGTCCTTCTTTAATTAGCTCCTTTATTAACTAAAACCGTTGGAATTTACAATATCTCCCCAATAAATTACTATTAGATATTGTGTCATATAAAGTTTACTGGCTGTTTAAGGAGACGGATGAGCCCTTTGGCTACAGGGTTTATTTACAGTAGAGAGAAGTGGGGGTAAGAACATGTTTCTCGCCCGGTTCTCTTTCCCATTCTGCCTCCAGGACCTGTTTTCATTCTCTCTCCATTGGTTTCACTCCAGGAGTTAGGAGAGGGACCACAGAATCTTGGGGGTAGGGGAAGGGTCCTCCTACCCACGAATTGATGCGGAGGGAAAATGATGCCCCAGGCCCTCTTTCTCTACACCCAGCCCCCCTCCCAAACACACCTTATCCACCCACCTCCACTCCCAGTAGTGAAGGACGAATGCGGAAGGCAGGAGAGGAGACATTCGGCTCAACACGCTTCTCCCTGCCCGAATTTGAGTGGGGTCCACTCCTTAAAAGATTGCTTGCAACAGATTAAGTCCTTCCTCCTGACAATTGCTCTGGGGAGGGACGTGGAGGAAGGCTCCTGAGCAATAAGAAGACCCCAAATAATCGAGGCGATCGGGTGCCCTAGAAGAAGGAACCAGCCTAGCAGAGGACACTGCTTCGGCTGGAGTCCAGGGTAGAGCTGGAAGACAGAAATCTGTGCCATACTGGAGCTGAGGAGTATTACCGAAGTGAGAATCCTAACCCAGACCAATTCACATCAATAACTTCCATTGTGCACCCTGGATGGAGTGAGAGTGAGGACCTGAAGAAATCTGTCCAAAGTCTCCTTTGCCTCCAAAATCGTATTCATAGCTTCAATTAAGCACCTAGCTGTCTGCAAATAAAGACGACTATTCTCGCCTTAAGCTAATGGAAATTAAATGCTGAACAGGAAAACAGATAAATTTTGAGCTTGTCTACGGGGTGCTGAACCCCCGAATTAAAAATAACAATAGCAAACATCTGAATGCTTCATAATATCTTAGAGTTAGAACCAGTGTGGACCAAGTATACGGATACTTTGGGCTAAATATTTCAAGCTTTAATGAAATTCTTGGCAATCGTAGACCCAAGATTATTTAGAGAAACAATAGACATATTGAAAGTGAGAAAGAAAGAGTAGTTCAGAAGAATACAGAGATATTGAGCATATTAATAGAGAAAGAAAAAAAGTAGATGATTCACACGTGTGTGTACACACCAGTTGAAAACGAGATAATTAGCCAAAGAAAAAAGGAGATCAACACACAGATATTCTCCTTCCCTTCTTTCTGCTAAAGGGACATTTCATGGAAGAAAAAAAAATCCAAATTCTTCAAATTCCACCGCTCCCTGGACGATTTCATATCCTAAAACCATCGCCTCTGAGACAGA
This sequence comes from Gracilinanus agilis, assembly GCF_016433145.1. Lineage (NCBI taxonomy): Eukaryota > Metazoa > Chordata > Mammalia > Didelphimorphia > Didelphidae > Gracilinanus > Gracilinanus agilis. The sequence goes on from NC_058134.1 coordinate 286,929,020, forward strand.
CAGAAATGAGCCGCCACCCCACCCCCACCCCCAACCGTCCGTCCACTAGCTCAGACAGAGCTCTCCGACTCTTGGCAATCTCTATCCGCTTTCCCCAGGAGTGGGGTGTCACGGAGTTCGGATGCCTTCCTTCCCCTTCCATCTCTGGCTAAATCCTAGTACTGGCCCTGAAACTGCAGGATCCCTCAGATCGGAGCGCCCCGGGGAGGAATCTGGACCACGGAGAGATGGCATTTCAATATTGCTCCTTTCCGGGTGCGGCGGCTGCCTTTCTAACCCAAAGAAGAGGAAATGAGTCGGGGACAAGTGTCTGTCTTTTTCCAAACTGGGGGCTAGTCCGCATGACAACCAACTCTAAGCTCAGCCCTCTGCTAGTATCATTGCCAGTTACCATTGTGGTTAGATGTTTCTGCTCTAATAAGAATTATACTTATTCTTTTTAATTTAGCATTTTCCTTTCAGGTGAGCCTACTGTCAGTGTTTTAACCGGTGCTTCTTATTATTTTAAGCTGTTTTGGTAAGACCAGCAATCTCTTATTATGGTTATTTTTATCAGGAGAATCCGGTGCAAATCCACACTGACAGCTAGGGCCCGGTTGGGCAGGTCCCTGGCGTAGGCTTCGGCTTTGTTATTATCATTGTAAGGGCTAGTTATTACTATAATCACATTTCAATATCCTGCAGTTACTATGTGGGGAATAGGATTCTTCCTTCCCTTCCTTTCTCTTTTTCCTTTATCCTCCAGTAGAGGATAGAGAAGGGGTTTTTGCCTCTCCTCGCCTGAGTAGGCAGCTGGAAAGCCTCTTCCCTGGTACCCAATTCTCCTAGATTACCAGCGTCAAGCCAAAAAAAAAAAAAAAATCTGGACAAATTGGCTATAGCCAGATGTATGGGAGTCATGCGGGGAGAGGGGGTCGGAGAAGAGAAGGCATGTGTGTATGTGTGTGTGTTTTCCCCATTTAGGGATTTATTTTTTTCCGGGTCGGCTTGGCAAGAATAAAATTATCATTGGTGGAGTCAAAATATGCCAGATCTGCTTAACCATCAGGGCTCCAGAGGGGCAAAATCTCCATCTACACTAAAGACTGTGGTCCCCTCCCTTTTTTCTTCGTCCCCCCCCCCCCCGCGGAAAAGAGGATAAGTAGAATGAGCCCTGAGGACACAGTGCATGGAATATCATACCCGCCCCCCCCCTTCACTTAGTTCTCCCCTCATCGCCTTCCCTTTAAATTAGAACATGGAATATTTCATCGTGTGGAAATCACGGACCCCGGCAACCCAAACTACCCAATCCACAAAGTCCCTTTTCCCTCCAACCTATTTTGCTTTGCTCCCACCCAGGTCCAGTTTATGTTGACCCGAGTCGCCTTTGCCAATCTACCCCTAACCTGCCCAGAACCGAACCCTAGCAACCATCCTTTTATTCGACCCAGACTCTCGGGTTTGCCCACCCCATCGCGGTGGCTGACCCAGAGAAGCAAAGGATTCGGGACTCCATGAGAGACCCCGGCAGAGCGGCACATTCCCAGGAAGCTACAGCGAGGACATACATAGGCTGGGTCCCTAGCCGGAAAACCATAGGAGAGACATAGTATTATCCTATTGTGGAAACCCTTCTACCTCAGCCAATTCGGCGACGCAGGAGTAAGGCGTAAAATAGATGTGATTCAGCCTCAGAGATGGATAAACAGCCTTGGACCGAGAACATGAGCCCTACAGGGCTTATTGACTGATGCCGCCAGATACAGGGAGATATTAATCAAATATAATCAAAGAAAAGGCAGAGACAAAAATCAGCTTCCCAATGTTGGTCACTTAAATCCGGCAATTTCCTCACTAATTAACGCATGTAGTAATTAAAACGGACGGAATGGATAGTCTCCGATAAATCCTTTAAAAATCTTGATCATACACCTTCCTGAGCTTCCACTCAAAGAAGATACATACACAGATCCCTTCTCCACAACCACACCTTTGTTTCTGTTCCCATTCACAGCCCTTAGTCGGTGTGAGGCGAATTTCCTACCGACTCAGCTCGCAGCCACACAGGCACTGTCCCCACTGGACCCTCCAGAAGGTGTTTCATTCACCAGCCGGAGCGACCTGCTTCTCGCCTACCATTGGTGAAGGGGCTTCCCAGAGACAGCTGGGGCACCACCGCATCTTTACTGCGGTTGGGTTTCGGTTTGGAATCATTGGGGGTGCTATGATCTTTGCTTCCTGGCGGGCCCAGTTCAAGGTCACTGTCTAGTTTGCAGAGGGGAGAGAAAAAAAACCTAGGGTCTGCCATTTATGCAAATAGGGCTACTTACTTAGGCCCCCCGGCGGGAAGTTAGCTAGGGAGGGACAGGAGGGGGGCGTAAGAGGAAGGGACTTGGGATGAGGGATGGAGAATGGAAAAGACCTTCTTCAACTGAACCCCCTCAATCCCTGTTCTTCGCCGCTTTTGCCAAGCATTTGGAATTGAGGAAATAGCACTTGTTTCTGAGATGTGGAGACTGGAGTGGGGTCTGCGGTGAGGGGGGGGCGGGGAAGAAAAGAAATTTCCTAAGGAGTCTCACTCCACATCTCATTTGTTTTTCCTTATAGATCCTAGGGATTCCTTTCCCCCTTTCCCTCAGTTGTTTCGCGTTTGAAAGAAACTGTATGAAAATCAAGTGGGTAATTCTGAGGGGTTCTCTTTTTTTTTCAGAGGATAGGACTAAAGAATGTGAAAAAGAACCCAGGGTGCCAGCCATCTGATAGGTTCACTCATCTTTCCAGCTTTAGATTGGGTAGAGGGTGGAGATGGGGACGGAAAAGGAGGATTCTCCTAATTGGGGGAAGGCCAGAGCTAGGAGTGTCTAGGCTTGACTTTTGGGTCTAGAAGCCCACCTTCATTTTTAACAAATCAACCGACTTTGTCTTATTCTTCATCCACCCACAGACGCACCTCGAAGCCCTGGATAACCTTTCAGAAAGTGATAGTGAGGGAGATTAAAAAACAAAACAAAACAAAACACAACACCTTCTACGACTTCATAGCTCAAAAAGAACACCTCTCTATTCCATAGAAAGTGAAAATAAATTATACAATTTTTTTTAACCTTCTTCCCAATTCAAGGAACCCGGAGCCAACAGCTCCCTTCTCTAGAGCGCAGGTTTGGCAAATTAACAGTTAAATATTTTCGTTGTATTACATTTTTCCCTCCGCCACCAGTAGAGGATCTCCTCCGCCTAGTGAATTAGTGTCAGGGACGCCCGAGACTCCAGAAAGGTACAGAGATCAAGTTAAAAAAAATCTCCCAAATACCACACCCACACGGCACCGCAGAAGGCCACACAAAACCGAGCGCTTCCTGTGTCTTAGCTTTCCATCTTTGAGCCTCTGCCCCCTTTCCGGGTAGCTACGCTGCCGCTGCCACTCTCTCCCCCTCCCCTCTGCCCTTTGCTCTTTTCTTTCCCATAGCCTTCGGAATGAAGGTGGCGGGGGTGGAGGGTGATGGTGGGGGTGGAGGTTTTGACGGTGGAGGAGGATTGGCCCTATACACCTCTCTGCCTCAGCAGGCTGGCCGTGACCATGGCCTATAGTGAAACGCCCAAACATCGGCCCCTTTCTTACCCAGCTTTTCCTAGGTTCAGAACCCCTAAGAAGGTGGACTCCCAAACCTCCCTTCCCCTCCTCCTCTAGTCAAAGGAGTATGTCTCCTGACTTTCTCCTCTCTTTTGGGGGGGGGGGGAGTTGGGGGAGTGAGGTGGAAACTGACGGTGGGATGAGAATGGGGAGAGATCAAGGCCCGAGGAGACAACCTAAATTGCCCTCTGGCTAGTAAATGGCCAGTTACCCAGATCTAGCGCGGCGAGAACTTACCTCTGTGACTACCGTTGAGGGGGAGGGTGGGGCTGTTAGCATCATGAAGTTCTCTTTTCTGCTCACCCCCCTCCCCAGCCCCAATTGGAAAGTTAAAGCCGGGGTGGCTGAAGAGGGTGGGGGAGGAAGGGCCCGGGCCAAAGGCTGAAGAATAGGGAGAAGACTTGGGGACAGTTTCTCTCCTCCTTTTATTGGTGTTATTAGCTTCCCTGTCTAGACTGAAGACGACACCTCCTCTATCTGTAAACAGAAGCGGGCGGGCTCCCTGGCAGGGTGGGGGGAGAGGAGGAGGGGATGGAAGAGAAGAGGGGGACGGCGAGTCGGCCCTCCCCCTCTCTGGCCACCGGAAGATCAAGGCTTTCTCCTCTCCCCCCGCCCTCCTCCTCTCCATCACTCACCGCTCCCTGTGATGTCAAGGTCAGAAAGACCTAGTCACGGTCAAGGCTAAAAGAGGAAGAGACCTGGTTGGTTGCCGATTCTCTTCTCTCATAACTCCCCCCTCTCAACGGTTCCTTCGCCTCTGAAGACCCCAGTCCTCCCTCCCAAGTGTCTCCAAGCGCCCAGATATTGTGGTCAACCGACACATCTGTCTGAACTTTGCTATTTGTGGTAAGGGGAGGGGGAGGAGCTCAGTATTAAACCAGGGATGTGGGGCGGGGTCCTGGACAGTAATATTGGGGGTCTGCCGCCTTCTCTCTCCCCCACTTCCTCTCTCACAGAGTTTAGGAATGAATTTCACACAGGACCCGACCCCTGGACAATAAACAGGGGAAGAATTGGGAAGATAACCGTGAGCCTCGGAGACAGGCTGTGCCCCCTTTGAACTGAATGGGCACTGGTGTCTTCCTTCCCCACCCATGAACCTGCCTTTTGCAGCAATAGAGCAGCAGGAAGGCCACTGGAGAGAGTAGGGTGGAGAAGAAAGTGACCAAGAAGGGCACAAACTCATGGAAAATGTCGTGGACTTGATCGGCTCAAGGTGTGTGTGTTTCCCTTTGCAGGAGATCTCTATTCACTCTTCCCTAAATCCCGCATTCTGCGGTGGAGTGAGGGATACCCAACTTCTCAGAAATGCCCCTTTCCTTGCCCTGGGATTATTGTGGAGGAGGCCAGTCAGAGAGGACATGGATTTCAGAAATAGGGAGAGCCCCTGGAATTGGAAGAGTTAGGAATTTCGAGAAAGGGGATGAGGAGGATCCTAGTTTTCTGGAAAGAAGAATTTCCCCCACCCTGATACTTTGATGTGACTACACACATGACATTCTTCCCTATACAATCTTCTTTATTTCACATGCACACATCCACACCCTCCATAGACTTTCAGGCATATGTACACCAAATATTCACTCCTCTATAGTTACAGGGTCACACATGAAGGCTATCCCACAAATCTGGGAACTGGGAGAGGGGAACACACTTGGGGATGTAATTTAGAAGAATACATACGGATTCATTTATACATTCACTCCAGGCACGCATGTTTACCCAGCATATTTAGAAACTGTCCACATGAGCCTCAGGAATGAATCAGATTAAGGTGGTTTAGTGATATACACACATCCTCTTGGGCAAGCAAGAATATTTGCGTGAATTTACACTTAGATATATGTTGATCACTCAATAATAGCACCAAACACATACTATGGGGGGAAGAGAGAAGTTATAAAGGAAACAAAAGTATTTTTCTAGTTCCTCTCCCAATTCCACACAAAGTCAAACAACACGTGCAAACATAGCTTTTCACACAGAGATGGGTCTGTTTGTTTGTCTTTCACGCACATTCTCACACCCCTTACCTAAGACACCCTACCTATCTCTTGGGAGGAGAGATATAGCAAAATCACACAATTTAAGAGCCCAAGGGGACTGCTCCCTCCCTTTCCCCTAATCATATCCAAAATGCCGTCCCTTTGAATGTGTAAATATTTACAAAACACTAAAGAGCCAGCCTCTCTTCCAAACTAAAAGCATCAGCTTTGTGGTTCCCCATCCCTTTGCAGGGGCCACAGATGGGTCCAGGGTTTACTCGTGTTGGAACGAGAGATGGTCCCTTTACCAGGATTGGAACTACCCCTTCTACAGATTCCCAATTTGCTGGTTTGCTGCTCTGTCTGTACGACAAAGCAGTCTACTCAGTTTTCAAGCACCTTTCCTGGTAAAGAAAATGGGAGGCCTCCAAGGAGTACTAGGGAGCCTCATCAAATGCCCTCTTCCAGGGTTCAAGTCCCGACAAGACACTTGTCGGTTCTCTAATAGAGACTCAGTTGTTACTTTTCCCCCAACCATTTCCTCCTTCGACGTAGAACAAAGTGATTTCTGGATGGAAGGGGAAGGCTGGGGGGACACAGCATATTAGGGATCAACTGCCTCCCTGGGGGAGTGAGTTCCCTGCTCTGTAGCTCCCCGGTTCATTTAAACGTAAGGAGCTAGTTCCCTTCTCCGAACCCCGGGAAAGTTGAGATCACTTAGACAACACCGACTGGGCAGAGGGGAAAACATGCTGAGGGGAAAGAGGGAAAAAAGAATCTTGTTGGTTTCTGGGATCTCCAGTTTGGGGTTGGGAGGGAAGAAATAATCTTGCTACCCCCGGGACACGTTTGTTTAAATGGAATTGGAAAAAGCTGGAGGCACCCGGCAATCAAGACAATCAATGCGGAGTCAAGAGAACTTCTCCGATTTCCAACCCGTCGCCTCGGGTCTTTCTGCGTCTCAGGAGAAAAGAAAATATTATATATAAATAAAAATTGCCGCAATAAAGATTTAATCTGAGATAACATTGTTTTAGGCTATATTGCTTTTTAAAAGTCTCTTAACCTGACAACTTAACGATCTCATTAACTCCGCCAGATAGGGAGATAGGGACTGAACGAGACCAGAGAAACAAATTAGCGGCCACGTCTACACAGGCAAAGAGGAGTAGGTTGATTCAGTCGTTTGGTGCTCCCATCCCCAAACCCCAAAAATACTGCAGGAAAAAAATGGGATAGACTTAACCAGGCTTTGGGTTTTGAAGGATTCCAGTGGGTAAGGTCTGAAAGGTCCGTTCAGAGCTGTTGCTTTCAGTGGGTCTAGGGGTGTGGGACTAGATTGGGGAGATCTCTGATATTTTGAGATTGGTCTCTGTGCTCTTCACTTAGTTTCCATCTCTGTTTGTGAACCAGACCCTGGCCCCCTTCAGACCCTTCTTGGAGGTGGACTCATGTGAAAGGAAAAAAAGATTGTAAGATGGTGGTTTCGGATAACTTCAAGCCCTTAGTTGACTCTAATTGCCATATGACAACCAGAATCCCGCATGGAACACTTGCCTTCTCCTTTACTAAGCCAGTCGACACCGGCTTAGTTTCCCCACCTACATCCAAAGGGTGTATAATATATATAAAAATATACAATACATAATATATATAATATAATAAAGCTTTATTCATACCCACTCACTTGACCATCTAAGTTCCCTGAATTTTTTCACCCCATAAAGCCACCAAATTGTTCTCAAACCCGATTCAATACATATCATGTCCTCATTATATCTTTCCCCTGCTCTATTCTCCGATTTCTGATCTCAGAGGCCATGTCTACATAGCCACAATAACCCAGATTAATCTTCAGAAAGGAAATACTGGTTTAACCCCTGTCAGGAGTATGCTATCAATTAAGTGAAGCCAATTCCTCTGCCTTTGTACTGTGTAGATTCTGTGGGGATGGGAAAGAGCCCTCTGTGGCATTCCTGAGATCGGATGGGATTTTTAAGGAATATGAGAAATGAGGTCAAGACCAAAAAAAAAAGATATTTTATTTTAAAAACAGGTTTGTTATTTTTTTCTTTTTGCATTCAGTACATTGTCATTCGGACACCACAATACTATATACAGATACAAGACATTAAAAAAAAAAGAGAGAGAGAAATTTTAGAGAGATATTTTTTTCCCAAAGAACACTGTTTTGTGAGGTGCTAGTGGAGGGTAGGAGAAACTGGGGAAAAAAGCCTGGAACCCTGACAGTCCAGGGCTGGTCATCATGGAAGAAACTATTAAGACATGTCTACTTTGCCCTAGAAAGCAGGATTAATTCAGGCTCCCTCCAAGAAAACTGATTTTGCTTGAAGAATCTGGTTCCTAGAGGAGGTCAAGGAAAGTGTTGGGGCCAAAATGATTTGGATCAGAAATGGTGTGGAAGCAGCCTGAGCTCTAGTCAAAGAGGAAAGGAAGCCTCTGGTGTGTGAAATATTCTCCTGTTCAATTTTAAGTGAAAATTTTGTTTTTCCTCTTAAAATGGATTCCTAGCCCCTTCCTCATTCTCAATGAGAAATAAACATGTTAGCAGCTTCGTTATTATCTTCGTGTCTTTCTTGGTAGTAGAGTGAGGAGAGGTATAGAGGAAATAGCCCAATACAGGCTCAGGACAAGACCTCTATGGAGTAATCCAGGGCTGGGACCTTAATATCTGGAAGGCCCTCCAGAGTAGGACTTTTGAGGGAGCCACAGAAGCAGGATGAGGCCAAAAGGGGTGAGGATCAAAGCTTGGGAAAGAACAATATAGTACAGAGATACGAAAGGCAGGACCAGGCACTGGGTCTTGGACTCCCCCCACCCCCCAGGCCAAATCATAATTATTATTAATATTGACTTTTAAAATATACACACAACTTATTGGGATACCTTTCAAAACAATTGCCCAACAGGAAGTGGTGAAGATCTGAGAGGGAAAAGTTAACCCTCTCTATCCAACCCCACAAGCCTTCATTAGGGAGAGTTTATATTGCTCCCAGCAATACCAGGGGTAGAGCCAAAAATCCAGATTTTACCAGAATGACATTGAACTTCATCTCTACCCTTCATATCTTTTGCTGGGAGTCTGGAAGTGAGGGTCACTGTGGTTGGGAAGGAAGACACAATGAGGAGGAGGACGATGAAGGCTCAACCTTCTTTCTGAAGGTTGTATCTAAACTGTTCACCAGCCACTGATTAGAATCCAGCTCCCAAAACCCATATGAGTCCAAATGTTTCTGGATCCAAAGCTCTATTTTCCACCTGGAACAGTAGTGGGGTGGGGAAAGGGGAATGTGTATATATGCCCTCTCCACACCCACTGCCATCTTCCTTTCTTCCTTCCTTCCTTCCCCCTTTCCCTCCCTCCTTCCTTCCTTCCTTCTTTCTTTCCTTCCTTCCTTCCTTCCTTTCTTCTTTCCTTCCTTCCTTCTTTCCTTCCTTCTTTTCTTCCTTCTTTTCCTCCTTCCCTTCTTCCTCCACATTAATATTTATTAGTATTAATATTAAATAATCAATTCACCGTCGAAGTGTCCATCGGTGGGCTCCTTTTATGGTACAAAGTAGGATATAAATAGGTGGGGAGGCAAGGAGGGGTTCAGGGCTCCAAGGTCAGGTAGAGTGGAGATGGGGCGCCTTAGCTTTGCTGACCACCTTCTTCTCTTTGACTCGACGGTTTTGGAACCAAATGGTGACCTGGCGTTCTGAGAGGTTAGTGGTGGCTGAGATCCGCCGCCTCTTCTCTTTGGTAATGAACTTGCTGGCCGCATACTCCTTCTCGAGTTCCTTCAGCTGCACCTTCGTGTAGGGTACTCGCTTCTTTCGACCCCTTCGATAGCTGCTGACCTCAGGCTGCAGGGGGACTACGTCTGGGGAGAAACACGGGAGAAAATCTGTAAGATAAAGCCAACACTCAGGGCCTACTTCCTCCCCAGTGGGAAGTGGGTGAGGTATAGGAGGCCGGAACTTGAGGATTGGGACAAAGCCCTTCCAGAGATGCTGCTCCCTCAAAATTAGGGTAATTCAGCAGAGCCTTCCCCATTCCCAATTTTGGTTTCAATGAACTGGGTAATTCAAGGGCTCCCTCCTAGCCCAATTCACCTCAATTATCTGAATAATTCAAACACTAGCCCCCATTTAGTTCATCTTGGCCTTTATTATGTGAGTAGTCCAAGTTGTTTTAAATAATGAATTTTTCTCAGGTAGCTAAATAATTCAGTCCCCAAACCTAGCACAATTTTGCCTCATTCTGACAAATAAAACAGAAGCAGTCTTCATGTTTTCTTGGATTTTTTTGTAGGGAGAGGAGGAAAAGGGAAAGAGAAAAGGAGGGGAAGGAGAATGGACACTTCATTATTGCATTGCCTCTTCTGGAGAAGGCTTCCCTATTCCTGCCAGGAAAACCTAACACAATGTTAGGGGAAATTCACTTTTGCCTTCTCCTGTTCTCGGGTACTTCTTACCAAAATAAGTACAGTTAGTGAGAGAAAATAAAGCAAACCCTTGAAGGGAAACATGATAATTCCCATGAATGGTGGCCTACAAACTCATCCTGGGTAAGAAAGTCCCTATTGTAGCATCCTAGGGGTGGCCTTCCTCAGGTGGAAGGTTTCTCCAGGCATAGGTGTGCTCTCCCTGCTCTCCATGTGTCTTCAATGACTTTCCTCTTGGGTGAGTCAGAAGAAGCCCCCTGCCCCACCCTGCTGGGTGAGATAGAAGGAGAGCTCTTTCTTCAGGTTCTCAATTCCCTCTTCCCCTTCTTAAAGATCCAAACTTTGCTTCTAACTCCCAACAGACCATTAAAGAGGTGCTGGCTCCTTTGTAGGCACTTCCAATCAATCTCATTCTCTGACTCTGGGAGACTCTGTGTCTTCCCCCCCAACCCTCCCTCCTTCACTCCTCCAATATTCCCTTTTTTCAGGTTCACAAAACCAGATCAAGGAAGAAAAGTAACTTCACTCCCTTTGCCCCTCTTATCCCCTCAACAAAACTCATAGACCTTCCAAAGAGAAATGGAAAATTGAGGCAGTCATACAAGTCCTTTTATCCTCTTCCCCAAAATTCAGAAACAACTCCCCAAGAAATCGCCCAATTTTTGTATTCATTTTTTTTTGGATGTTCAGGACAAAGTATGTTGGAAAGGAAGAGATGGTACCTCCACTCTCTACTGCCAATGTAGCTATATCTCAGGAATGTAGGCAAAAATCCTGTCAGGGAGAACAGGATATCAAATGGTCCACAGGAGAGCAGGCCCTTGTTCTTCTAACCCACTCCATTTGGGCACATTCCCAGGTCTACAAACCCTTGTCTGCAATCGTTTTGACCCTATGTATTACAGAGACTAGATGGTTACTGTGGTGTAACCATCCAAATTGTTACAGAAAAATAATCTCTGGAAAGGAAAGAAAAGGAAGTGGAAAGTGAATAGCAGAATACTGAATGACAATGACTTGGCTGCCTACACAACTCCACTTCCAGCACAATTACTGGACAGCTAGGAAAATGTACATTCTACATTTCTTTCTCCTCAACTAGTTGTACCAGCTGTTTTTGTCTTTTTTTTTTTTGCTGAATTTAGTGATATATATATTTCTCCCATGAAAAAGCATCGACATTTTCAGATTCACAATGTATCTTTGTCTTATGTTCAGAGAATCAGGCATTGAACTTATCTACACATTGGTATGTTGAGGAAAGAAGGAGGTTTGGGTGTATAAATTAGCTAAAAAATTACCCCCAAATAAAGGAAACAAACTTTCTACTTAGCTTGGAGCAAACATCATTTTATGTGTTATAACTATATTTTCATAGAGCATATAACATGAACACAACCCATTATTTTGTATAAATTTTGTCAAAGAACCAGTTTGATAGTCTTTTTTTTTTTTTTTAACAGAACTTGGTTGTTTTGGCCTCCCATAGAAAATAACCCACTTTCCTCGATTCCTGTAAAAGCCCCCTCTTCACTTCAACTAGACTGTTTAGAAACAAAGATGAGTATGTAGGCAGAGAGATGGGGATACTTCTGACATGGGAGACCCAGAGCAGAAAGGCGGCAAACCTGGCGACACTCCAGATAATTCGAAGACCAAGCCAAAGTATTCAAAAGCCCTCCTCCAAAATCCACTTGGCAGCCTGAACTATGTGGTTTGTGAATCAAATGAGAATTAGTGAATTCTCCAGTCTTCACTGGACTCAGTGCTAAAGAAAAAAGCTGTTCATCTCTTTGTGTACCCCCATTCTACACCCCAGAATTCTCAGTTCACTAAAATACAGTCTAGCCCCAGCCACATGTGCCTGACTATGGACATCACATTCTATGTGGCATTAGGACCTTGGACTAAAATATTTGTCAGTGGGATCTTTCTCAAGTGCATCCCGGAGCCCAGCATTTCCAGTTCCCTTCTGTCTCTTTCCATTTCTCTCCCCTTGCAGCTTTTCTGTTCCCATTCTCCCCCTTTCTCTTCTTTCTACCATTTTATCTCTCCCTCTTTCCCCCTTCCTCTTCTTTCCTTCTTTCCTCTGCTTCTTCTCTCTCTATCCTGCCTCTTACTTTTCTTTTCCTTCCTCTCTTCCTTTCTCTCTCCTCTTGCCCCTCTTTCTCTCTGGATCTTTCAGCAAACCTTTCCTTTCCACAATAGCATCAAAAATAAAATGTGATTGAGACATAATTATTTGGATATTTCCAAGGGAGGGTATAGAGTAGAGAAATTTTTTTAACTACTAGAAAATCTTTTAGGGTTGTTTATTTTGTTTTTATTTTTTTTATTTTTGCCACAATTATATCTCTCTAATCATCTACTGTTGTCTATTCCATTCTATGTATGAAGACCAAATCCCATTCAGTCAGAGATACACAAGATCGACAGCTATGTATTTACTTCTATATAGACTAAACAAACAATATTCTTGCCAAGTAACCTTTAAATCCTGGTCCTTCTAAAGGATTTCAAAAGTCTAAAGTCCTGGACAAAAAAGGATGGAAACGCATTTTAAGGCAGAAATGTATTTGTATTTAAAACCTACATTCTCTCTCGGTACTAATTCACCACCACTTCAGCCATCCACATGCATAGACATGCATGACATTCAGATATGCAAATATGTGGATATATACACATGTGCATATGCATGTATGTATACATCCACATACATGTGTCTGATACATTGTCATACTGATGTAGCTGTTGAGACTGAATTTTACATACTATATCATACCTTTTACAATTAGTAACTCTCCTAAGATTGGCTTAATTTAGCTTGGATTTGTTTGTGTTTTTTAATTTTAAAGCTCTATTGGTTTTACACTAGAAATAGGCTAGGCTAAGAGGTGACTTGCTGAAAGGAAGGTATTTTCAGAGCCCTTCATTTGCAGAGAGATTACTTTGTCTCTGAAACTCCAAGTTCCACACCCCCTTAGGCCCTTTAAGGCCCCTAAGCTGGTTCTAACTCCCTGGCCTTACCAGCTCCCATCTACTATCTGCTGCCCAGTTTTTGGGAGAGGGTGGCACTGTGCCCCTTACTCTGGCCTGTTCCTAGACCACTCAAGGAGTTGCCCCTTCCACTCATTCCCGGTTAGGAGCTACTAATTTCAACAAATACTACAAGCTCCATCTGAATAGAGGAGGGAAGGATCAGGAGCTTCGGATAGAGAATTATTGGGACACACATCTAAATATTTGTACGTTTAACCTCAGACTCTGGCCCTGGAAGTTTGTGCTGTCTGTAGCCTGACCAGGAGGGTTCTTTTATCCTGGAACAGAACTAAAAATGGGCTTTATTTGCGATAGTCTATTGTGTACAGTTCTGTTTATGTTTCTACAGTATTGAGCTTATCAGCTTCCTCCAATCCGGTATACCAAGGATTCCCAGGCCCAACCCTCGAGGGGGGACTTTTATCCTTTATCCTGCATCTCTAGGATGGGAGAGTGTAGTCTGCTCTGGTCAGACATTCCCCCCCAAGCCCAAATCCTAGGCTCTTCAATAAAGGTACATAGTGGTACTATAGATCTCCTTCTGGTTCCTACGACCAGCTAAGAGGACAACGCTGTCCTCATCCAAATGAAGGCAGGTTCTCCCCTGGCCCTTGAGAGCTCCAGGTCTGCCTCTCACTCTACGCTAGGACTCAAGTTCCTCTCTTGGGAGACAACCACCTCCCGCCCAATCTCTCCCTTCGATTCTTCTTCCTATGGAATGGGGGATACGGACTACTGAACAATTTCCTCCTCCAGAGCATTGCCTCTGGTCTGCTCGAGGTGGAAAGTGCACGGATCCAACTGCACAGTCAAGGAGGTGACAGAAGATTAAGGTCTTTCTAGCCACTCTCCTCCCATACACACGAAGACGTACTATTTTTGTCCCCCGTCTCACCCCACCCCCCAGCCTAGGGATCTATCTGCCCTTTCAATTCTTTCTAAGTCATCATCTACGCCTCTCGCTGCTGTGGGGACCCTCCCCAGAATTCTCTTCATGCTCTTTAGATCCAGGGATATTCCCCTATTGTGGGGAAGGAGGGAAGTTAGCTAAATTTGAGCTCCAACAATCAGAAAAAAAGGCTAATTTTCCAGTCAGGCAAGGGCGTTACAATTACGCGGTCCCCAACAAGCAGAATTACTAAGAATTATTAATAAGAAAAAAAGTCCTATGGCTAAAATGTGTCCAAACCGTCTGACTAATTCAGGTCTTTAAAGAACCCGAGTGGTGCCCGAAATACTTGGGCAATTTGATTAGAAGAGGAGATTTAAAAATCCTGCCTAGCATTTTCTTTTGTTTGTCTTTGCCTTTATAAATCAGGCCAATTGTGCGTCTGGGCCTGGGATGTGTTGGGGCGCCGGAGCCGGTATTCCCTGGGCGCTGGAAGCCCGGGGAGCCAGGCGCTCGGGCGCCTGCTATTGCTTCACTTTCGGCGGGGCAGCTCAAGGGAACGTGTCGGAGCAGATTTCCTTCAGCGGCGCATTCCTCAACCCAGCTCGCCCGGCCGGCTCCCTCAGCAGCCGGGCGCGCCGCGGCCAGACAGCGGGGGTGGCTGGGGTGCGGAGCCCCAGGGGGTGTGTAGGGGGGTGGAGGGTTGGAGGCGGGAAATGGCGATGAGGATGGGGGTGTGCGTGCCACTCAAGAAAAGCCCCTTACCTGGAAAAGGAGACTTCCAGAGGTGGGCTGACTGCGACTGCTCCTTGGAGCAGTACACCTGACTGTCCCAGCCGTTGGAGAGCGCCCAGTGCTGGTAGCCCTCGACGGGGATGAGGGCGTCGTGGCGGGGCTCGGGATGCCCGCTGATGCCCGGTACCACGGACACGTCCAAGTAGCCGGGCATCGCCTGGTAGGAGCTGGCAAAGCTGGGGTAAAAAGCGAACTCCTTGGCCCTGGAGGATAAGTCGTCACCCGGCAAGGCCCCCGACGGCTCGGGGTACTTGTCCCCGGGGTGGTAGGCGCAGGGCTTCTGCTGCAAGTTCACGTTGTGGGACAGGCGGCAGCCGTAGTAACTGCCCCCGAATGGGTAGCCGTAGCCCAGGGTGGCACTGGACGAGGTGGGGGGCGCCGGCGGCGGGGGGCACTGGCGGGCCGCCTCCGGGGCGGGGATGTCCGTGTAGACGGCGCCCTGCGGGGCGCCCAGGGGAGCCGGAGGCCGGCCCAGGACCGGGTGGGTGAGCAGGTCCCGGCAGTGGCTGGAGGGGCAGCTGCCGCCCAGTCCGTCCATGATCGGGGCTTTGCCGGGGCTGGCTCCGCTGCAGCTTCCCCCCCCTCCTCCGCCGCCTCCTCCTCCTCCGCCGCCGCCGCCTCCTCCGCCTCCTTCACCTCCTCCGCCGCCGCCGCCGGCGCCGCCTCCTCCGCCGCCGCTGCTCTCTGCCGAGCTGTCCTCATAGACGTACATAAGGCTCTCCGGCCAGCGCGGGTGCAGGAGCAGCGAAGTCGTCATGACATGATCTGCTCGAGCTTTTTAAAAACTCCACTTGCCAGAGGGAGAGAGCGAGGGAGACAGCGAGGGAGACACCTCGCTCCCCTTTTCCCCCTCCCCCTCCTCCCTCCTCCCTCCCCCCTCCCCCCCCCCCTTTCCCC
>NC_058134.1:286944825-287024312 GCF_016433145.1 Gracilinanus agilis
GTCCCGGTCTCCTGGGTTCTCCGCCCCGTTCGAGGGGAGGGGTGGGGAAAGGTACAGCCCGGTGCTGATTGGCTCGCGGGAGGCGGGGGTGGAGAAGATTTAAAGAACTAGGGAGACGCCCCTTGGAGGGCCTGGAAAAAGGGGGGGCACAAAAGGGGGGGCGGAGGGGAGCAGGCACTATTTGGTCGACATGAAGGGGAAGGAGGGGCTGGTTGTCCGTGGCTTCCCTGGGGGAGCTCAAGAATGGGGGGAGTGTGTGTAGGGGGGCGATTTACACCTCCCTTCCTCCCATCTCCCCGTCCCCTCCCCCGCTCCCTACTCCCTTCCCCGGTAAATGGAGGCTACAGAGACTGCAGAAATCATGGATTAGATGTCAGGGTACGTGGGAGAAAATAGAATTTTTAAAATTGGTCAAATGGGGGGGGGGGAAGAGTGGGGTGATTGTGTGTGCGTGTGTGTGTGTGTGTGTGTGTGCGTGTGTGTGTGTGTGTGTAAAACATTTCTGCTCCCAGCCAAGTAGAGCTAGCTCCCCTGTAGCTCCCAGCTGGAAAGGAGTCTGACTCTGATCTGAGAGGCTTTGATGATAGGGCTGTTTCCATTATAGACCATCTCCCCGAGTCTCCTGCTGCCGAACCTCTCGTCCTTACAAGGCAGCCCTTGGGAGAGGGGATCGCTCTCTCTCCAGCCCCTCTGGCCATTGCTTGCCTCCTGTCCTGTCCAGGCTTCTCAACGCCAAGAAAAGGGGGTTCCAGGGAGCAAGAGACGAGAATTCTTCTCTACCTTACCCGACCTCCCCTCCACACCAGACCTGGGGAAAAAGCCACAGTGATTCTAGGAGTGAAAGAAAATAAAAGAGAAAGGGGGAAGGGACAGAGAGAAAGAAGAGAAACGGAAACCATTTAAGCACAACTGAAATAAGAAAATTAAGAATAGAGTTTAAAATAGGAATAGAAAGAAATTGGGATGCAGAAATGGAGACGAGAGGTAACAATAGGTGCATTGATACCATACCCAGAATTAGGCTTCGGCTCGGGTATGCTCGTGCTGAAGGGATGGGGAGAAATAACCTAGGGGAAAGAGTAGAATGTGTATTTGCCTCAGTTTTTTCGCGGTCCTTTTTGTCTACTGTTCTGGCATTAAGCTTAGTCTGCCCGCTCTACCGGTTCACTCTCTGGAGGCACCCCCTCCTTTTCTCTCTCCCTTTTCCTTTCCTTCTGTCCCAGGGGTGCTTAGGATCCCTCCCAAGGGTCTAACCACCCCCTGGTGGAAGTCCTGAGCTGGGGGACAGAACAGTAGAAGGGCGCAGAGCTTGGGGCGGCGGCGCCGAGGAGCCTGGAAGGGCGTGCTCTGGACAAGAAGGGAAGCCGGCAGGGGTGGCTAAATTTCCAGCTCGGAAACACATCGTGTCAAAAAATTCTAGAGCGCAAAGTAGGAGAAGGCAGTGGCGGATGGCACCTTTGAATTCAACCACCATCACATTTCTAGGAAAAGAATGACCACACGAAAACACTAGGTTTTTATTTTTAAAGGGGAAAAAAAAGGCCTTTGCACTTAAAATTGTGGGGAAAGAGGGACCTGCCTTAGAGTTAGAAGCTGGGGCTCTTCAGTATCGGTCTCCGATATCAGTCTCTTCCCCTCCCATGCAACCCCCGGGTACCCAATATCTCCGATGGCTGCTTCCCCATCTCGGACAGCGCTGCTTCTTCTCTTGGTTGTCTCGAGCTGAGCTATGAAGAGCCGAAATGGGATTGAAGAGAGAAAAATCAAGTGTTTTGGGAGGGTCGGGGGAGATGGGGGACAACTCTTCCTGTTCAGTCCTCCCGGTCTCCCTTCTTTTCTACCTTCCTCTCCAGTCTGCAGTCCCCCAGCCCCAGGCCATGTGCTTTTAAACTCTGGGTCTGCGGCCACCGAGTAACAGGGGAAGAAGTGGTCCAGAGGTTTCCATTCCCAGGTCCCCCACTCCTGTTGAACAGTAAAGGAATCTTTCTGCCGCCGCTCCTTCCCTCCTAACTATTAATTGGTCTATTCGGGGCCCTGAAGGAGAGGGTTAGTTTGGCTTAGAAAGTGTGGTTTGTGTATGTTTGTGTGTGTTCGTGTTTGTGTGGGGTCTCCTTCAGCAGAAACTTTTAATGATCATCATCGTTGGGAAAGGTCATCTCTGAAACAAGACAGCAGCTGTTTAGGAGAGTGTTAGGAAAAGGAAAAGAAAAGTACATATTTGGGGGGATGCTGGGGGTGGGGCTCACAGAGATCCATAGAAAATAGGGTGGAGAGAACGATCGTAAGAAGGCGGACAGGAAAGTTGGATTGAGAAAAGAGCTGGCATCCTTCAGGGAATTGTCCGGCCCCAAACAGCCTGAGTCCAAGGTCAAGGTAAAACCCATCTGGCTAGAGACAGAGACCTGTGACCTTCGCTCCCTAGGTCTCACAGGCCAGCAGAGCTGCCTCTTCCGAGAGCCTCGGAGGGGCAAAGTTTAGCCTCCAGGTAGAGGGGTGGGCAAAGCGACACTTCCTTTCTAACATCCCCCTTGCTTCTTTTCTATCCCAGCGCTGGCCCCAATTCAGACACCCAGTTCCTTGACTCTGTGGATCTGAAGGAACAAAGGACCCTAAACCCTAAACTAATCCATGCGCCCCTAGCTCCTGCTTGACTTTCAGATCTGGCGCCCAGGGCCAGAGTCGACTAGTCTCAATCCGACACCAAGGCAGAACCGGAGCCCTGCTGGTAGAGCCCAGGTTCCCTGGATCTTCAAGCTCTTTAGGGTTTTTCAGAAGCAATCTCATCCATTCCCCCAACGGGGCTCCCAGGTCAGCACACTGGAAGGCTCCTACAGCAAGGTAGCCCTGCAATAAATAAAATTAATAGTATGTTCTTTTCTAGGTTTATGTGAGGACATTAACTATTCCTATTGCAATGAGATATAGATTTAATTAAGTCGGGCATTTTACAATTCCGTTTATTAGGGGCACGGTGCCGGCCGAAATTTGTAGCGAGAGAAAAGCAACCAAAGTCCATGTTCTCCAGCAGATAGGGTGAAGAACTAGGCCTGCTACACTGCTTGGGGAGATCCAGGGAACCCAGAAGGGGCTTGGGAACAAGTTTGTTTTGTCTGGACAGGTTACCCCAGCCCTACCGGCACCCCTCACCTCTTCTGATTCACAAATTCCGAACTTGTTAGTCCTGAAGACAGTGGAGTGAAAAGGAATCAGCCCCACAGGCTACTGGACTAGCGTTGGAGGAAATTTTCTAGTGTTAATTAACTGGAAAGAATCCGGTTCTTCCTTTCGAAGCACCCCCCAAACTCTAGCCTTCCAAAATGTGGCTTTCATTGAGATACAAATAAAATACATTTTTTTTAAAACTCAAGGAAGGAAAAAAAGGGACCAGACCAGAACAATTATACCTCGACTTCAGCAAGAAACCTAGAGTAAGTGTGCTCTTTCTCACGAACACAGCCCCCCAGCCTCCTCCATGCCCAACTCAGCCTCGTCCATCCTGCCGAGCTTAGCTAGGGATCAGTCCTCTATTCATCAAGTGAATAAGAAAATCGCATTAAAGATGAGAAACGGGAAGAAGTTGAGTCCACAGCCTCTCCAAACTCCCATCAGCTTTGGGTTCTACCGAAATGGAAAAGACTTTTGATTGCATGGAAGGAAAAAAAGGGTGGAGGGAGATATTTAAAGTACAAATAAATCTCTCTTTCCACTCACACTGTCTAGATACCCCTCCAGTGTCTCTCTTGACGGAAATCTCGCCCTGGTCCCCTCAGCTCAGCTGCCTTTTCAAGGGGCCGTTTGCTGAGGGGTCGAGATAAACTGGAGGGCCTGGGAAAATATCTCTTTTCCTACCTCCTTCCCTCTTCTCCTGCTTCCTGGAGATCCTGAGTTCTGAGTTTGCAAAGTGACTCTGAAATTTCTTCCCACAAAAAGAGGAGTGAATTTACTATCTTTTATAGTTAGTAAAAGCCTGTGTTTGTATGTCTGTGTACCTAGAGGTTTGTTCAGGCTATTTGAAGTGTTCCAACGAAGTCCTGTGCCTCACGTCTACATTCATGAGTAGAAAAATACTTTTCATGTACATCCCACCTCCTACTCCTAACCATGTCTCTGTCTACATCTCTTATATGAAAACATAGATCTTGGAATTTATGTGTATGGATTTTGAGAATATCATAAATGTGTAATATATATATGTATATATATTCAGGTATTGGTATTTACACAAGGCCTGCTTCTCCAGATATACATATCTCCCACCAGGGAAGTACTAAGAACACAAAAGAGCAGATTTCAGTGTCTTTGAAAGTTTGAATTTGGAAATCTAGGTGGACTCTGGAAGAGACTTAAAGTTGGTCAGAACTTTTGCTTAAGCTTATCTCCACTGCAGGGTTGTAGGTATGCCTGATGTTGTGGGTCTGGATCTCTTGGGAGTCTGTCTGCAACTCAGGAATTCGGAGACAAGAACCTGAATCACAACCCTCACTTAGGATACCTGTGGAAATCGAATGTTTTATTCCTTCTACCCACCCCAATTCCCAAATCCATCTCTGGATATTCATCATCTGTTCTGTGGATTCCTTTTCCCTGGCATCCATTCCATCCTCCTCCTTCCTCTCCTCCATGTTCCCAGGGAGGAGAGTTTGATGTAAGTGAGGTTCTCTTGGCTGTCTCCTTTTAAAATTCCCTCAACTGAGGAGGGGGAGAGGGGAAAATTGGAATGGGAATTCCACCATGTTAGCTTTGTGAGAGGTAGGGAAAGGAAAGACATTTTTTTTCCAGTAGGGCTTTTACTCATCATAACCCTAACTAGGGTAGAAGAAGGAAACTTTCAGTAAAAGCTAACCGGACTTGTACTATATCTCTGGAAAGAAAAGAATATTTCATTTGCTGCATAGATCTTAATGGGGAGGGGCCAAAAAAGTAGAGAGGTGGAGGAATAACTTAGAGGAGAGGGCTGGTCTTTGTTGATTTCTGTCATAGGCTCTCGTCTCCTCACCCTTCTACTTTCCTCCCCTTTCCCCAGTAGATAAGACAGTGAAATTTGGGATAAGGGGATGAAGAAAAGAAATACACTAGAAGGCTAGAAAGGGCTAATGGACCCATTTTGCCAAACTCAAAGGGCCAAGGCTGAAGCCCTTACCACCCCCATCTCTTCCATTCTTAATTCCCCAGGGCTCAGTGAGGTCTGGGGGCGGCCTATAGAGCGTGGAGACGCAGACGCCACCTCTCCGGCTCTTCCATCCCCCAGTTACCTATATTGACTTTGATCTCTCCACCCCCACAGCCCATCCCTCAGAGACAGTCCCAACTTCCCTTTCCAGCCTGAGAACTCACCTCTAGGACATCTTCCTCTAGCTCTGGCTCCTTCCACCTCAATTCCTTACAGTGCCTGTCCACCAACCAGACACAGACCAGAGCGGTGGCTGGTTGGGCACCTGGGATTTACCAAGGGCCTCAATTTTCATCCTGTTCTAGGATTCTCTCTTTCAGTTTCCTTTTCTCCAAAGCCCACTCCAAGTGCCCTCTCACTCTGGAGATCTTAATCCTACATCTTTCAAAAGTCCAAAGGCTAATGAGCCCCATTACTGAACACATTGATAAATTAGGGTGGAGGTTGATTGGCTTAAAGCGAAGCACTTTCCCTCACCTCATTCTCTTCTCCTGATCTGGAAGGATTGAGGAAAGGCCCTTTGAGTCGGTTCCTTGCCCGCTCTCTTGCTTGAATTTTCTTCTCAACTTCTGATCATCTCGATGCCCATTCCTTAGAGTGCCACCAGACCCACAATCACAGGAATTGCTAATTCTAACTGGGTTCTGGGTTGCTGTTCATGATTTCTTGTCCAATCACTCCTTTAATAGATATCTCCAGCAGTCATCTTCAGCCACTTCCCCAGTCCCCAATGTCAGTGCTCTTTCTTTCCCAACTCCCAAGTCGTTCTCTTTTATCCCTCTCCCCTCCTGAGCTTCTAACTCCCTTCCCTCAAACCTTTTCATACACTCCATCTCCATCCTCCCCCCTCCTTCTCCAACTTTCCCCATCGGCCTTTCATCTCCCTTTCCCTTATCCTTATTTCTTAACTTTTATCCCCACCCCTCTCTTCCCCCCCCTCTCGCCTCCTCCCATCCCCCTTCCCTTTTGCATCTCCGCGGGTCAATTTCACCCCCGAAATTGACAAAAGAATTCGAAGGAAGTAAACCTAGAGCTGACATGAACAAAGTCACTCCTCCCCTTTTGCTATTCCAGGCCCTCCCCCCCCTTCTTCAGATGCGGGAGAGAACCTTGAGTTCCCCCCACCCTTCCCCAAAACACCTCCCCTGTTTAGGAAGCCCTTCAAAGTCAGACAAATAAAATCCCCCCTTGGTTTTAGGGCCTGTCTGAAAGAGAAGTCCAAGTTCATTTTCAAGTTAGACAAGGGAGCTGAGGGGGGTTGGGGAAGAGGTTGGAAGAAAGTGTGAGCTGGGGGGAGGATTTGGCTCTCTCACCCGAGACCTAACAAAGCGAAGGCCCCTTTTGGTCAGAAAGTCAACAAACCGAATAGCTGGAAAAGGTATTTATCGCTTTCCATCATTTCTTCCTCCATCTATTTTAGTCTGTGGTTGGGGCTCCGTGAGAGAAGGCTGAATCTCCGCCCCTGCCTTCTTTGGGGGGGGGTATTTAAAATGGGGAGTTATTTTAAAATTGGGTCCGATTAGGGAAAGGGGCTATGGCATCTGGTAGGACCAAAGGGAGTGCTAACTGCTCCCACAAGAAATCTGCTCCTTACAAAAAAATAGAATTGGAGAAGGGCGGGAAATTTAAATCTAAGTAGGCCAGGAAGAGGGTGCAAGAATCCCCTGAGAGTTTCCGCAAACTCTAATCAGTCCCGGATAGGCTGGTTAGGTCTGTGGAAGAAGATGAAAGGGGTTTGAATTCATGTGTTAGAGTTAGGAAGATTAATTTGGGGGGCTGTCGAAAGAGAGAAGAGAAGGGTGTTAAGAGAGGAACTGTGTCCTGTTTTTCCAGAATCACACCCGAAACCGCAGCCGCAGTCACTCTTTCTCAGCTCTGGCCACAAATCCCAAATCAAATTAGAAATATCTTCGGAATCTCAACTAAATCCAGTGTGGGCGCGGGGAGGAGGAGGGGAGATAAAAGAACTCCAAAATCCTCTTTCCCAAAAAGAATCTCGCAGCAAATGGAAGAGCGTTTTCCCTCCCTTTCATAGCTAGTCTCTCCGAGAGAAGGGGGAAAAGAAGGCACAAGACACGAACGAAAGTGAAAAACAAAATCCGTTTAGCTAACCAGACCAAAGGGCTGCAGCTGCAGCGTTCTGCAGCCTGCCTCTGGAGATCTCTGGCTCAGAATGTGGCTGGAGGACCTGTGATGTGTTTTCCGTGGCTTTTAATTTTAATTAAATTTCTCGAAAGAAATAAAATTTGGTGCTGCTAAGCTCTTCGGAGGCGGACAGACTGGGTGCTCCCTGGTCTGATATGAGCTATAGTTTAGAGTCCCAGACTGTACCCATCCATCACCACCATCAGCACCACACCTCCTTGCTTCTCATATTTTATCATCTCCAGGAGAGACTTTTCCTTCGCCCCCTGGAAGCCCCTTGCATTAGGCGGTAAAACACGCTCCCTTTTTTCACACTGGGAAGTTAAAAGTGGGGGAATCTATCCCCACTTTCCCCCTCCACTCAGACCCACTGTTCCCCACACAACGAAAGAAAACCCTAATTCGAGAAAAGAAAAAGGAACTGGCTGGGCATAGAGATCGATGGTCCTGAAGTCTGGCGCCAAAGATTGTTGGCTGGGCTAAGTCTGACTGGCCATTTTCACAGGACCGTACTTGTGAGGGCACTCAAACGAGTACATTCGGTTCACGGGCTGTGTCCGCTGCAAAGCCTGTTAGGGCATGTTAATTTGGACTTTCTTGTTAGGTAGGGTTCAGTGAGACTGGAGTAGGAGAGGATGGGGGTAACGAGTGGGAAGGAAATGCGAACAGGATCTAGAACATTGGGGACACAGAGACTCGCTGAGACCTGCTCACTACCCTTCTCCTTCTGCTAGCAAGAGGAAGAGGGTGCAATGAATCTCCAACCGAAGCCACCAAGATAGAAGAGTTGGGACCTGTAAGAAGGTCATCGTAGCTTGGGCATTACAAAAAGTTCTTTACTATAGTTTGTGTGCTGTTTAAAATCACATTTTAGCCCCCACCTTGCTCCCTTTAATGCCTGATGTCCCCTCGACTTTCCTTGAAAAGAGAATCGCTACCTTTCTGTGCATGTATCTATCCATCACACCTACAGAGAGCTACAGAATGCTCATGTAACACATATTTGTGCCACTGTTGAGAGACTTTAAAACAATGTTGACGTGTAAAAGCGTTTTGTGTATCTCAAGGCACAGTGAGTGTTGGTTACCGCATGTACACAAACACACGCTTCTTTTCCCCAATTCTGGGCTTATCAGTAACTTCTGGTTTTCTTCAAATAGATACACGTGAGATTACATTTTAGCTGCGTGGGGTAGGTGCAATGCCTTGGCCAGGAAGAAAGAAAGTTGTGACTTAATACAGAAATAACTTCAGTTTTCTCTAAGGGAGTCAACGGAAATTATATTCAGGGCTATGAATAAATAGAAGGGAGCTATTTATCTCAGAGAGATTAGAAAAATAAGCGCCACGTGGATATGTTCCGAGAGAGGTTTCATAGCATGTCACAGTTTCACTAATATACAGACAGCCTGGGTTTGTGTGTCCTTGAAAGAGTTTCAGAATATTTCTCAGATTCAGGGGAATCGCAGTGAAATTGGCTTTCTCTTGTTTCCTGCCCACTTCTTTTTGACTAATGGGGGTTTTTAGGTTGTTCCCTAGCCGATTCTTTCCTTTGGCTGTCTTTCTTCTTTCTTCTTCTCAGAACGAGTGAAACACGAATATCTGCTGGTAGGGGCCAGGAAGTCTTACCTTTCTTTCCAAGTCCTCTTCATCTTATCTTCACCCCTTCCTGACTTCAGATACCAAGGCTCGCTCTCTTTCCCTTTTTAACTAACTGATTTCGGTCAATTTGGTCATTTTGGGGAAAAAAACAAAAACAAAAACAAAAACAACCCAGGCGTAGGGAAAGCCACTGCCACACACAGCAGTAAACGGTCTAGACGGGGGCAGCGAAATGCCTTGCTCAGGCTGCTGAAGCTTCTGGCCCCTCCACCTGGAAAAGTGTGCCAGGTGTATGTGTGTTTTCATGTAACACTAGATTTCTCTTTGTCGTGAGAGTGGCCTGAGATATCCAATTAGATGGAGTTGGGTACTGGAGGGAACTCTGTATTTATACACCATTGGGAACACTGGGTAGAACGTGTGTCTGTAAGAAGCTCTATAAGCAATTAATACACATGTGTATGTGGCTGAGGGTCCATCCTTATGAGGGGAGGGGGCACGGATCTCTTTGTACAAAGGTGGGCATATTGGCTCATTCCTTTGGAGTCCTTAAATTAGATATATGGGAGTGGATGGACCTTGGCCAGTGTTACTGGAGTTCTATGAGTTGATACTTGGACAGACTTATCTTTACATGATTATGGATATAAAAGTGATACAGTTTGTGTGTGTGTGTGCAAGCAATTGTGCTTATGTATGTACCTGTGCAATGATTACATGTATGTAGAGCTATATTTAATTACATATAGGCAGAGATAGGCTTAAATGTGTCACAGTTTGGTGTGTATAGATCTCTGTGTAACTGAGGGTCCCCTTAGGTATCTATCTTAGGTGTCTGTAATTAGGTAGTTAGGAGATATGTATCTACTATGTGTACCCAGTTCTGATTGTATATGAACAGGGACACTTTGGAAATAAGTGACATTGATGAATTAAGTTTCTATCTATGTACGTGAAGCCTTTTCTTAGCCATTAATGGGGTAGGTACATGTTAGCCCATACGTACATGTATCTATTTTCAAGACAAAGCCACAGATATGAATACACATGTTTATTGCATGGATCAGTACACATGAGAATCAATAAATGTATTTGGAGTCATCATGTTTGAGCACAAAAAGGAGGCTTAAGGTTGTTTTGATGCTAACAACTTTCTAGACTTTCCTAATGTGAGGAAAACTCCCTCCCACCCTGCTAATTGAGCTTCTAATCTGAGCCAGCTCAAGAGAAAGATGAATTCCAGGACAGAGAGAAACTCAGGTAATACACAGACCATCATGGAGAAGGTGAAAACCAGAGATAGCCAGAATATTCTTGGTAAAGGGGGGGACAGGAGGTGGCATCTCTTTATCTATCTGCATACTTTGAGGAGTCAGGAATTGAGATGGGTGGGTGTCCATCTAAGTCCCCTAAGAGCAAAGAGAACTGAACCCACGTAGGGGAAAGGTTTGGCCAAATATCAGCTCAGGAAGGGGAGTCTTAAAGCCGCTGGTGGCCTCTAAACTAACCTAGAACCCGAATTATTCAGATAATTCGTGTCTCAGAACCTGTATATTATGATTGGCCATAAGGTGGTCGAGTTTTCCTTCTTCCCATCTTTTCTGAATGGGATTCAGTTAGAAATGGCCAAAGGATAAGTCGCTATCCTGCTATTATTCTTGTATATTTAATACGCTACAAATTACTGCTCAAGTAGATAAAATAACTGCGTTTCCTAATTGAGTAAGAGTATCGGGATGTAAGTTCATTTTCTTTATGAGCCACCGAAAACACCTTTGTCAAGACAGTTCCAGTAGCAGACTGGACGAGAAGGATACCAGGCTCCCATATGGTTTTAATTTCTTCCCCTTGGGTCTTTATATTCCGAAGGCTTTTCATTTCGTGAGTTTGGAGGTTAGGAATTTTTCTGGATAAGGAAAACTATTTTTTAAAAGCCCCTACTTAATTAGTTGGGAAATCATTCTCATGGTCAGGTGATTGTGGGCAGCAGCTCTGTCTGTAATTAATGCTACAATTCTGGGTCAGTTTATCTGTTGATTTCTCCCGGATGCTTAGGGATTCTTACTTGCCACTAACCGAATATTATATGCATATTAACTTGGGAGATGGCAAGGTAGGGTGTTCAGGAAAGCATTCTGGTGTCTACCTGTGTATGCGGACATGGGCTAAGGGATACATTCATGGTCAGGCTGCAGTCTTTTCCCCTCTACCTTGGAGTTTCCTCCCAAAATGCTCCGCATCATCACTTATTGAACCCATCTTTCCCAGAGAGTCAGAAAAATAGCATTAATTCTCGGAACCCAATCAGACAGGAGTTTCCCCTAAAGAGACCAATCCTTGGAACAAGGGGGAACCGCAAACCACATCTCTTTCCCCTCCCCGCTGTGGGTGCCCTGACAGGTCCCAGTCTCGTCCAGGTCATTCTGTGGGTTTGCTAATTGTTCTGTACTGAGACAAAGGGGATCGCGGTGTCACTTGCTTCGGCCACGACCCTGGCACGAGCAGAAAAGGGGAAGATTCTTACGTCTTATATACCGCACTCAAAGGCGAGGCGCTACGACTCCTGCGGGGGACAGACGTCCCGGACAATCCTGGGGTGGAAACTCTGTACCCGTCGCTTTGGTTCAAGATGTAGTCAGCCCGCTACAGCCTCAGCCGCCCCGACGGAAAAAAAAAGTTAATCTTCATCTCCCTTGCGTTGGCTAGAAAACAGATCAAGAAGGCAGATTCTCTGAGCACCCAAAGGGACCCAAGCAGAAGCATCAAGCCGACCCGTCTTAGTGATCTTTATTCAGATTTCTGTCGAGAATTCTCTTTAGAAAAGCAGAAAATCTTGCCCCCAATGGAAGCACACTACCATTTTCTATCAGGAAAAACTGCAGGCGGTAAACCTATTTCCTTACTCAGGACAACAGCGATGGGTTCCCAGTTAACCTCTTCTCTACCAAAACATTCCTCCCTTCCCATGACACTAGCCTGAGGAAAAAAAACTGTTTTTGCTTAACTTCTCTCAGACGATGAGGGGGAAATGGAGGAGATGAGATGATCTGGCCTTAATCCTCCAGGTAACTGCGGTGCCCAGGAAATGTCTATATTTCTGGGGGAAAAGGTAGGGTACGCTGACCTCCACTCCCACTCAGCAGAGGCGGAGGTGAGATGAGGGCAGTTATGCGAGTAATGGAGAAGAAACCGAAGGAGTAGAAAAATCAGCGTGGCTTTAACTATTCAGGTCATTCGGGCAAGTTAGTTTTGGCCTAATTAATCGGGAGCTTTGTCTTGATTCTTTCCTGCATAGACACGATTTTCGGCGGGGAAGCTCCTGCGGGAGATACTTCTTCAGCCCGTTGTTTTCCTGAGCCTCTGGACAGGACACAGCTCTGGTTCCAGAGTTTCTTTCCAGAGCAACAAGACAGAAAAGCAGTCGGATAATAAACCTTCCCGCACCCACTGGCAAGGGAGCAGTCCCCCTGCACGTTTTTACAGGCCAGATCTGCATTATTTGAATATTGGGAAATAGGCTTGGTAGCTGGACAGCCCAGTCTTTCCGTTTTCCATCTATAACAAAGCCAAGGTCGGAATTCCTTGCCAAAATCAGCGAAGGTCAAAGCAGAAAATTTGTTCAGACATTCGCACGGAGTTCCTAGCTTTCGAGTAGCTTGCTCTCCAGCCGAGATCCGAGACGTGGCCAGGAGGGCCGCGCGGAGGTTAGAATCGTGCTGATACACTTAGTTTAAGATTTGTGTGTTTTGGGGAGACTGGGGAGCGGCCGTGGGGCTCCTTTTACCTGAACTATCCAGCTGGTCCGGCAACAAGGACCACACCTCCAAGGGAAAAGGGCCAGAAAGCGCTGTCCTCGTGTGAGAGACTTCGTTATCCTCTGCCCAAATATGAACTCAAGAAAAGTCCGCTCCTAGACTTCGGGAAAGGGGGAGCAAATCTCCAGCCCAACACGAGGCACGCAAGAGCTCTCACCAGGAACCCCAAGGCAGAGGCAGATGGGCCCCCTGGAGCTCCGCGTTTCCTTGTGGAAACGAAAATTAGAGAAAGCGCTTCGAAAAACTACCGCATTTTGAATTACAGAAATGAATGTGGCGTTGTTTAGGTCTTTTTGTTATTGTCTCTTCAAACTCAATTCTAAATTTTTCCGACACTGACTGTCTGTGTCCCGACCCCTCCCCCATTCCTTCAGCAAAGGAGCCGAAAACTCGGTTTCCGGAATCCCCACTGGCCGTGGCCACAGAGTGGTCAGAAATCGTTTTTATAAAGAAACCATCCTCCTCAAGCCAAATGCAGGGAGAAAAGAGAGAGGTTTTCTCCAAGTCCGAGCGTCGAACTAGCAGTGCGTCGCTTCGAGCTGGGCCCTTCGAGGGAGTCCCTTCCAATACGTTCAAGAAAGCCAGCCACGCTCAGTTTTAGAAGATCAGAAGCCGCCCCGATGCCTGACCCGCTCCTGAAGGCTTGCTTCTATTTAGCACTTCTCTCACCTTACCTCTGTCGGGGGAATCTGCTGAGTGCCGAGGCAACCTGAAGGATGTTATAACCAGAGAAGCGTTACCGCTCTCAAAGAACTGAGAGAGGAAAGAGGAAAGGGAATCTTAGAGATCGTCGAGTCCCAGAGTCCATGCTCTTGGAGGGGGGATCACAATTACATCTTTATTTTTACTAATTACCAGTTGAATTTTGACACTTCCTTCATTTATGAATAATTATCCAAAAAATCAGAAAAAATAAAAATAAAAAACCTGCTTCTGAGAAGGAGCCTAGAGTTTCAATTGACGGGCAGAGGGTGCAAAAAAGGTTTCGAACTCCTGGTCCAGACCAACCCCATCAATTTAAAGATGAGAAAACAGGCATAGACAGGGGATTGTGACAAGCCACAGGGCCACTCAGGTAGTCTTGTAGTAGAGCATTCTTCTCCCGGTTTTCTTTCCTCTACACTTCAAGTAAAGCGCTAGAGAGAGAGAGTCTTTTCCCTTATCTATCCCTCCCCTCCTTTCTTTCCAGTCCTTTGTGCCCGTGTCTACACTATAAGGAGAATTGCTTGCCAAAGCTAGGAATTCTTTGTGTCCTGGGGCAAAGTACCCCCTATTTCGTGTTTCTCTGGGACTGGCACGGATATGCAGCGGTGTCTATGTGGCTTTCCCTCCAGCCCTCTATAGGCTTTCAAAATGGGGAGGGGGGGGCTGAAAATAAACCCCCAGAATAATTGGAAGAGACTAAGAAAGACTAAAGTTCTCTCAGATTCAGCTGCAACCAAGAACTTGCCTTCTCTTCAGATGTGTGAATTTAGGAGAAAAGGCAGACATACTTTTATGTTTCATACTAGGGCTATTAACAACCAGGATCAAATTGCAAGAGCCATGTGGTTTGTCCACTCAAGGTAGTTTTGCTCCTCCTCTACTGACAGGAGAATGCAAGAGTCATATTATTGATTATTATTAATCATTGTCAATATTAAGCTCTGCTGTGATGATCTTATCCCTACTAGAAGTAGCTTTTGACCCTAATGGAGTGAGCAACATTGTTGGCAAAGAATAAAATAAAATAAAAACCTTCACCTTAGAATGAACCCACTGTGAAGGGAAAAGCTCTGCTTGGGTGAGATTTAGAGTATTTATTGGGTTGAGGAGCTTAGATGCAGAAATAAAGGTA
This sequence comes from Gracilinanus agilis, assembly GCF_016433145.1. Lineage (NCBI taxonomy): Eukaryota > Metazoa > Chordata > Mammalia > Didelphimorphia > Didelphidae > Gracilinanus > Gracilinanus agilis. The sequence continues at coordinate 286,959,395 of NC_058134.1, forward strand.
AAGAATTCCTTTGCCCTCGTAAATGTGCCTGGTTTGGAGTCTGCAGAAGATGGGAAAAGAAATCAAACTAGCTATGTATATACTACCAGTGTCTTAGGGTGTATGCAATATTCACTCCAAAAATCTACTTATTTTTGAAGAGGTCAGAAGCTAAAAGGTATTTTTTTTTTTACCAACAATTATCTGAGAGAATTTCTCCCAAGTGTGGTAGGGCAGTAATAATATAACAAAGGTGATTCTCTGTTTTCAAGAGATGTTTATTATAGTTCTGCTGTTTCCCTACATTCTTAGGAATATTTGGAGGTCTCCTTTCCTCTTTCATAATGAATCCTTATTATGTGACTTATCCTGAGAAAAACCTTGTGGAAGGGTGGGGATACTCCCTCTAGGGAGAAATGTTCATTGTCAGAAGAATTTTCTAGAGTGACTTTTTGTGATCTCATTTGGGATTTTCTTGGTAAAGATAGTGGAGTAGTCTGCCATTTCCTTCTCTGGATCATTTTACAGATGAGGAACTGAGGCAAACAGAGTTAACTGATTTGCCTTGGATCCCACAGCTAGTAAGTGTCTGAGACCAGGTTTGAATTCAGGAAGATAACTTTTCCTGATTCCAGACTCAGTGCTCTATCCACTGTACAATATTTGGGGGCTCCCTAATATTCATGTTTATATTTAGGAGAAAAAAGAATTTTCTTTCTTGCATGAATTGTTGTTCACCTATGGTGCCCTTTGTTAGTGTCTCATGAAAAACAACACTATTCATCTCATTTATTCTAAAGGCATTTTTGAAGTAAGGGGTTTTGTTTTCCATCAGCAAACAGAGCAGGAAGGAGTGGTATTCTGGGGCATTTGTCCAGATGAAGTCTACCTACTGAGAGCTATTGTTCTAGAGAATTTAACAGGTCCACAACACCAGTGGGAAGTAGAGAATAAGCAATTCTCTAGTTATCTATTTGATCCCCAGATAACTTCGTATCTTTCAGATTATATTGCTCCTTGGGCTTGGTCTCTATGGAGAAAGGTTTTACAGAGATGGTTTTCATGACAAAGAATCATTTTTGAGTTGTCTCAACTTGAAAGAAGAGCCCTCTCTTTGGGTGGCCTTTAGCCTACAAAAGCAATATGTGTCTGGGTAGATTGAAGACATGGAGATAGGAGGTCCAGAGTTCAAATCTGATCTCAGATACTGGCTAGCTCTGTGACCCTGGGCAAGTCACTTAACATTTGTTATCTTGGAACCAATACTTAGTATCTATTCTAAGAGAGAAGATATGGGCCTTCCCACCCACCCCTTCCTTAAATCAAAACACAAGCAACACATCAAGCAATTACTAGTGGACTCGGCTGCAAATAAAGGGAAGTTTTGGCAATTATCTGGGTTAATTTGATTTCTGCAGATACAGCATCTGAATAATTCAGTTCCCTAGGTAGATTTTCTGAATGATTGGATTCAAATTTGATTTAGGTTTTACAACCTAATGTAAGACCACCCCAATTTTCTAACCTCTTCTCACATTACTCCCATCTATACACACTTATGCTTCAGACAAACTGGATTACTTCTGTCCCCAATACTCTTTCTGCATTTCCTCCTTCTGAGCTATAATCATGCTCTTTCCTGTGCTTGGCAAGTCCTCTTTCCTTCACTTCATGTTTTCTATTCCTATTCATATTATAATAGCCAATTAAAAGGTCACATCTTCCAGGTAATTTGATTTTCCTTTATCTGCTCCTTCCCATCTCCATAGGTAACAATATTCCCTCTATGTTATCACAGAGTACTCTGTTCTGCACCTCTCTACCATTCTTACTGTGTTTATTAGAGTTACCAATGTCAGATGCCTCCACTATGCTTTAATTCCCTTGAGAAGAAATCCCCTCTCTTAGTTAAATATTGTCTCCCAATGACTACCACAGTGCCCTACACAGAGTAGGCATGTAATAAATAAAGGCTAGTTGATTGATTTGTTGATTGTCTACACAGATCCATTTTAATTAAACTTCTACTTTACCTGATATGTAGACAGAACTTCAATTATTCCATGTCTGAAGTGAATTTCAAGGCACTTTCAGGATATAAAAGGACTTGTGTTGAAAAAAATGCTATCTATCTCCAGAGAGAGAACTCTGAGTGCAAATTGAAGTATAATTTTCTCTCTTTATTTTCTTGCTTTTGGAGGGAAATATAGCTAATGTGGAAATTTGTTTTGCATGATCTCACATGTATAATTGATATCACATTACTTGCCTTCTCTGTGGCTGTGGAAGAGTATTGGAGAGAGGGAGAGAATTTGTAACTCAAATTTAAAAAGAAAAGAATGTTAAAATAAGTAAAAAAGAAAATAAGTTTTAAAAAGAAAATGGTCAGGGTAGACAAAAGAATTTAACAAAAAATTTAAACATGAATTTTTGTTCACCACTTCAATCTCTTAAATGATTCCCCTTGGCTTGACAGTCTTGGAGAGCAGGTACCTGTTTTGGGGACCATGACAACCTGTGAGCAGTGCTCCCTCACTTCTATCCTACTTTGCATTCTAACTGTGGTCCCTTGGAAATAACACCAGCTGCCTGAGAGTCCGACTGTCTGCCAGAATCTTTGGCATCCTTCCCTATTCTGGCATATTGGCCAGGAGCCCTTTCCCAAACTTCCTTTTTCACTATCGTTATGTTAATGGTCCTAAGATAAGTCCAAGACCAAGGTCATCAAGTGGAAAGAAGAGATATCCAGGCCATTGAGGCTGGAGCCCAATTCCTGGAGGAATCCTCTTCTGTCCCAAATGAAGAAGAAATGAATCAGTGGTTTTGCTAAAAATGTTAGCCACATACACAGCCGTCCCACAGACTCTGAGGCTGTTTATACAATGCCAAACATCTGGATCACAGATTCACAGAATGTTAGATTTGAGAAGGGACATTGAAAATCTTCTAGCCCAGACTCTAATTTTGAAAATTAGTTCCAAAGAAATTAAGAGAAATCTTTTTTTTTTTTAAAGAGAAATCTTAATGCCTAAAGTGACATACCTTTTTTTAGGGGCAGAGCCAGGATGTGAACTTGAACTCTGATTGCAATCTAGCCCTCTATTCATAACACCACATAGCCCTTCCACTGCAGAGAAAGGAACACTTCACTCTATAGTAGTTTCCAAATACCCACTGTTCAATGGTAAGTAAAATATATAGATCATTAAAGGAATTTTGTTTCCAACCAGTTTAGTTTTGTGCAGACCCAACCTAAATAAATTTGTTTGTCAAGGCTTCTGAACATCAGACTGGGGTGTATCCAGGAAGGAAAAGGCATTGAAAAATGTGGGTGAGAGCAATGCCAATTCAATATATTAGCTTATGATGGTGATCAAGAGGTTGTTTGCTGTTGTTGTTTTTTACATTTTACATCCAAGTTGTTTGAATAAATGCAGCCTGAAAACTATTCTCATCATCAAAGAAAAGGCTGATCACAGCCTGAAATTATTATCTTTCCCTTTAATCACCCACTCCCTCCATCTTCTTAACTTCTCTGTTACTGGAAAGGGCAACCTCATCCTCCCAGTTCTGAAGATTGGCACCATCCTCGTTTCCTATCACTCATTTCCCGTATCCAATCTGATGCCAAATCCTTTCAATTTCATCTCTACAACATCTCTCATATGTGTTCTTTTCTCTCCTCTTATACCACCACTAGTCTAGTGCAGGTCCTATTCACCTCATACCTGGGTGGTCAGTCTGCTTCAAGTCTCTCCTCTTTAATCCATCCTCCATTCAGCCACCAAAATGATTTTCCTAAAGGGCAGATCTGACCATGTCATCCCTTCCCACCAACTCAAAAAACTCCAGTAGTTCCCTACTGCCTCCAGTATAAAAAAAATTCCCATTTGGTATTCAAATCCCTTCATAACCTGACCCACTCCTATATTTCCAGTCTTCTTATACCTCACTCTTTGCTAGATGTTCTTCATTTCAATGACACTGGCCTCCTTGCTGTTCCACAAATAAGAGACTCTCTTTGCTTTGGGCATTTTCTCAGGCTGTCCCTGAGATACCCTGGGATGCTCTCTGTGCCCACTGGTTTTCCTTGCTTCCTTTAAGTCCAAACTCAAATCTCAACTACAGGAAGATTTTCTCAACTCTTCGTAATTTTAATGATTTCCCTGTGTAATTATTTCCTATTTTTCTTCTATATAGCTTGTTTGTACGTATTTGTTTGCTTGTTGTCTCCCTCATTAGACTGTGGATTTCTTGAGGGCAAGAATTATCTTCTGCCTCTTTCTGTATCCCCAGAGTTTAACATAGTGCTTGACACATAGCAGGCACTTAATAAATTAGGCTTCTCAAATTGTATCAAAGGAGAATGACCTTCTCCAGGTACGTGTCAGCCCTCTAGTTCTTAATATATGGCACACACCTGGTCAATGAAGAGAGAGAGGAACTAGTTGATCTCTTTGTCCACTTTCTGAGGACAGCAAAAGTAAATATGTAATACTGGCAGTAGAGATTGAGGTCAGACATCAGAAAAAGACTTAAGGGTCTTCTAAACAATAGAAATGTAGCCAGAGAAAGAGGGGGGGGGCAGTGGCAATCTCCTTTATAAAGAACTTTGACTAGAGATCCTTATCTATTTAGATTGTTGGAGAGCAGGTTGGGTGGATACAGGGGAATGACCATGATGACTTCTCAAGGTCTCTTTCTGCCTTTGGCTTGGTAATTTCCTGATGGTGTTTGCACCTGTAAAATGTGTAAGGCTCAGCACCAGGGTCAGGGGCTGCTGTCATTTGGTAGATTTCAACAACATGACCCTGGCAATGACTTTGGAATAAAACCATCAGGAAAATAGCTTGAGACCTAGATCAGAGCTGTCAGCTTGAAATACTAGGCTATTTGGGAAGGCATGGGAGAGGAGCAAGGCCTCTGACACTCCCTCTGCTTCCTTTGAAAAGACCCCTCTGGGAGTGGAGTTTCTGACAGGCACATCAAATTAATTAGGAAGAGAGAGGGGAAGAATTGAGGCTTGGAGCTTCTTGTCCAGTCAATCAGTCAATCAATAACTCTGCTGTATATGGTCCTATACTGGGCACTGGAGGGTGGAAAGGTGGGCAAATGGTCAAATCTTCCCCTTTGGGTGCTCTCAGGATCATGAACCACAGAGCTCTGGATATCAGCACTGAGAGTGACAAGAGGAAATAAGAGATGGGGTGAGAACCAGAAAGGTCAGGCCAGGCTCCCTGAAGGAGAGAAGAACTGGTAATGGTCTGGGAAGAGAGGAGTGGGGAGAAATATCTCAGATGGAGAATAGCTTGGAGGAAGTTGTGACAGGAAAGGGGGAGTGTGGGGCACAGAGTATAGGCTTGCCTGCCTGGAGTGGAAGATCCAAGGCACAGAGTCATGAGAGGCAAGGTTGGAAAGCTGATGAGTCACAAAGCTAAAAGGAAAAGCCAAAACATATAACCACTTGAGAAAAAAAATGTTTCTGAGGAAAATGCTGATGGGGCAGTATCATTCTCTCTGATGTGGCCAAAAGCAAGATGCATTTAATACCCAGAAAGTCCAGGCAATCCCTGAAGATTTCCTGGATTAGGTAGCTGATATGGGAAATATAGCTTTCTCCAGCAGGCAAGATAGGAGAGATAGGAGGAAAACTAGGAGCTTCTTGGCTTCCTGCCTAAAGTTGAATTAAGATCTGGCCTACCATAATAGGGGTATCCAGGGAAGGTCCAAGGAAATATGTATGTTTATACAACTGTTAGGGTATATGTACATATATAATAAACACACATATATTTATACACACATTTTTTCACATTAATTTTTTTTAAACTGGCAAGCATTTGTTTTCTCTCCCTATTCCACTGGGAAAGAAAAAAGAAAATGCAATCCTTGTAACAAATAACCAGGAAAGCAAAACAAATCCCCATACTGGGAATGCCCCTAAAATGTAATTTTTGTATATAGGAGGTGGATAACATGTATCATGATCAGTCCTTTGGAATTATGGCTGGTCATTGCATTGGTCAGAGTTCTTAAGTTTTTCAAGCATGTTTGTCTTTGCAGAGTTGTTATATAATTCTCCTGGTTTTGCTAATTTTACTCTGCATCAATTCATACTAGATTTCCTAGGTTTCTATATCCCCTTCATTATTTCTTAGAGCACAATAGTATTCATATACACCACAGTATGCATATACCATAACTTTTTCAGTCATCCTCCAGCTGATGGGCACCTTCTTTAATTCCCAGTTCTTTGCCACTACAAAAAGAGTTGCTATTAATATTTTTGTATATAGGTGTTCTCTTCTTTCTTTGATCTCTTTGGAGGTACAGATCTAGTAGTATAGTGGGTAAAAGGTACAATTACACTTTAGTAACTTTTGGGGTATGTAATGTTAGTAACTTCTCTGTGCCAAGAAAACCCCCAAAAGGGTCATAAAAAGTTGGATACAACTGAACAAGAATGTAGCTATGTAATATAACCAGACAAAATCATGAAAGTGACTTGAAATGCTTCCTTGTATTTATCTAAATGATTCCTTTATGTATCAAGAGTTAATCTAGTAAGAAATGAGACAAAAAGACCTCAAGCAAGCTATTATATCTAGATATATATATGTGTGTGTGAAACAGTTTCTATTAGATTAGAAAAAAAAACAGAAATCTTAATCTATTTTCAATTGAGAGAGAAAAAGCTTGTCTATTGGAAATTGGGATTTAGATTTTTAAGTTGCTGTAAAAGTATAGGTTATTGTAATTTTTAGTTACTGTTGAATCATTGGATGATAATTGGATAATTACAGAATATTTATTTTTTCCTTCTGTATGATTGTTTGCTTCACTGTTTGACTAATAAAAATATTGCTGATTCTCTATCCTATATCAAGTAATTAGTTGAAATAATGAAACAAAAGGCCACATTTCATCTTTATGTATGAAACAAGGATATTCTTCAGTTTGACCTAAAAGAGGTTCATATGTAATTTGGAAATATTTAATAAGAGAACATACAATGGAATATAGATAATGTTAATGTGTAGTTTTCTATGGGATCATCAGGTACTATTTAGTGGGCTTCTTTTCTATTGAATTTTGACACCACTGGATTAGAGAACTGAAAAGTTAAGCCTACATTCACACAGCCAGTATGTGTCAGAAAATAGGAGTGGAACTCAGATCTCTATGGCTCTGAAGGCAAGAACTCTATCCATTATATATTACCTCTTAATTAACATTGTCTGACACATTTTAAAGTGCTGTAAGACTAATGCTATATTTGAAAGATTTTCATTCCCAGATCATTGAATGTCCCCTGCTGAAAGAGATCTCATCAGGTATTCCTGATTGACAAAACTTCTGTTAACTTTCAAGACCTTCAGCTTTGGCTTCAGGGATTCCAACTTTTACATTACTTCAAGCCCTACAGAGGCAGTTAGTGGACAGACAATGAATGGATAGATCCTTGACCTTCAAGTTAGAAAGACTTGAGTTCAAATCTGAATTCAGACATTTACCACTGTGTGACCCTAGGCAAGTCACTTAAACCTTTTTTCCTCAGTTTCCTCAACTGTAAAATCAGGGATAATTCTAGCATCTTCATTATAATGTTATTATGAGGAATGACTAAGATAATATTTGTTAAAAGCAATTAGCACATAGCCCAGCACATAATTGGTGCTGTAAAAATATTTATTCCTTTTCCTTCTTTCATTTTGTAAATTTTGAATTCCTTCCTTTCATCTTACAAGCAATACTAGGTATTGGTTCCATGGTAGAAGAACAATAAGGACTAGGCAATTGGGGTTAAGTGACTTTTCCAGGGTGCCATAACTAGGAAGTTCATATTTGAACCCAGGACCTTCCATCTCCAGGACTGGCTTTCTATCCAGTGAATCTCTTAGCTGCCTCTCTTCCACTTTAGAAGTTGAGACTCTTGAATACTCAGGGATATTCAACTATGTTGGTTATGCTTAATAAATGCTATTCTTATACTAATCAACCCTCTGTCAGTTTTCTGTGCAGCTAGATGGCACAGTGGATGGAGCATCAGGCCTTGAATCATGAAGATTTGAGTTCAAATCCAGCCTCAGACATTTTCTAATTGTGTGGCCCTGGGCAAGTCATTTAACCCTGTTTACTTCAGTTTCCTCATCTATAAAATCAGTTAGGGAAAGAAATGGCAAACCACTCCAGTATCATTGCCAAGAATGCTCCAGCTGGAGTCATGAAGAATCAGACGCAACTGAAACAAATCTCTATAATATTGTTTTTATAATAATCATTTTTGTGATTGTTCATTTTCAGAGTTGATGTTGTAAAAGGAGAAGGTGCGTGTTGTATAAAAGAAAGGCATGCTGGGAGATTAAAAGATAAGGGGGAAGGAGTAGGAGCTTTTAGAGCAAAAAAAGCAATATTTTTCATGATTGTCTATGTTTCAACTATAAACCTGATGGTATCATATTGTTTTTGAAAGATTTCCATTCCCAGAACACTGACTCTCCCCTTCAAGAAGAGAAACAATCTGATGTTTACTGTAAAGGTGAGTGTATCCTGCTTTAATTGTAAATAGTGGAGCTTAGCCCATCCGTGGAACCTTTTGGGACTGTAAATGTGATGTGATCTCATTTTAATCCAGGTCAAAGTGTTGACATTCATGGATAAATAATCCAGTTTAAAGGGGAAATGTTAGCATGTCTCACCTGAAGGACTCAGCAGCACACCAAAGTGAAGCAAATTCAGGTGACTGCAGATTGCAAATGGCAGCCAAGTGAAAATAATGGCAGGACCATTCTTTTTCATGGTTTTGCTTCTCCTCCCTGAACCAGCAAGCCTTCCACTTATTAGACATGAACCTAGCTGTTTATATCCCTGGAGTGCCATGAAATTATGACTTAGCTGTTTCAGGATTACTCTTTTACTTTTACCCCAAATGACAGAGAGTTAAAGGAATCTTGTCCTTAAGAAAGGAGACTCTGAAATGGTCAAACTTAGACCTGATGGAACCATTTAATGTTGTGCAACAATGTTCTTCCACCTTTTCTCTTATAATAAAAATTCTCTGACTAATGAAAGATCATTATGTAAATCCACCCCCAATTCCATCTCAGAAATTGCCCTTAATCCCTGCAATCAGCATCCACTCAAGGGTGAATTCTGTGCTGATGTATGAAAACATGGCTAAGATTGATCATGCCAGATTTGTACCAGGAACCTAAGGAATCAAATAGCTCTCACACTGGGGCATATAAAAGAAGAGAAATCAATTAGTTGGAGAAGTTTGGCATCCCAACATAATCCACTCTGGAAGAGTGACAGTAAAATCATCGCTACATGAGTAAATGGATTTAATTAATCAATTAATTAAGTGGTTTATTTATTTCCCCTGCCCAGTGCTTGTGACAGAAGGAGAGGATACCTTGCGAATCCAGGTTTCCGTCTATACAGTACAGGAAGAGGTTCTGGCTCTTTAAGGGTTAGCTTTCTACACTTTGCCTCTACACTTTGGTTAAGTGATAAATTGTATTTTGGTAGCCTGTTTCTAGGACATATAACCTCAATCCCATATCCCTTTGAATAAATGCAAACATGAAATAATATGAATTAAGCATTATCATGAAATGCAAATGGATTTGCTGTGCGTCATTATGATGTATTTCTAGTATTTAGGGGATTTAATGGCATGGGAACATCTCAACAAGAGAGACGCCATCTTGAATTTATAACGAGCATCTGCACTTTAAGCATATGAGTGTGTAAATAAAATGAGTGTACAGGCTGATAGTTAGATACAAGTGATGAGCATGCCTATTTACCTTGACAAAATTATTGTTTGTTCTGGTCAGAATGACCAGATATGTTTATCATGAACTCTTTATTATACACTTTATAGACACCTTCAAGTGTGACTCCATTATGGTAATACATTGGCACAAACAACCTTAGCTGTATTAGCTAAAAGCTGTTGGCAGAATTCCCATTAAAAACAGGCCATACTAAATCCAAGTTGCCACTCCTAATTGGAGAAAAAATGGCCTGGTGATGCAGAGGGAATGTGTCTGAACTCAAGCAATTCCAAACTAGGAATGTCCACCTGGAGATTTAGCCAAGATTTTAAGAGCAATCATACCTGTGCCACCAACTACTTGGACCATCAATGGGACCAGTTCAGCCTCCTAAGAGATCAGACAGACAAGGCTTTGTACCCTGTCTGCTGGGAGGTCTTCATCATCTGATCTCTGACCTACCATCATCTTTTTCATGACTTCTAGTACATCGGAATTTTCAGATTTGTGTGTAGACATGTATGGATATACATATATGTGTGTGTCTATATATTTATATAAAACATGTGTTTATATATTCATATATGTGTGTCTATATATATAATGTGTTTATATATAGACAGGTGTTTATATATACATATATGTGTGTGTCTCTCTTGACATATTTTTATAAAAATATCTCTTTGTAAAAGCCCTTTTTTTTTTTTAGTGGTAGGATTGATTGAGAGTAGTTTGAATATGATATTGGTCTGGATATTCCTTATAGTACATCTCTGGAGAACTTAGGTGTTTTCCATTGTGTAATGTGGGCATTTTGAGTAGGGGCATTTTTCTTCACTTAAGGAAATTAAGTTGAAATCCTATTAACTAAGATTCCACATATTGATCAAGATAAATAAAGACAATTCAACTGATTAAATCATTCAGTGTCTTGCCTTTCTTTGGAAGATCCAGTCTATGTTTTGCCTGTTTTTCTTCATATAATCCCATATGTCTACTTATATTTAAGAAATCAGTTAAAAAAATCCCGGGTAATCTCAAAAGAAATAGTGTATATGGATTTGGGGAGCTAGGAGTGACTCAATATGACTATGCCTCATGTCTGTGATTATGTATATGGCTATCCACGAATATCTGCATGTTTGATGGTGTGTATGGTTATTTGTACCTGTAGGCTCATGTATATTGGTATGTGTGCTATCTTGTGTGTGTATATTTTTTCTTGAATGATTGAGGAAAGTACATAAAAATTGTAAGAAAAAACAGGCCATTACTGAAGGTCATGCGTACATAAATAAAGAATTTGGATAATAAATGGCCATAGTGGCAAAGACATAAACACACCTAGATTTTAAAAAATCAAACATGCATTTATTGTTATTTTAGTTTTATTTTAAAATTCAGAACTTAAAATCGATCTTCATGCATACAGAGTAGATAATAAAAGGAGGATTGTATATAAAACTGTGTATCTACATTTCACACTTAATTAAAAATTATTTACTAAACTCAACATGCTACTTTTAGAACTTTTCTGTGCTTCCTTCTGAATTTCCCTTTATTTTCTCTGTGCATTCAAAAATATTTAAATGGCCTTCCTTTTTTTTTTTTGTACCACTAATAGCAATTATGTCCTCTTACCCTAACACTTTCCCCCCAACATAGAAAAAAAGAAAAACCCTTTTAACAAATAAACATAGTTAAGCAGAACAAATCCACAGTGTCCATGTCCAAAAACACATCTCTTTCTGCCCCTTGTATTTATCACCTCTGCCAAGAGGTGAGATGTTTCAGTTTAAGCCTTCTGGACACATCTTTGGTCATTTCTTTGATCACAATTCTTTAGTTTTCTAAGATGTTTTTCTTTACAATGGAATTGTCTTTGTATAAATCGCTCTCCATATTCTGATAAATTCACTTTGTATAAGTTTAAACTTCCAAGGATTATCTGAATTCTCTTTTATAAATATATTTAAGTCCTAAAATTTGCTCAGGTAGTTCCCAACTGTTAGGGACCTCCTCTGGCTCCCAGTTCTTAGCTTTCCCCACCTTTTGTTTTCCTCTTCAAGATCAGAAAATTTGTTTTGTTTGTGACTATCCCATATTGAGAATAATATTCCCTTAGTCCACCCTGTCATTATCTCCACCTGTTTCCCTGTTGATCTTAAAGTATTTCTATATCAAATCTTTTCTGTACAAATATATTCCTTTTAGCTTCCTTTCTCTTTCTTTACTTAAAACTCAAAAAAATAACTCCTAAACTCTCTGCTTTTCTTATTTAATTCCCTCAATATCATTTGAAGACATTAAGGTTATCAAGGAACACATTTCTTCTCCCTCATTTGAGCTTTAGAACTATATTTTTTAACTGTTCCAATAAATTTGCCTTTCTAGGTTTATCTTGACTTGTGCTTACATTTCAAAATTCTTACTCAGCTTTGGGCTTTTCATCAGAATGCTTGAAAAATCCTATTCTATTAAAAATCCATTTTCCCTCTGTAGGATTATGCTCAGTTTGGAGAGGTAGGTTATTCATGGTCATAAACTTCAATCTACTTGCCTTTTGGAATTTTATATTCCAAGATCTCTTCTTATTATAGTAGAAGCTGCCAGAACTTATATGACTCTGATTATTGTCCTTTGGTACTTGAACTTCTTTTTGGTTGCTTATGTTATTTATGTATTTGACTTAAAAGCTCTGGGTTTGGGTTATGACATTCCTCAGGGTTTGCAGGCTTCTTTTAGGAGGTAATTGGTGGATTCTTTGTATTTTCACTTTGTATTTTTAATCTCGCATTATCTAGTGTAGCTGAATAATTTTTATTTATGATTTCTTGAACTAGAGTATCCAGGTTCTTTTTTAAACATGGTTTTGGGGAATCCAAAGTTCCTTAAACTCTCTCTCCTTGATCTGTCTTCCACATCAGTTGTTTCCAATATTAGATAACTTACATTTTTTCCTATTCTTCAGTCTTCTGATGGTGTTCTAATAGTTCTTGCTTTCTCCTGAAGTTATTGAATTTTTTTAATCCACTGTAATTTTCAGGGAGTCCATCACTTGGGTGATGTTTGTCACTTTTTGTTCTAAGGTATTTACTCTCCACTAAATACTTTGTTGTATAGCTTTTCTTTCCTTTCTTTTTTTAATCTTTTGCCTAATTTCTTCTAGATATTCATAGAGTCCTAGTAGAAAATCCATTTTTTTTCTTCAAGTCTCTTCTTGAAGTGTTATGGAGTCATTCTCTCGTAGTGGGTTAGTTTTGGGTGTGTTTCTGGATCTATAACTATTCTTCATAGTGGTTGGTATCTTCTTTGGTTTACTCACTTCTCCAGCCTTAGTTTCTGGATTGGTACATTGTGCTAGGGCCAGCCTGTTTCCTACTATGCTTTTGGATGAGTTGATTACTGTTGTTTGATTGTCCAACTCTTCACATCCCCAGTTAGGGTTTTCTTGGCAAAGATATTGGAGTGGCTTGCCATTTCCTTCTCTAATTCATTTGACAAATGAAGAACTGAGGCAAACAGGGTTATGTGATTTGTCCAGGGTCACCTAGCTAATAAGTGTCAGAGACTGAATTTGAACTCGGGAAGATGAGTCTTCCTGAATTAAGACCTGTTATTCTATTCACTGCACCACCTTTCTGCCAGTGAAGTGGGTGATCCCACCTTATTCTGAATCTGGGTCATCTGGATTCTGTTCTGACCTCCAACTCCCAGTGTTATTCATTCCCTGACTTTCCACTCCACACCTCCACCCTCAATCTTTGAGACTCAGAGTGTAGGATCTTCAGGATCTTTTATAGTTTCTTAGGTCAGAGATCTAGGCCCCTTGGAGGTCTTGGACCTGGTCTACCTGGTCTGAATGCTTCCGCATGGCACTGGTGGTTTTCAGTTTTGCTCTAGTTTTCTGACTTACTTTGGGAAGTCTTTTACTCTTTCTTCCTCCAGAGATTTTATATGTATTTTTAGCTGGTCTCTGGGAAGCTGCTATTCATTTTTTTTGTCTGCAGGATTGGCTTTGGGGGACAGCCATCTTTCCTGTTACCTATAGGTTCCTGGTTGATTTTGTGTGCAGTTATGGGATAGAAGTCATTTAATGTAATTTTTCATTGGATTTCTTTCTTTTTAACATTCATTTAAAAATATTTGAAATCCATTCTCTTCCTCCACCTATCCCCTCTCCCACTCCTTGAAAAAGTCAAGCAATAGGATTTCTATTATACATGCAAAGTCTTGCAAAAACATATTAGCCATGTTGCAAATAAAAAGCTAGAAAAATTTAAAAAGTGAAAACCAATATGCTTCAATCTGCTTTTGGCATTCATCAGTTCTCTTTCTGGAGGTGGATAGCATTTTTTTTTTAACACGAGTCCTTTCTCATTGAATTTATTTCTTAAGATATATTTTTTAATTAAATATTTACCAATTACACTTTTAAAGAGTTTAAACATTCATTAAATTTTTTTTTATTTCCAAATTCTTTCTCTCCCTTTCTCCCTTCCCTACCCCTGGAAAACAAAAACAATATATCAATTATACATATGAAGTCATACAAAATGTATTTCTATATTAGCTATGTTGCAAAAGAGAATACACATACACACACACACACATCATTGTGGGTTCTTTGGAATTGTCTTGGGTCATTGTATTGATCCAAGTAGCTAAGTCTTTCACAACTGATCATGATCACAATATTGCTGTTACTATGTACAGTGTTCTGGTTCTGCTTATTTCACATTGCATCAGTTCATAATATAAACCTTCCCACGTTTTTCTGAAACTATTCCCCTTGTTATTTCTTTTATGACAATAGTATTTCATCACAATAATATACCACAACTTATTCAGTAATTCCCCAATTGTTGGGCATCCCCATGGTTTCCAGTTCTTAGCTATTACAAAAAGAGCTGCTAAAAATATTTTTGTATAAATAGTGCTCCACCTCTTTTTTCATTTAATTGTGATGTGGCATTTCTTTGTCAAAAGGTATACATCATTTTAAAGCCCTTTGGACATAACTCCAAATAATTCTCCAAATAATGCAGAAGTTCATCAGTGTCTCTTATTTTCCCCATCTCCTTCAATGTTTGTCATTTTCCTTTTCTATCATGTTTGTCAATCTTATAGATGTGAGGTGATATTGGAGAATTGTTTTAATTTGTCTTTCTCTAATCAATAGTGATTTAGAGAAATTTTTAATAACTACTAATAGCTTTGATTTCTTCTGAAAACTATATTTTTATGTCCTTTGTCTATTTATCAATTGAGGAATAGCTCCCATTTTTATAAATGTAGTTCATTTCTCTATATATGTGAGAAATGAGGCCTATTTCAGAGAAACTTGGTGTCAACATTATTTCCCTTCAGGTTCCTGCTTTCCTTCTAATTTTGGTTATATTAGTTTTGTTTTAATTTTTTTAATTTTTTAATTTTAAGTTTTTGTTTTAATTTCATGGAATCAGAATTATCCATTTTACTTCCTATGATCTTTTCTCATTGAATTTCTTGATCATTATTCTATATGGTATGATTTTTAAGTTGTTGCTTTATTAGATTTGTGGGAATGGGGCTACTTGTCTCCATTCAGGGAGCCATTTTGTTCAAAAGTTCCAACAAGCATTGATTAAGCAACTACTATGTGTAGGTTATCAGCCTAGGAGATCTGAAAAGGATTAATAAGGGAAGTTTTATTTGACCTGAATTTTAAAACCAACAATTTCAAGAGATGGAAGTAATGAGGGAGAGAATTCCAGGTATAGGAAATGTCTAATATTAAGAAACTGATAAGAAAGAGAAAACAGGAAGGAAAGAGGGTAGAAAGGCAGGATGAAGTTGCGAAGGGCTTTAAATGCCAAAAAGAAGAATTGATATTTGATCTTAAAGACAATAGGGAGTAACTGGAGTTTATTGAATAGAGGAGTGACACAATCAGACCCACATTTTTTACAAAATCCATACTTTCTGTCTTAAGAACAACTTTAAAACAAAAGGGCAAGGACTAGGCAAATGGGCTTAAATGGTTTCCAAGGGTCACACAGCTAGTAAGCATCTGAAGCTGGATTTGAACTCTTTTTTTCCCCTGATTCCAGTCCCGTTGCACCACCTAACTAATGTTCCATATATGTTACAATATAGGGGAGATATGTTATTGAGAAAGAAACAACAATTTGGCAACTGACTAAATATATGGGATGAGGGAAAATAAGGAGTCAAAGATGGATATCAAGTTTGAAAGCCTATAATTGGAATGATGATGGGTCCCTTGAAAGTAATAAGAGGAAAGTGATTTGGAGGGAAAGACATTTAATTCTGTTTTTTCCATATGGAGTTTGGGGTGCCTATGGGACACCCAGTTTGAAATTTCCAAATGTGGATAATTTGGAACTAGAGCTCGAGAGAGATACTAGGATTGGGTATATAGATCTGGTACTTTTGGCAAAGATAATAACTGAACCCTAGCAAGAAAGATAAATTCAGTTGTGGATTTAGATACAACTATAGCTGCTTTCTCCCTGGGTCATAGTGACTGCTATCTGAATAAACAATAGAAAAGAATAGAGTTAGTATCAGAGGTAGCATTCATAAGATTTCTTTCTTTCTTTCCCCTCTGTTTCTTATTTACCTTTCCATGTTTCTCTTGGTTTTTGTGGTTGGATAGCAAATCCTGGACTTTTCTGTGCAAATACTTGGGAATCTTCTATCTTGTTGAATGCCCATACTTTCCTCTGGAAGTATATAGTTAATTTTGATGGGTAGGTGATCCTTGGTTGTAGACCCAGTTCTCTTGCCTTTCTGAATATCATATTCCAAGCCTTGTGGTCTCTTCGTGTGGAGGCTGCCAGATCCTGTGTGATCCTGATTGGTGCTCCTTGATATCTGAATTGTCTCTTTCTGGCTTCTTGTAAAGCTTTCTTTTACTTGGAAGCTCTTGAATTTGGCTATTATATTCCTGGGGGTTGTCTTTTCAGGGTTTAGTGTAGAGGGTGATCATTTCAATGTCTATATTGCCCTCTTGTTGAAGAACTCCAATGTAGTTTTGTTGGATAATTTCTTACAGTATGGAGTCCAAATTTCTATTAATTTCTGCTTTTTTCAGGAAGACCAGTGATTCTCAAATTGTCTCTTCTAGACCTGTTTTCTTGATCTGTCAATTTCTCAGTGAGATATTTCATGTTTCCTTCTATTTTATCAGTCTTTTGACTTTGATTTATTTGTTCTTGCTGTCTTGAGAGATCATTGGCTTCTACTTGCCCAATTCTGGTCTTTAGAGACTGGTTTTCTGCTATAACCTTTTGATTTCCCTTTTCAATTCGGTCTATCCTGTTTTCTGGATGTTTGATTTTGGTCTCCAATTTGCTTATCATTTCTTTTGGTTTGGGGGCATCTTTCTCCAATTGGGAGTTTCTGTCTTTTAACCTGTTAATTTTCTTTTGAGCTATTTCCCACTTCTCTCACCAAATCTCTTCCATCTTTCTCATAGTCTCAGATTTGAACTCTTCAAGAGCTTGTGACCAATTTTCACTTTTTTGGGAAGGTTTGTTTGTTCTCCTCTGCTGTTTTGCTCTGTTGTCTGGATTTTTTCTGTGTAAAAGTTGTCGAGTGTTAAAGATTTCTTCTTGATCTTTCTCTTTTGAGGTTCTTGTGCCTGGCTTGCCATTATTATTATTTCTTTCTCAGTCAGAAGTCTGAGTGAGGCAGACAGGCTTTCTGCCTATCCTATTGAGCTATGGAGCAGTTTTGGTCTGAGTCACAGCACCGTGTGCCCTCTCAGTTTTATCCTCATGCCCAGGGTTGGTCTATGCTCTTTAGGTTCCTGAGGTCTCAAGTCTAGTTGTTCTCAGGGTCAGGCCTCCTGGTGGTCCCCTTGCTTGCTCCTCTGCCCGAAGATCCTTTGGCAGTCTCGGGGCACTGCTTCCACAGTCATGTACTCCTCTGCACTGGGTCCCCACCCAAGGTCCATGCCTGTGTTCAACGTCAGCATCTGTCTCTGTGTCCATGCCTGTGCTCAAGGTCTGTGTTCAAAGTCCGTGTGTTCTTTAGCCTCTTGGGGTCTTAAGTCTTGCTGCTCTCAGGGGCAGGCCCTGGGGATCCCAGGTAGCTGCCGCAAACTTAATGAATGCCCCAAACTTGCTTTAACTCTTGTGCGCTGGCTTTGGCACTATAGGTGGTGGGGGGTGAGGGGGTTGCTCAGTTTGAGTTTTAGTGAGAGCTATTTCATCCCCTTATAATAGCATGAAAATGCCCCGATCCCATATACCTTCAATGCTGTGCCCTGTTGTGGGGTCCTTTTGATCGTCTGGATTTGTTTTTATGTCCTCTTGAGGAGTCCTATATGTGTGGGTTAGGAGAGGTTAAGCAGCTGCTTCTACTCTGCCGCCATTTTAACTGGGAAGTAGAGGTAGCATTCAAAATGAGGGCCCCCTGCTTTGGGAAATGTTTTTTCCACCATACCAAGCTGTCTTTCTGGGTTTGGTCCTGACTGTGCATCATATCCCCTCCATTCGCTTGGGAGATAGATCCTTGCAGGTAGCAAACTTGTTTCTTCTTTCTAGGAATACCAGGATTGAAATGGAGCTTAGAGAGCAGGTTATCTTCTCTTTTCCCCACATAAACACCTTTTAGTGTAAACTGAAGTTCAAAAAGTCTCAATGGCCAACACGGCTGGTTTTAAGTTCACTGTTTGTTCCAAGCATGAGGCTTTCCCCAGAGGTCACTAACTCAAAATCTTGATGGAGGTGAAGACTTATATAGCATCATCCATACTCCCTGTGCCTGTTCATTTACCTGGACACTTGACATATGTGTACCTGGGAGTATATCTGGTCAGCTCTGTGGCCCTTGACCTACAGTCCTGCTATATTGCTATGTCCCTAGCTATTAGACTTTATTTGCCATGAATGTCAGTATGGGGCTGATTCCCAGAACATAACATCTTGAGATAACCTGGACCACAGAGCCAAGCAGAGCTGTGATTACTTAGCATTTATATAGCACTTTATCTGGGTCTTGTGTGTCAGCATCATTAATGGGAGATAACTCACTGGGAATTATAGCTCAGAGAGAAAGTCAGGGCAAATCACCAGGAACAAAAAGGAAGGATAAAAGAAAAGCTCAAATGATCTCTTGTCAGGCCCCAGGGGGCCAAGGGTTATTCCTCAGCAATAGGGGTGGAGGGGCAGATCTATTATCAGACAGACGATGAGCACCGAATGTTCTTCCATTCCACTAAGGAACTGAGAGGTCAAAAGTATAGCAAGAGGGGAACCGAAGTGAGATCCCTGGAAGAACTTCCTGGCAGAGATTATAGTTTGTCAAAACAGGGTGACCAAATAATCAAGGGAAGGGTTCTTTCTAGTGTGAACTGGTCTATGAGTAATTTTGGTTGGAGGCATGGCAACAGACAATAGGATCATCAGAGTCTATTGTCTAGATAGATCAGATGAAATTTCACTTTGGCTTTTTGGGGAAGTCTCTGAACATGTATTTCTTCTTGTTTTATAATTCTATATTTATAATGCTGAAAGGAACCTTAGAGATCATGTAGACCAATTGCCTTTATCTTATTTCTTTTAAAATCCTTACTTTCTGTCTTAGTAACAACTCTAAGAGAGTATGGGAAGGGCTAGGCAATGGGAGTTAAGTGACTTGCCCAGGGTCACACAGCTAAGAGTTGGCCAGATTTGAACCCAGGTATTCCTGATTCCAGGACTTGTACTTTATCCATTGTACTACCTAGCTACCTCCTCTCCCTCTCTTTTTTTAAAACCTTTGGCTAAAAGGTTCTGGATGCAGTTTCCATTTTCATTTATTATGGATGCACTTTCAAAATATATTGCTTGTACTGCAGTTGTGACTTGTCAATGAAAGCTCCCAAGTATTAATAAAATAAAGAAGAGTAGATTCACGTTGAGCAACTTGGAGTTTTACCTCTTAGAGATAACAGAATCATGTATTCTAATATGTAAATAACAATATAGAAGGGGTTGAATTAGAGCCCACTTTATGGAGTGCTGACAGTCCTGGCTCAAACCTGATAAGGTTTAGAATGATACCATAAATCTTATGTGGTCCTTGGACTTCTCCAGCTCCCATGAGAGTGGCAGGGGGAATAGGCACTGTGTCATTTAAAAAGGAAAGATAACTTCCTCACAGATTCTTCTTTTTCCAATCAACATATAGGCTTCCTACAACAAACTGGGGAAAGGAAGACTCAACCCTCCTTCACTGGAGTAGAAAGGACAAACTGAGCACCTGGCAGATTAAGCCCAGGTGCTCCTACACAAGACCAAATCAAGATCTTAGACCCCTTACTGGTTTTATATTTGTGAGCATTGGTGATCCTGAGATGGGCATCTCTAGCTTTGGAAGTCATCTTGTGAGGTTGAGAGGTCTGAAACTCTTGGGTCGCTCGTTTAGAGATGATTGGCAGCAGGAGTATTTTTGAAATTATACTCATCCTGAAGATGACCAGACAACAAGATAAACCCAAGCCTTTGGCTAGATTGCTAGAAGACATCTACTTTGAGGGAGACAGCACAGAGGCAAATCAAAAGTAAATGATGGTTTGGCAGTACTACAAACCGTTTTATACTTCCATGTTTAAGTCTCAACCTCCTGGGAAAATATGAGTTTTTATAAGCTACTATTTATATATGTTATTATTTTTATTACTGTGTTTTATCAATGATAATTTATTTATTTTTATTTTTGACACTCTTTTGGTATAGAGGAAATAAGTAACTGTTCTATTCCTGACTTACAATTTACATTGCATTTCTTTCTCCCCACCCCCTTTAAGAAGTGGTAGATGGGATCCAACCCCAAACTTTAAGACATTATCCTTGGTTCCTAGGGTGAGAGCATAAAGAGCCAGGAACAAAAGAATATTGTTATCTCCTCCCACCCCGCCACACTAACCTTGTTAGAGGCCTGGGTACCCGACGATTTTTTAAAACCCTTTCCTTCCACCTTAGAATCAATACTGTGTATTGGTTCCAAGACAGAAGACTGGTTAGGGCTAGGCAATGGAAATTAAGTGACTTACCCAAGGCTATACACCTAGGAAATGTCTGAGGTCAAATCTGAATCCAGAACCTCCCATCTCTAAGCTTTGCTCTCAATCCACTGAGCCATCTAGCTGCTCCCTACACCATGATTAAATCTAGTCTTTGAATACATGGATCCAGAGCTCAGAGACACTTTTAGTGAAGAGGGAGAGGAAGAAGGCTGGCACTTCAACTACAACAAAAAATATTTTATTTTTGGATAGTAAAACAAAATAATGGAATAAAAAATCTCAACCAAATATATATGTTAACCAGTTAATAGAACAAATTTCAGAATGAATATATTTCATATTTTATTTTTAATTTTGTTCTACTTAGGAAAATGCAAGGAAGGATGGAGTGGGGAAATTTGCCAGTGACTTAGTCTTTAGTCTATATGCAAAATGTTTTGCCAGGTGTACCAGTAGAAGCCTGGTGAGCTTGCTTCTAGGTATTCATTTTGAAGGGACCTATTTCTCAACCCAAAGGAAATAAAGAAATAAGAGAAAAGGCAAAGAAAATTAAATTAGACAGTCCTCCTGTTACAAACTGATCATTGGGTTTTTTTTTTTTAATCTATCACAGTTATTTTTTCTTTTAAAGTGTTCTAGCCATTATATGGTTTGTTCTCCTGGCTTTGTTCAGTTCACTTCACATTAGTTCACATAAATCCTCCCAGGTTTTTCTGAATCCATCCCTCTCATAATTTCTTATGGAACCATAATACTCCATAATCATATATCATAATTTGCCATTCCCTAACTGAATGGCACTCAACTGCTTTCTAGTACTTTACTACAACAAAATATGTTGTTATAAATATTTTTATCTATATATCTATTTATATATCTTTCATTGCTTATTTGCTCTAGGAAATATAAGTCAACTAGTGTTATCTCTGGGGCAAAGTGCGTATATTGCATAATAATTTTTTGGTTATAATGCTAGCTTATTTTCCAGAAGGTAGGCTATGCTCAGCTATATCAACAGTGCATCAATGGACATGTATTTCCACAACCCTTCCAACAATTATCATTTCTCTTTTCTATCATCTTTGCTAGTCTCATTGGTATGAGTTGGACAAAGTTGTTTTAATTTGCACTTTTCCTTTTAGTAATCTATAATATTTTCTCATATGATTGTGGATGACTTGTCTTTCTTCATTTGAAAACTATTTTTTTCATCTTCAATGATTTACCAGCTGGGAAATGGTTCTTATACTTGTTGTTCTTATATTTGTGTCAATTCCATATATATTTTGTATATCAGACTTTTATCAGAAAAATTCACTGCAAAGATTTTTCTTTCAGCGATAATTCTTTCTGATTCTAACTGCATTGATTTTGTTTGTGCAGAAGCCTTTTAATTTGATATAACCAAAATTGTCCATTTTATTTTATGTGATCCTTTCTATATTCTGCTTAACAACTCTTTGTTTATCCAGAGTTGTAAAAAGTGTAGCTCCTTCCTGCTTCTCTAATTTGTTTATAACATAAACGTTTATATCTAAGTGATAATTTTATATCAAAGTCCTGTATCTATTTTGTGGTCTATGGCATAAAACATTGGCATAATCTAATTATTGTCAGTTTGCTTTCCAGTTTTCCCAGAAGTTGTTTTTTTTTTTTTTTATCAAATGTTGAGTCCTTTCTTTAGTAATTATAGTCCTTTGATTTATCAAACACTCCTACTAAGTTCCATTAGACTTCAAACTTAAACACACTTCATCATAATTTTGCTCCCCCTCTAATTGCTCGGATGTATTTATCTTTTTAGGTTTCCCTTGACTCCAGTGTTTGTGTTCCAAAGTTTCTAATTTGCTCTCTGGTCTTTTTATCAGAAATTATTAAAAGTCCTCTATTCCAATAGGGGTCCATTTTTCTCCCTATGGAATCATATTCAGTTTTTCAAGGTAAGTTATTCTTGGGTATAAACCTTTTCTTTTTTCTTTTTTTTTGCTTTTTGAAACATTGTATTCAAATATTTCTTCTCCTTTATAGTAGTTGTTGCCAATTCATGTGTAATTTTGTTGATGGATCCTTGATATTTGAAGTCTCTTTACAACTGTTTGTAAAAATTTTTTTCTTTGATTAGGAAACTCTGGATTTTGTATATGGCAATCCTATGTGTTTAGGATTTCTTTAGAAGGTGATTCTTTCTATTGCTTGCTAGTTTTGATATATCTGGAAAGTTTTTCTTTTATGATCTTGAAGTATGGTGTTCAGATTTTTGCCTGGCCATGGTTTTGAGAGAGCTTAATGATTCTTAAATTTTTGTTCCTTTTCCAGATCTGTTGTTGTTGTTGATAGTAGATTCCTTATGGTTTCTTCAATTTAATGGTCTTTTACTTTGGTTTAATATTTCTTTCCTTTTCATAGAGTTATTGGTTTCTGTTCACTTCATTCTAATTTTCAACAGGAATGCTCCTTGGTCAAAAATTTTCCATCTTTTGTTTTAAGACATTTGTTCTCCTAATTGCTTTTTCTAGCGTTCTTATTTTGCTTTTTTTGTTCCTATAAAATTTATTTTTAAAAAATTTCTAATGAACAAAATCTATTTGTTCTTCTCAATTTCATTATTTTTATTCCCTTGTTTGATTTTTTTACCAGTAACTTTTGGAGTCCTTGTGGCAAAGCCATTTTTCCTTTGAAACTCTGCTTCTATTTATTGTAGAATCACTCTTTTTCTGTGTTTATCTCTGAAATGCCTCTTGATTCATGGTATTACTTTATTAGTTTAGCATTTTCTTCTGTTCATTATATTTTCAGCCTCATTTCCTATTTTGGGACTTTGTGCTGGACCCAGGTTTTATCTTCTCCTGCATTCTTGAATCATGTGTTCAGGTTCTGTTTGCTCTTATCACTGATTTCCTGCCTCTGGCTTCCATCTTCCTTGGTGTGTTTTTGCTCAGATGCTGAGAGGCTTCTATATCTCTGAAGAGAATTCTGTAGTCTTCCAGTCCTCCTAGTGTGTTCTTGGTCAGGAAGTTGCAGTCTTCTCTCCCCCTCCTGACCCGGACTCTGGCCAGAGTGCTACTGTGTGCTTCTGTTCTGCTTACCTGAACCAATGCTGACTTCCCTGGTAGGACCTTCTTTCAGGGTCCATGGCTTCTGGCTGGTTTTTTTGTGCAGTCCTGGGCTGGGGGATTGGGCTCTTTAGATTTCTTAATCATTATTACCTCTGGTATTTTTAACTTTGCAGGTTTAAATATAGGAGAACTGAACTCCTCTGCCACCTCTCATATGATTATATCATCTGAAAGTCTTACATTTATCATTTTTTACTAATTCAATAGTGTTCCACCACTTGCCTACACCACCATTTGTTTATTTTCCAATTAATGGGCACTCACTTTTCTTGTAGTTTTTTGCTCCTACCAAATTGCTCACATAAATATTTTGTATTTATGGGAACTTTAGAGGGCAGCTAGGTGGCACAATGGATAGAGTGTCTTATCTTCCTGAGTTCAAATCTATTCTCAGCTACTAATTAGCTGTGTGACCCTGGGCAAGTCACTTAGCCTTGTTTGCCTAAATTCTTCATCCATAAAATGAGCTACAGGAGGAAATGGAAAACAATTGTAGTATCTTTGCAAAGAAAACTTCAAGTGGGGTCACAAAGAGTTGGACATGGCTGAAATGACTGAACAACAATAACACCATTGGACCTTTCTCTCTGTCTTTGACTTCCTTGCGGTACATTCCTAATCATGCTATCTTTGTATCAAAGGTGTGTAGAATTTAATGAATTTTTCAGTCAAATATTCTTTCCACCATGTAACAAACAATTGAGTGATAATCTAAAATTGAAATCATTGGACACACAAAGTAAACAGGGATAGTTAAAAGATTCTCTGGGTTAATTGGACAAGTATATATATCCAAAGACAATAAGGATGTGCAAATCTAACAAGAATAAGCCAGAGAACTAGCTAAGACTTTGGCCAGGCAACTTGTCAGAAGTATGCAAATACATAGATAGAAAACTCAATGACAGAAGCAGTAGCATAGAGGATAGAGAACTTGACTTGAAATCAAGAAGATCTGGGTTTGAATCTTGACCCAGGCACTTTACTTTGTGACATTAGTCAAGTCACTTCACTTACTCGTTTGTGAAATGAAGAGAGTTGATTCAGTGATCTCCCAGGTCCCTTCTAGTTCCAAATCTGTGGTCTTATGGCCAATATTTAATTAAGGGGAAATACAACTAAGAGTCTCCAACTGACCACTGGGCACAGGACTTTATGATAGAGTACTCATTGTTCTGAAAGTCTTTTAAATGTATGTCTCATCTTATGAGAAAGAACACTATCCATATCCAGAGAAAGAACTGTGGGAGTAAAAACCCAGAAGAAAAACATATGATTGATCATGTAGTTTGATGGGGATATGATTGGGGATGTTGCCTTTAAACGATCACTCTATTGCAAATATTAATAATATGGAAATAAGTTCTGGAATTGCTCATTGGCTCCAGGAGGGAGGAGAGAGGAGGGAAGGGAAAGAACTTGAATCATGTAATCATAGAAAAATTATCTAAATTAATTAATTAAATATATTTTTAAAATGTATGTCTCATATGCTGTCAACTTTGAAATAAGAGGGATTGAGTTTAAATGCAAGGAATAGAATTTATTGTGCTATTTCTGTTAAAAATAGCATTCTGGGAGCAGTTAGGTGACTCAGTGGATTGAGAGCCAGGCCTACAGGCGGGAGGTCCTGGGTTCAAATCTGGCCTCAGACACTTCCTAGTTATGTGACCCTGGGCAAGTCACTTGACCCCCTTTGCCTAGCCCTTCTAAGATGGAAGGTAAGAGTTTTAAAAAATAGCATTCCAACAACAACAATAAATTTAGTTGCTCCCCTTTTCTACTAAGTAAAAGTTCCTTGTCATTCAAAGCCTTCTCTAAGTTGGTACAGCTCTACCTTTCCAATCTTACTTTATATAATTCCCTCCTATATACTCTACTTTCTAGCCAAATTGGACTTTGTGTTCCCCAAATACACTGACCTTTTCTATCTAACTCATCCCTTTTTCTGTGCCTGTAGTATCTTTTTATCTCCTGTCAAATTTTTATTCAAACTTTAAAACTGAACTCAAACATGACCTCTTCCATGAAGATTTCCCCTTTCATTTGTAGTTTTAGTCATTTCAGTTGTATATGACTCTTGGAGAGCCCATTTGAGATTTTCTTGGCAAAGATAATGGAGTGGTTTGCCACTTCCTTCTCCAGCTTATTTTATAGATGATGAAATGGAGGCAAACAGGGTTAAGTGACTTGCCCAAGGTCACACAGCCATCAGTAATACCCCTTCTCCTAAGACTTCACATAGCACTGATTGCAGCTACTAATGTTTTGAGACCCAAAACTATTAGAATGATTTATTAAACTTAAAATTATTAGATAGTAACTTCTACGAGAGGGAGAACTGGGTCTAACTTAAATATTTTTTCATGTCTACTAGGATAGTGCATATGGTAGGTGCTTTAGACAATTATTGATAACTTGAATTAGAAAACTTCTTGATCATTGAAAATGGAAACTTATGAACCAGAGATGTGACCAATCAAGGATGATTAAAAATGCAAGGAAAGAGGAAAGCAGACATGACCTCCAACCCGGGTTAAATCTCCTTTCTTCCTCCATTATTCAATGTGACTAAGGGGGGGCCCATATCACTCTAGAAGGAAGCCAGCCATAGATTTGGCTCTTGAAACCCTTGTCTACAGCCTCTGAGTGAACTCCCAGAAGAATCCAGACAAGGAGCCAGGCTCCCCTCATTAGAGTATCTAGGGGTATGAGATCAAAGGCTCCCTCTCCCTGGGGCTCCTGGCTGCTTCCCAACTCCCAGGAAGTGGGTCCATGTATATGTGTGTGTGTGAGTGAATGAGTGAGTGAGAGACAGACAGACAGACAGAGACAGAGAGACAGAGAGAAAGGGAGGGGGGAGAGAGAAGGTGGGGAGAGAGAGAAAGAGAAGGAAGAAAGAGAGATTGAGAGAAAGAGAGAGGGTAGGGGGAGAGATAGTGTGAGTTGGGGAGGGGGCTCAAAGAGAGGAAACAGTTATATTCCCCTAGGTCTATTCTGTTTAGTTTTGGGAGGTAAAAGCCCCATTTACTTGGCCAGAGTACCTAGGATTGCCCCTTTGTACCTGATACCAGGAATAGTAGTTTCTTTGTTTCTCATCTCTTCCAGTTTTTAATTTCATACAATCAGTAGAATGTTTTTCCTTAAACTCTGTTTTCTTTGTTACTGTCCTGCTGAAGAGTTTCTGGTGGTTCCCTCTTGCTCACTCCATCTCTTTGGCTCAGACTCCTATAACCCCTCAGTTTTTCCCCATGTAATGCAGGTAATCTACCTGAAAATTTGAAAAATAACAACTTGCCAACACCCACCATTAAGTCAAGCTTGAATGTTGGAATTTGGGAAGAATGACTGCTGAATAATGTGTGTGTGGTGTGTGTGTATGTGTGTGTGTGTTTGTGTGTGTGCTGCACATATGAATACATCACAGGAGAGTGGGAATAAATGTATGAGAAGAAGGTAACCAGCATGAGTGGGTATATGTCTGGGTATGCCTAGATATGCAGGTGGATAAGGTATGTGCATTTTCAAAAATTCTAATGCTGCTAGCTTCACCTTATAAATTTTTCCCCCATCATGCTTTGAGAGCCAAGAGCTGTGAAATAATTTATCCTCCATCATCCTTTCTCTTCTGCTCCTCCTTCATTTGCTGAGCATGAAATATTGAAGATCAAAAGTGATGTCCCTTTGAAGGAGCCTGAAGGCAATCTTCAACCTTGAGCCTTTTCTCCTTCCCTTTGTTCCATTCTAGAGGAAATGGTTTCTAGCACTTGCCTCAATTCCCTACTTTTCATCCATCATTAGGCTTTCTCTCCCCTTTCCAAATCCATCTCCTTTGGGAAGTCCCCTAAAGTGGAAAGAAGTCTTCTCAGTTTTCTCTTTCTCTTTAGCCCTCTGCAACCGAGAAAGCTCTTGTCTTGGTCACAAGACTTAACAAATATGCACAGTGAAGCAAAATGGATTCTTTGAATGATTGTATACAAATAGAGCTGTATGTCCATGTGTATATATACATATAGATGTGTATGAGTGTATATCTATATGGAGGTACATGTTTCATTCTGCTCCCTAAATCTGTCATTTCTCTGGGAAGGCTAGAATGTTTCATCCCTGGTTCTCTAAAATCACAAATGGTCATTGATAATAGTTCTTACAGTTTTCAAAGTTTGTTATTATTGTGGTGTTATTCTATGAATCATTCTTTTTGTTCTGCTTATTTCATTCATCAATTTGTATGTCTTCAAACTGGTTCATTTTTTTTAAACCCTTGTACTTCAGTGTATTGTCTCATAGGTGGAAGATTGGTAAGGGTGGGCAATGGGGGTCAAGTGACTTGCCCAGGGTCACACAGCTGGGAAGTGGCTGAGACCTCCTGTCTCTAGGCCTGACTCTCACTCCACTGAGCTACCCAGCTGCCCCCTGGTTCATTTTTATAATATTGATGTAATACTATGAATTACTCACTTTTCCCTCCATCAGTTCATATGTCTTTTCATGTCTCTTTGAAATAATCTCTTTCCTCATTTACTTTTTTTAAAACCCTTACCTTCTGTCTTAGAATCAATACTGTATTTTGGTTCTAAGGCAGAAGAGCAACAAGGGCAATGGGGCTTAGTAACTTCCCAGAGAAACACAGCTAGGAAGTGTCTGAGATCAAATTTGATCCCAGGACCTCCTTTCTAGGCCTGGCTCTCAATGCACTAAGCCAACTAGTTTCTTCTTTTGAGAATTGTCTGTTCATATTCTTAGACCATTTTTCAACTGGAAAATGGCTCTCATTTTTATAAATATGATTCAATTCTTTATATATCTTAGAAATGAGATCTTTATTAGAGAAACAGTGCAAAAATTTTCTCCCAGCTTATTATTTCCCTTTAATTTTAGAATGACTAGATTTACTTGTGCAAAACCTTTTAAATCTTATGTAATCAAAACTATCCCTTTATCATCTATCTCTATCCCTTATTTGATCATGAGCTTACTTTCATAGGTCTGAAAGGTAGGGTTTTTTTTCCTGCCATGTTTCTCTGATTTGTTTGTGATGTGACTGACCTTTTAGTCTATTTGGAGCTTTTAAACATATAGCCATATGAAATTTATCTTGGTATAAGATTTGAGGCATTAATCTCAATCTAATTTCTTCCATATAGCTGTCCAGTTTTCCCAGTGGTTTTTTTTCCCAATGAGTCCTTATTCTAGTAGTTAGTTTATTTAATACTAGGGTATTAGAAGTATTTGTCTCTGTATGTTACATACCTAATCTGTTTCACAGACCAATCTTTACTTTTTTTTTTTTAAACCCTTAACTTCTGTGTATTGGCTCATAGGTGGAAGACTGATAAGGGTTAGGCAATGGGGGTCAAGTGACTTGTCCAGGGTCACACAGCTGGGAAGTGTCTGAGGTCAGATTTGAACCTAGGACCTCCTGTCTCTAGGCCTGACTCTCAATCCACTGAGCTATCCAGCTGCCCCTCAATCTTTACTTTTTAACCAAGTAACAAATTGTTTTGACAATTATTGTTTTGTATCGTAGTTTGAGATCTGGCACTGCGAGGCTCCCTGTGTTCCCATTTCCTTTCATTATTTCCCTTGAGAACCCTGATCTTTTTTGCATCCATGTAAATTTTGTTTTTATTTTTTATAGTTTTGTAAAGGAATCCCTTGGTAGTTTGATTGGTATGGTATTTAATAAGTAAATTAATTTAGGTAGCATTGTCATTTTTATTATATTGACTCATCCTACCCATGAGCAATTAATATTTTTTCAATTATTTAGGTCTGTCTTTATTTCTGCAAATGGTGGTAAGTAGTTGTATTTATATAGTACTCATATGGATTTTGGTAGGTAGACTCCTAAGTATTTTATAATTTGATAGTTATTTTAAATGGAATTTCTCTTTCTATCTCTTCCCGCTGGGTTTTATTGGTATTATATAGAAATGCTGATGATTTGTGTGGATTTATTTTATAGCCCGCAAGTTTACTGAAGTTATTAATTGTTTCAATTAATTTTTTAAAGTTGACTCTCCAGGGTTCTTTAAATACAATATCATATCATTTGCAAAAAGTGATAATTTTGCTGCTTCTTTATCTGTGCCTATTCCTTCATTTTCTATTTATTGCCTTATTGCTATAACCAGGGTTTCTAGTAATTTCAGACCTATCCTCAGTGTCCTTTGCAGGATCACCATCCATAGGCTACTCTTCTATTCATGGATGTTTCCTAGGCTTTCTCTTGGGCCTTCTGGTCTTTTCTCAGTATTCTCTTTCAATGATTTCATCAGCTCTCATGAATTTAACTCTCATTTCCTAAGCCAGGGGTTCCTAATTATATTTTTTTTATGATCTGGTGAAGCTTATAGACTCCTCAGAATAATGTTTTCAAATGCATAAAATAAAATACAGAGGATTGCAAGGGAAACCATTTATAATAAAATATATGCTAGGTGGCACAATGGATAGAATGCTGAGCCTGGAATCAAGAAGACCCTTCTTCCTGAGTTCAAATCTGGCCTCAGGCATTTCTTAGCTCTATGACTGGGCAAATCACTTCACCCTGTTTGCCTCAGTTGCTCATTTGTAAAGTGAACTGGAAAAGGAAATGGCAAACCACTCCAGTATCTCTGCCAAGAAAACCCCAAATGGAGTCATGAAGAGTTGGCCATGATTGAAAAATGACTACAGGATACACGATTAACAGAATATCCTGGCTA
Source organism: Gracilinanus agilis (assembly GCF_016433145.1). NCBI lineage: Eukaryota > Metazoa > Chordata > Mammalia > Didelphimorphia > Didelphidae > Gracilinanus > Gracilinanus agilis. The sequence goes on from NC_058134.1 coordinate 286,990,002, forward strand.
TGAAAACTTTAATGATTCCCAAGTTAAGAACCCTTGTCTAGTTCTTATTTCTTCTGAGTTCTAGTTCCACACCTTCATAACTGCCTGCTGAACATTTCTAACTGGATCACTCAAACTCAATATGTCCAAGACAGCTTTTCCCCAACTGGGAGTATATTGGTCACTGTTTAATAACTGCATTTCCTGGGAATACATGTACATTTAAATGGGAAGCATTATGAAAGTGACACATCAACCCAGGCACAAGAATTCCAGCCACAGCTTCTTGCTTTTTTTTTTTTGTAACATTTTTTTTAATTTTTAAAAAATTTTTTTAAACCCTTAACTTCGGTGTATTGTCTCATAGGTGGAAGAGTGGTAAGGGTGGGCAATGGGGGTCAAGTGACTTGCCCAGGGTCACACAGCTGGGAAGTGTCTGAGGTCAGATTTGAACCTAGGACCTCCTGTCTCTAGGCCTGGCTCTCACTCCACTGAGCTACTCAGCTGCCCCCTTAACATTTTTTAACTTAATCTACATGAACATTTTCTCCATCACTTTCACAAGCTCTGCTTTGTAGTGTTTATTGATTTCCAAGGTATGAGTCAGTGCTTACACTGAAAACTTAACAATTGACTCTCTCAAGTCATTTTGAGCTGACTTCAGAACAATCTTGCCCCAAACTTACCCCTCCTATTCCCTCAGTTCTGTCTAGGGCACCACCATTCACCAAGGTTTGCTAAGTGGGAGTGATTCTTGACTTTGCACCTTCCCCCAACTCCTTATATTCAATTCATTACCAAGTTGTGTTGGTTCCTCTCTTCAGTATCTCTTGTTTCTACTCATCCTTTCTCTCTTCTGATACTATAATCTTTGTTGTTCAGAGCCTTATCAGCTCTCCCCTAAACTATGGCAAAAGCCATAGTTACTCTATAATCTATAGATAATAAATCTTCTTCAGTCTTACTTAATCCCTTCACTATGGGACCATCCCTAATTTATCCTGTGTGAATCTTTTTTCACATATGTGCATATTGTTTTTCCCATTAGATTCTGAGCTCTATGAGAACGGGGACTTTTTTTGTCTTTGTATCCTTGGTCCTTAGCACTGTGACTGGCACATAGTAAATAGGAACTCAATAAAGTGACCAATCATATATTAAGTGCTAAGACTGATGATCTCTTCTCAGTCTTCATTCTTCCTAATCTCTCTGCAGCCATTGACATTGTCATTGCTGTAACTCTCCTCTTTGGGTTTCCATGACAACTCTTAGTTCTCCTCCTACCTGTCTAACTGCTCTCTCTGACTTGCTCTGTCTTTCTGTCTCTTTCTCGCTTTCTCTCTGTTTCTGTCTGTCTCTCTCTGTTTCCTTTGCTGGATCTTCATTTAAGTCACACCTACAAATCATGGGTGTCACCCACAGATCTGTCCTGGACCCTCTCTTTTTTCCCCCTCTGTTCTTGAGTATCATTTGGCAATCTAATCAATTCTTATGAGTTTAGTTTTCATCTCTATGCAGATAATTCCCAGATGTATGTATCCAGCCCTGTCCTCTCTCTTGAGTTCCAAATTCCTTTTGGAAAACTTGAATTAGATCTCTCATAGGCAACAGAAACTCAACTGGTCCCAAACAGAAATCATTTCCTCCTCAGAACCCTTTCCCTCTTCCCCACTTTCTTATTATTGTCAAGGGAACCATCATCTTACTAGTCACACAGACTTACAACCTTAATATCACTCTCATCTCCTTTTTAAAAAATATTTTATTTCCCCAATTACACGTAATAACACTTTTCAACATACAGTTTCTGAAATTACATTGATCCAAATTGTCTCCCTCACTTCTCTCAGAGATGGTGAGCAATTTGATCTAGGTTATATGTGTATTATCATGCAAAACGTATTTCCATACTGGTCATTGTTGAAGAGAATACTTATATAACAACAAATCCCCAAATAAGACTGTAATTAAACTAATATGAAAATTTGCCAGCTTTCATCTGCATTCCAACTTCAACAGTTCTTTCTCTGAAGGTGGATAACTTTCTTTGTCATAAATCCTTTGGAATTGTCCTGGATCCTCTCTCTCTCTCTCTCTCCCTCTCTGTCTCTCTCTGTCTCTCTCTCTCTCTCTCCCTCTCTGTCTCTCTCTGTCTGTCTGTCTGTCTCTCTCTCTCTCTCTCTCTCTCTCTCTCTCTCTCTCTCTCTCTGTCTCTCTCTCTCTCCCTTACCTTCCATTTTAGAATGGAAGCTCAAGTGGCTCCCCATTACCTCTGAAATTAAAGTACTCTGTGTAGCTTTTAAAGACTATTACACCTGGCCCCTTTCCTGTCCAGTCTTCTTCTTACACATCTTCTATTTGCTTCCATGTACCCTAAAATTCAACGACATTGGTCTATCTCCTGTTTCTTGCACCTGACATTCTATCTCGGGCTTCATGCCTTATTACTGCTTGTCTTCCATGCCCGGAATGATCCTCCTTCTCACCTTCAACTTCTGGCTTCATTCACAACTCATTTCAAATCCCATCTTCTGCAACAGGCTTTTCCCTTTGCCCCAGCTTCTGCTAGTGCCTTCCTAACTTCCCACATATATGTACAGAGTTGTTCACTTGCTGTCTCCCCCATTAGAATGTGAGTTTCCTGAGGGCAAGACCCTTTCTCTCTATATATTTTTTGCCATTCCTTACACACTCAGCATTTAGCACTGTGCCTGACACATAGAAAACATCTGATAAATGCTCGATGACCGATTATTTCAGTCTAAACCAAACCAATATCCCTGGATTTGGGGAAACTGCACCTATTCTCTAACATTAGACTTTTCTTCTGTGGTGGAAGCAAGTCACCTGTTCTGGCTTCAACCCACTTCCCTCCTAAGCCCTTTGGTGGGGGGTGGGGGGGGTGGAGAAGAGACTTAATGACCTGCTCTTCTTAATGATCCTTCAACCTATCATCTGGAATGGGGTTTATAACCATTCATCAGCAAACCTCTAGCAAAGTAGGTTAGTAGGATGAACACCCTCTGCCCCCGCCCTCCCCATCCTTCCCACTGCCACCTCGGAAAGCTGCAAGGTGAGTTCCCTTCCACTTGGGATATAGGAAGGTTAAATTCAGTCCTTCTCTTTCTATGTGGCCTTGAGTAAATCAATTAATTACTCTTGGTGTCCATCTGCAGAACCCTTTCATCTGGCTTTTATCCTCTACCCTATGTCCCCCTCCCCCCAAATCATCTTAGCTGCCAGAATGAACACTAAGCTGAGTTTTTCTTCCCACGGAGCTAATTAGAGCCTACAAGGTGCTTTGAGATCACTCAATGTAGGGTGCTTGCCAAGACAGATTTACTGGTGGGAATGAGGAGGAAAGGGAATTGGCTAAGATTGTGGCATTCTAGGCTCTGATGCTGACATTATGAGGATTACAATCACCGTGGCTGCCCTTTGAGTCTCAGAGAATTTCAACATTTTCCCTACTATCATCCATCTAGCTATACCTAAAGGGACATTTGTACTTTTTGTCCCTTTTTCCCAGAACGTTGGTTAAAGAAAAAAGAAGGATGGGTTCAACAGTTAGTCTCTTATCTGACTGATGGTCCTTCCCTATCACTTCCTTGTCCTTCTCCCTCTAGGTCCTCAAGACACCATGTAAAACTTAATTTTTTCCTGTGATATTTATGAAGTATTTTCCCTACAACAACTCTGTGAGGTACTTAGCACAAGTGTTATTGTTCCATTTTATAGAAGAGAAAATTGAGAATGAGAGTGTTAATCTGATTAACATTTAATAGATTACAAGACATTTTCCTTAGAGTCACTTTATGAGGCAGGAAGTATATTGTCCCTATTTAACAAACAAGAAAACTGTTTTTAGAGTGATCCTCTAATCTAAATTCCTATAGGCACAATACAAAGAAGAATTGGAGTAGAGATTGGAAATCATGTCCTCTAACATCTGCCTAGCAGTGATCCCACTACATTATACTACAGTCTCTTATGTAGAGACTTTGAGTTGCCACTTGCCTCAGTCAAGAAAATGGAGGGGCTCCATAAGCCATTGGAAAACAGTAAAGAAATAGAACACTCAGTCCCTTCCATTTAAGTGGGATGCAATATGAAATATAACATATCAATACAGGAAAAATAATTGAATTCTACCCTGGCTGGAGAGAATACGGCTAGACCAGAATGGATAAATGGAATCTGGCATGTCTGCTCAGGAAGAAACTGTACAGTGTAGAAAGCAGCTCTCCTAAGAAACAGGAAGATTCAGGATGTGTCCCTTTGTCCTGTGAATTCAATGAGCCCATGCAGTAAGTAATTCTGCCTTTGAAATTATCTCATCCTTCAATCTCCAAGCAGGGCTGGTCCAACCTCCTGGGCAGTGGGAGAGGAGTGGCAAGAATGATGAATTTGGAATCAGGAGGAACTTGGACTCAAAACCTGCCTCTGATACTTACAAGATATGTGACTTTGGGTAAGTCACTTACCATCTTTGAATTGAATCCAGTTTCCTCATCTTTAAGACAACAATAACCAACATTTTATATGTGCCTTAAAGCTTGAAAAACCCTTTACATTCCTTATCTGATTATCTGATGATAATTAATACCTCTAGGGCAATTATTATACTTTACAGGATGATTGTGAGAACTAAATGAGATTAAATGTATAGAATATGCACTGCCAACTTTAAGGTCTATCAAAGAGTCTGATGGTCTTAATGGGGAGGGGTTCCTTCTTCTGGGCTTATAGTCTTAGTCCTCTTGGTTCCACAACCTTGAAGCACTTGGGAAGTCCCTTCTGATATCTAACATTGATCCTTACCATTTTATTATATGTCACAAGGTCATTAAATTAAGAGAGAATACCACTACTAAATCTATACCCCTAGGAGATCAAAGAAAAGAGGGAAATGGCTCATGTATACAAAACTATTTATAGTAGTTCTTTTTATGGTTGCAAAGAATTGGAAACTGAGGGAATGTCCATCCATTAGAGAAAGGATGAACTAAGTTATGATCTAAAAATGCTACGGAATACTATTGGACTATAAGAAATAATGAAGAGAATTGTTTCTGAGAAACTTAGGAAGACTTATTTATATGAACTGATATAAAGCGAAGTGAGCAGAACCAAGAAAACAATGATAGCAATATTATAAAAATAACCAACTGTGAAAGACTTAGTAACTCTAATCAACGCCTTTACTCACCACAATTCCACATGATTCATGATATCAAATGCCTCCATGATATCAATATCACTTCTAGACTGACAACCAATGGACTCAGAAGGCAGACTGAAGCATTTATTTTCCTTTTCACTATTTTACTTGCTTCCCTCCCCCCCCAGACTATGGCCGACACAGATATATGTTTTGTATGATTGTATATGTTTAATGGGGATTGTATTTCTTGCCTCCTTAGTAGGTAGGAGAGGGGTGAAAGAATTAAAAATAAAATTAAAAAAATAAGAGATAATGGCTGTTTTATTCAATATTACTGTGACATCATTTATTTATTTTTAAACCCTTACCTTCTGGTTTAGAGTCAAAATTAAGAATTGGTTTTAAGGCAGGAGAGTAGTACCAGCCAGGCAATTAGGGTAAAGTGACTTACCCAAGGCCACATATTGAGGAACTGTCTGAGGGCCAAATTTGAACCTAGGACTCCCTGTCCCCAGGCCAACTCTATCTACTGAGCTACCTAGCTGTTCCATAGGGCTTTATTTCACTTGACAATAATGATACAAATTAGGTAAAGGAGATGATAATGGGAAACATTGTGGCATTGATACCACATTTTTCACACCAAGATATCTTCAAGTCACTTAGGGAAAGTCAAATATTCACTCCAAAATTATATTCAACTCTTCATTCTCTGAAATACTGGGACATAAGCCATGGTATAGCTAATTCTCACCCCCAAGCCATTTTGATTCAAGTTTGAAAGGCAATCTGTGATATTTTGATGGCAGTGGATTTATCTTTCTTCCAATAGCTTCTTTTTTATTATGCTCCTTTAAACATTATTTTTATTGATGGCTTTTTGTTATATCACATCCATTTCCAAATATATCCCAACCTACCCAGCAAGCTATCCCTTATAACAAAGATTTTTACAAGCAAGAGACAAGAAAATATTTCATCAAAACCAAACAACACATAGACCAGGACAATATAGCAAAGTTCTAATTAGTAAGAATAATGAATGATGTGAAGTTATTGGAACTCACACTATTTGAAGTTATAATTATGGAATATAGTTTCCAACTAGTTCAGTTTCCAAACCAGGAAGATTTGAATAATTTACCAATTCCCCATATTCATTGTTCTCACTAATCAGGACATATATATATATGAAATCTTCCACAACTCCTAACAATATTTCTCTCTTTCTCTTTTTTTAACCCTTTCTATCTTGGAACCAATACTGTATGTATTGTTTCCAAGACAGAGGAGTGGAAAGACCTAGACAATGGGGGGTTAGACGACTTGCCCAGGGTGACACAGGTAGGAGTGTTTGAGACCAGATTTGAACCCAGGACCTCTGGTCTCTAAGTCTGGCTTTCTATCCACTGAGCCACCTCGCTGCTCCTTAACAATATTTTCTTGAGTGAATAACAAAATGTTTGCTTTCTTCAAATCTAGACCAAAAGATTGTGCAGAAAAGAAAGTGCTTTGGGTGGCAAGAAGAAGCAGACTAGAATTTAAAAAGGGCCACAAATGATCCTGAAAATGAGTTTTCCACTCATGGAGAATGGAAAGATGACAATTGTGGCAAATGTTTCCTCATCTGTAAAATGATCTGGCTTCTAAATTTTCTTGTAGCTCTAAAGCTATGACACTATTATCTAGGAAAAGGGCCATCTCTCTTTGGAGTCAGGAATGGGAAGGACACACTAGGGAGTGGCCTCTCCATAGTGTCTCCATAAAACTGTATCGGATCCTTGTATTTTTGAGTGGGAAGGGAACTTAATTCAAGGTCCTCGTTTTATACATGAAGAAACCAAGAGCAAAGGAGATGAAATGATTTGTACATGGAAAGCAACAAAGCCAGGCCTCTCTGACTCCAAATGGACTACCCTTCCCCTTATTCCACACTAGCCTTTGGTTACCTGGCAAAGCAGGGAGCCAGGCTGAATGGAGCTCAGGATGCTAAAGTATTCATCCCATTTGGAGGTCAACTCACTATTCCCCTTACCCCCAGGATAGAATTTACTCTATAGGAAATAGGTCCTATGAGATCAATGGGCAAGGATTTTTAAAAAATCCTTATTTTCCATCTTGGAATCAATACTGTGTATTGATTGTGTGACCCTGTGCAAGTCATTTAATGTTGTTGGCCTCAGTTTCCTCATCTGTAAAATAAGCTGAAGAAGGAAATGGCAAATCACTGCAGTATCTTGGCCAAGAAAACCCCAAATGGGGTCGTGAAGAGTTTGTCACAACTGAAAATGATTGAATGATAACAACAGATATAGATTTAGAGCTATATATGATATATATATATATATAGTTTTAGAGTTAATATATGTATATAAATGTGTATAAAACAAAGTTATTTTGGGTGAATCACTAGCAGTAAAGACTTCTTGAAGGAGGTGAACTCATGAACTGAGGCTGGAAAGGAATTATTCCTTATTTGGCCAATCAATAAAGAATATCCAAGTTTCCCAGTCCAGTGTCTCCCCAGATTACTGGGAGGGTAGCCTTTCTGTCAAATGCAATCCTTCCTACTTCAAGGCTTTCATCTGAACTTTTTTAAACACCAGAGATTTATAAGAGACCTTGATGGGCACTTTAAGGAATCCAGTGGTGCAGAAGACAATCCCTACAGGTACACAAGTAACTGTAATGCTGACTTCAAAAAATGTGTTTCTGCAATAGGATTCCTTTCTATCGATGGAGATCTCATCCTCTCTAAAGCTCATATTAAATACCTAATTATTCTTTATGAGTTGACACGAAGGAATCCACCCTTTGGTGAAGAATCTTGACTTAAGCTAGACTAGTTAAGATGGTGGACACATACAGCTTTGCTTTTGGATTGTTGGTATAAGCTCCAAGAATCTGTTTTGTCTCCTTCCACCCCAGAGTGAGACATGGCCAAAGGGACTATAACATAAGGCATAATGGTCCAAGAGATCTGAAGTCTTCAAGAGGAAAAATGTTCAATACTGGAGCATACACTCAACTCTTAGTCAATTCTTTCCCTTCCCCTGATCCTCCAGCATATGAACGGAGGACCCCAACCCTCTACAAAGCACTGTGAGCTGGGAATTTGATCAGGTATAGGTGGGGCTGCAGAAGTGGTTCCAGACAGGACTGCTGAGTCATTCATGCCTCCAGTTCCATCCCCGTCACCCCCATAAAGTAAAGGCGCTACAGGAAACCACATGAGTTTCACTAATCCCCCTTCAGTAGCACCCACCATATTACTGGCCTCATTATTTCTTAATGGGAGCTAGGCTGATTACAGACTGCCTAATTACAGTGGTAGGAGCCTTCTTAGTTGTAAGGGGGAACTGGGGTGGGAAATGGAGGAGAAATTAAGTCTGTTGGCCTCCCCACTGCTACTAAGGCTGTAAGTAAAAAAGCTGACTTGGGTCTCAGTCATTGGGATGGAGTCATCGGACACTTGACCTTTCAGCATTCAATCTCTAACCACTCAAAACAGGGCCCAATAGGAAGGAGGAAAAATGTCCTGCTCCTCCTAGCTTAGCCATCTTCCTCTTGCAAGGTCTTCCCACTTCTCAGCCTCTCCCATAAGATAATAATGATTAAAATGTCAGAGTTACGCACAAGGTATTTCTAGGTTTGCAAAAGCACTTTACTCTACACAACCATATGAGATTGAGAGAGACAAAGAACCAGGAAGAGAGGAACAGAACCAGAGCCAGGAGATATTTCTGCTGGCTTGTACAATTGCCTCTTGCAAGTAGCTGGTGAATTTGGGAAAGGGCCCTGCTTATCAGACTGGGGGGGGGTCCCCCTGCCCACATACACATATTTCACTCCATGAAACATTTATCTGATAGGAATTCCCAAACCACCTCATTATTCTGGTGTTTTAGCAACATGGTCCGAGAAAATCCCTGGAATGGGAATGGAGGGGGGGGCAGCGAGCGCAGGGTGTAAGGGGCATTAGACTGGGAAGCAGAAAATATGACTTGAAATAATCCTACATTGTCCCCTTACTAGCTGGGTAACCCTGGTCAAGTTTCCCATTCTGTAGCCTGAGGGGACTAGATTAGAGGAGTTTAGACTCTAAAATGAGGGGTTCTATATATGTGAAGGTCTCATCATTCTCTAAAACCTCTGATCCTAGGAATGACTGAAGGCTCTGGGGCCCCCCAAAAATAGGAAAAAGAAGAAAGAAGCAGGGAGAATGAGAAAATGAACATGTTAAAAGGATAAAGTCTAACCCTTCCCTGAACCCTAAATTTGTGCCCTACTAATTACTGGCATAAGAAAGTTGGCACTCACTGGGGCAGAGTGACCAGTTCTGAAAAGGTGTTTTACAAAGTAAAACCAATCTTTTTTTAAAACTCTTACTTTCTGCCTTAGAATCTACACCAAATATCTATTGTATCAGTTCCAAAACAGAAGGGCAGTAATGGCTAGGCAATTGGGGTTAAGTGCCTTGCCCAGGGTCACCCAGCTTGAAAGTGTCTGAGGCCAGACTGGAACGCAGGATCTTCCATCTCCATGCCTGGCACTCTATCCACTCTACTACTTGGTTACCCTTGCACCATCTTCAATTATTTTAAATCTTCCCACTCCTCCATTACTCCCATCCCAATTTTTTAAGATCACAACTCATCGCTTAGTCACAGAAACTCTTTTTTCATTAAGGTATTGAGGTAAGGGAAGAGTGTAACAAAGAGAGACAAGGATAATCCGAAGGAATGGGTAATCAATAAATAATTCTTGGTTTGTTTGGAATTGGTTATATGATGAGGAAAGGGACTCGTAGATTCCCACCATTTATACTTTGTGGAAGCTTCTATTCAAAGGAGTTTGCATCCACTGGGCAGCCCAAATTGTTGGTTGGGAGGGGAGAGAAGAAGACCCTCGTAGGGGGACAGCAGTAGTCAGGCTGGGGCTCTGAATCCCCTGCAGCCAACCCACCTGCACCTAAGTGGAAGTTGACTGCATCTTGCCCAAGTTCTGAGCTGGATAATTTATGGAAAACTCTCCGATTGCCCCATCTCTCATTTGTCATCCCTGGTATATATATCTCAGGTTTCTTTCCCTCTCCTTTTTCATAAACTGGCTTAGCCCATATGCTGGTAGAGTATTAAACTGTCTATAAAACTCCTTAAATTAATCTCTAGCAGCTTAAACATAATAAACATGTGAACTGTCTCAGTTAATTGGCCTAAGGAATTGTGCTCGTCCCAGGAATCATATTTTTTCTTCCTCTCCCATCCCCCTCCCCCCGAGCCCAAGCTAGAGTCACATCAAACTGATCTCTGTAAATGTTGGATCCTTCCACAAGATTCCATCAGGGTGGAGAGACGAGATCTTAGGAAGAGTCCTTCAATAGTCCTCCTAGCTCACATGTATAGAACACTTTGGGGGTCACAAAGACCAGTGTGCTAACAATGGATAAAGAAGGGTGCACAGTAGATAGAACGTTAGTTCTATCTGGGTTCAAATCTAGCCTTGGGTATTTCCGAGATGTGTGGCCCTGGACAAGTCACTTAACCTCAGTTACCTAGCTTTCTCTCTTTCTTCTGACTTTGAATGGATACCAAGACAGAAGATAAGGGTAAAACATACAAAGGAACGAACAAACAAAAACATTTGCCTCCTCTGGCCCCAGTTCTTTCTTCTGTCCAGTGATAGGGCTGGGTTAGATGACCTCCAGGCTCCCTTGGACTCTGCTTTTGTGACACCTGGGAACAGCTGGAGAGAGTTCTAAACATTACTGTCGAAAGTGGGAAGCCGATCAAAAAGAATTCATGAAGCATTTCGTCCTGCCGGCTGGCACTGGGCTATGTTCTGGGGGTACGAAGGAAGACAAAAGCGGTCCCTGTCCTCAAGGAGCTTACGTCCTAAGAGGAACTGGTTGCAGGGACAGGAGATGGGAGAAGTCAGTCAGGAAAGGTTTCCTGAAAGAAGGTTACTCTGTGTAGAGAAATGTCCAAATTCAATGAAAATTCAGTTTCTGGAGCCAGAGTTTATCCCCCAACCTGAGCCCCCATTGTCTCATTGTGTCCTCTATTGGTCACGGCAGGGATAAAGGAAGATGGCACCACCCTGTCCATCTTTACTACTGGGAAGGCAAAGCAAAGGCCATGCCCCAATGAAGGGGGGCTTCACCTTAAAAATGACACATAAGGGGCAGTTAAATGGCTCAGTGGATAAAAGCACCAGGCATGGATACAGGAGGTCCTGGGTTCAAATTTGACCTCAGACACTTCCTAGCTATGTGACCCTGGGCAAATCACATAACCCCCAATGCCTAACCCTTTTCACTCTTCTGCCTTAGAACCAGCACATAGTATTGATTCTAAGACCAAAGATAAGGGTTTGTTTTTTTTTAAAATGACTCTTAGCCAGGACATTATTATTGCCCCACACACACTTGTGGGTTCTCCCTGAGGCTCTCTCGTAAGTCTCCTCTTCTCCTTTTTCTATATTCTTTCTTGGAGATCTCATCAGCACCCCTGAGTTTAATGACTCCCATATACTTCCTCCAAATCTCTCAATTTCTCCTGAAGGCATCACCATTCTTGTAGAGGTAGAGGCAGACTACCAATAGTGGGCTTAGAATCAGGAAAACCTGAGTTCAAATCCAGCCTCAAACACTTACTAAGGCAAATCATGTAACTTCTGTTTGCCTCAGTTTCCTCAAATGGAAAGTGGGGATAAAAACAGCACCCAGCTCATGGGGTTATTGTGAGGATCAGGAGAAACAATAATTATAATCTAGCACATAGTAGGTACTATATAAATGCTTATTCCCTTATCTTCCCCTCCTTGTTTTTCAGGTTTCTCCCTCACTTCACATTCCAATGGGTTACCAATTTTTTTTTTTAACCCTTGTACTTCGGTGTATTGTCTCATAGGTGGAAGATTGGTAAGGGTGGGCAATGGGGGTCAAGTGACTTGCCTAGGGTCACACAGCTGGGAAGTGACTGAGGCCGGGTTTGAACCTAGGACCTCCTGTCTCTAGGCCTGACTCTCACTCCACTGAGCTACCCAGCTGCCGGGTTACCAAATTTTGCCATTTTTAAAACCCTTATCTTCTGTCTTAGAATCAACTCTCCAAGGCAGAAGAGTGGTAAGGGCTAGGCAATTGGAGAGCTTTGTATATATTTGTATTAATTATATTTACTCTGGATATATTTATATATACCCCCATCTCTTCCCCTCTCTCTCCCCACTCTCTTTCTCTTTCTCTGTTTCTCCCTTTCTCTCCCTCTGTGTCTGTCTCTTCTCCTCTCTCTCTGTCTCACTCTCTTACTCCTCTGTCTCTGTTTCTCCCTCCCGCCCTCTCTTTTTGTCTCTCTTCCTCATTCTCCTCTTCGGTCTCTGTTTCTCCCTCTCTGTTTTTCCCTCTCTCTCTCTCTCCCTCCCTCCATTCCTCCCTCCATCTTCTCTCTCTCTCTCTCTTCCTCTCTCTCTTCTGTCTCTCTGTTTCTCCCTCTCTGTGTCTTTCTCTGCCTCTCTCTGTCTCTCTCTCTCTGTCTCTGTCTCTCTGTCTCTGTCTCTGTTTCTGTCTTCTTCTGTCTCACTGTTTCTCCCTCTCTCTGTCTCTGTCCCTCTCCCTCTCCCTCTCCCTCCCTCTGTCTCTGTGTATGTCTCTCTCTTTCTTCCTCTCTCTCTTCTGTCTCACTGTTTCTGCCTCTCTTCTTGTGTCTCTGTCTCTGCCTGTCTCTCTTTCTCCCTCTCCCTTCCCCTTAAGTTATAAGTACCTCATGAGTACGAATTGTTTCATTCATTTACTATGAATCTCCAGTGTCTAGTATGGTGCACTCTATGAACGCTGTAATGGGCACTAAATAAATACTGGGTGATTTATTGAGTCAATCAACCAAATTCCTCCTGGTAACAGGAGGCTGGGGAGAAGCAGTCAAGTTGATTTCTCCAAAACTATGCACTTAGGATTTCAGACCTTTAGAGAACTTCATAAGGAAGGTAGACAGGAATGCCATCTCCACCTGTTTTCTGCCATTCATCTGCAATTTTTTAAAATTTACCTTCTGTCTTAGAATCAATACTGAATAAAGGCCAGGCCATTGGGGTTTAGTGACTTGCCCAGGGTCACTTAGCTAGGAAGTGTCTGAGGTCAAATTTGAACCCAGGACCTCCCATCTGTAGGCCTGGCAATCTATCCACTGAACCACCTACTATTTTAAAGTTGGGTTTTAGTCAGGACTGCTCATTTTTATGTATTCTGTTCCTTTTTTGCCTTCTCTTAGCTGGCTTCCAGTCCAAATCAGGCCCACACACTGCCTGGCTTTGCAGATCTGGGGGAGGATCAGGGTGCCCACAGGCTCTGGGATTTGCCCTGTGATGGTGAACGGAGAGACTGGCTGGCAATTAAAGGGAGACACAAGCAACCCAGGCTCGCCTGGCCCACCCCCAAAGCCGGCCAGACTTGACGAGGTTTTCAAAGAGATTCCGATCCTGACAAGATGAAGCTTATTTCCTCCTGCCTCACCTTGCCAGAGAGGAAAAAAAGGAGAGTGGGAGGGAAAGCAGGGGGCTGCGCCCTCCTACACGCACACACACACCCCACAGGCACTGAGATGTGTGAATAAAGATTGGGGAATGTGATAGAATATGGGTGTTTGGGGCAGGGGATATTGTATGTGTGTACACATAGGTGCACTGTTTCTGCAGGTTTGGGCACAGGGAGAGCCAGTGTGTGTCTGGGTCTCTGTCTGTGTGGGAGAACTTAGTTCAATGGAAAGAACAATGGATCCAGAGTCCAAGGGTCAGAGTTTGAAAATCCAGCTTTTGGGGCAGCAAGTGGCTCAGTAGATTGTCTTGGGTTTGAATCTGCTCTCAGACACTTCCTAGCGGTGTGACCCTGAGCAAGTCACTTAACCTCCATCGCCTAGCCCTTACCACTCTTCTGCCTTAGAACCAATACACAGTATAGATCCCAAGATAGAAGGTGAGGGTTTATTTGTTGGCTGGTTGGTTTTTAATCCAGCTTTGCCACTTCCTACCCAGCTGACGTTGGGCTCCTGCCTGGGTCTCCAACAAAATGATAGGATTGGGCTAGTTGGGGACCTCTCCAGTTCTAAGTCTGTGATCCTGGAGCAGTGAGTGCTAGCTGCCAAATGAGAAGGGAGAGGAGCTGTCTAACCTCATCTTACTCCTAAGGCAAAGTGGAAAACTGAAACAATTATCCTCATTTCACTCTAACAAAATGATGGTCTAGAGGAATAAATTTCCAGATGATTTAGGGAAAAGTCTCTGATTTCCATCTTCTTGACAAATGTCTCTCAGTTCATTTGTCTTTCCACTCTGATCTGTCTATTTCAGATAAAGGTTGATGGAGAAAATTTTAAGCCCTAGGAAGAGAGTAAATGGATACTGGAAAAATGCCCCTGGTCCAATAAAATGTGAGCTCCTTGAGGGCAGGGGTTATCTTTCCCTGTATCCCCAACACTTAGCAAAGTGCCTGGCACATAGTCGGTGCTTAAGAAATGTCTGTTGATTGAGTGATTGATTACCCTTAGGGAATTCCCAGGCTAATGAAGGTGACACAAGGACAGGAAGCAAGCAGAACTGGGGTTGGGAGGGGAACACAGATGGATCAGGACTGTGGGACAACAGGGTTGAGCATTAGTCTGAGAGGGGCATATGGAACAGAGAATTGTAAAAACTCAATTCAACCAGCATCTGTTGAGTCACCATTCATTTACCAGTCTTTCAGGAGCATCTATTGAACTTGGGGAAAATGATACAAAGATACTTCAGGCATCCTGGATTTTAGATTCATGGAGTTCTTGTGGTCTTTTTAATTTTTTTTAAACCCTTACCTTCTGTCTTAGAATTAATACCAGACTTGAACCCAGGATCTCCCATCTGGCTCTCAATCCACCAAGCCACCTACTGCCCAAAATACCAATACACAAATTGGTTCCAAGGCAGACAAGAGGTATGGGCTAGGGGGATAAGTGACTTACCCAGGGTCATACAACTAGGAAGTATCTGAGACCAAATTTGAACTCAATACCTCCCATCTTTAGACCTGACTCTTTATCCACCGAGCCACTGAGCCACCTAGCTGTCTTCGGCTCCTGGGACTTTAAAGCCTTTTACCATCTGTATGGCTGTGTCTGTGTCTTTATGAGACAGCATGGTTCATTGGAAAGAACAATCAATATAGAGGCAGAGGGCCTGCGTTCAATAATCTGGCTTTGAATTTTTAGCAAAAAAAAAATCAGGCAAAAATTTGACTGTGATATGGGCTAATTTTATCCAAGCAAACAATAGCACAAACTGTCAAATTGGAGGGTAAACATGGGAGAAGCAAAGTTGGAGTCTTTATTAGTCAGAGTCATTATTGAAGGAACATAGGTATGAAATTTGGGGTGATGAAAAGCAGGGACTTTCTTTTTTTATTTCCACAGTGGTCATGCTGTAAGAGAATATTTATATAAAACCAAAGCCCCAAAACAAAAACACACAAGTAAAAGAGTGAAAAATTGTATGCTTGGATCTGCCCTCAGACTCCATCAGTTCTTTCTCTGGAGATGGATGGACAACATTCTTTGTTGTAAGTCCTTCAGAATTGTCCAGAATTGTTGTACTGCTGAGAGTAGCTAAGTCTATCACAGCTGATCATCATACAGTGTTCCTATTACTGTGTACAAGGTTCTCCTGCTTCTGCTCACTTCACTCTACATCAGTGCATGTAGGTCTTTCCATTTTTTTCTGAAATTATCCAAGCTGGGACTTTCTATAGAAGAGATTATTTCATCTGGGAGATGAATAGAACCTTTCAGAGTTAGAAGAAACTCTAGAGATTATCTAATCCAGTGATGGGCAAACTTTTTAAAGAGGGGGCCAAAGGAAAGGAAATGCTCATCTGTCAGTGTGTTTCTAAGGCAACTCTTTCGAAGTTTCATTGTATTGTATCCTACTCCTTGTATTCATCAGATTAGGAATAATGTCAGTGCAGCCAGATAGAACATTTCAGGGGGCTGCATCTGGCTCATCACTGATCTAGTCCAACCCTTTGCTCGATGTTTCTCTACATAAAGGGTCTACCCAACCTCTTCTTGATTATTTGCAATGTCAGCGGAGCTCACTTATCTAAGGAAGAAGACTCTTCCTCTTTTGGACAGCTCCAAGTAGACATGGCAGCTAGGCTGTCCAGTGGATAGAATGCCGAGTCAAGAGGACCTAAGCTCCAATGTGACCTCAGACACTTACCACTAGTGTGACCCTGGACAAATCATTTAACCTTGTTTGCCTCAACTTCTTGATCTGTAAAAATGAGCGGGATAAGGAAATGTTAAACAACTCTAGTATTTTTGCCAAGAAAATCTCAAATGGGGTTACAAAGAGCTGGATATGACTGAACAACAAGAAAGTGGACCCAGGAAGCTTTTTTTTTTTATCAAATTGAAATCTATTTCATACATTGTCTCCATTGCTCTCATTTTTGCATAAGTATATGTAGATATTTCATGGATACAGAATAAAAGTAATCTATTGCTTGGGAGCATGGAAATAGAGAAAGTTTCCTGGAAGAAGGGAATTTTTTTTATTCATGTAAGGGTGGTTTAAATGGTATGGGAACAAATTAATGCAGGCTCTAAATAGGCAGTAAGTGAGAAGGCAGAGGCCAGGCAAAGTCTCCCCCACCCCTTGACTCATAGTTGTTTTCAAATCTGCCACTACATATGGCTTACTCACCTCCCCTATAAGAGCAGTCTGTTCTCACATCTCTAAACTGCAGATGCCCCATTTAGTTCCTCACAGGTCAATTATATCCTTTTTTATTTGCTCAATGATATCTTTCAGTCTTCCCCAGGTCTGGGTGCGTAAAGCTAGGGTCTCCATATTTAATCCTGAATGTGGAGGCAACCAGCCATCTCACTTGAATCATCCGTCTCCTGCATTCAATTCTCCATTTCCCATCACCTGTGAAGGCTGACCTCCTCGGGATGGACATATTTAGTACCAAGCAGAGTGGGAGTTCATCATGTGAGCAGCTGAGCAGCTGAAGAGGGTCCTTTGGGCTCCTGGACCACTTTTCTTCCCTTAAGTCACCAAGACCAAACAAGAAGAAAGCACCTAGTAACAATGATGATTGGCATTTACCCAGTACAGTTTTTATAAAGCACTTTAGATAAGCATCTTGGTTAGGGCTGAGGCAGGTACTCAGTTATTATCATTTGTATTTTATAACGGAGTTCTGGGCAACCTTTCTTCGCTGGCTAATACCTCATGCTGACTGCTATGGCCAGTCTCACAGTCTGGGGTATCATTGAATTTAAATGAAATGAAATTATGTTCATTTCTATCACTAGAAGTTAGGCTAAGTGATAAATCATGATGGGATAATTATTGTTTGCATTAATGATGAAGATAGCTAGCATTATATAGCACTTTATAAACATCTCATTTTATCATCACAACAGCCCTGGAAGGTACTTGTTTTTCCCCAGTGTGTGGATGAGGAAACTGAGGCAGACTGAGGTTAAGTGATTTGCCCAAGGTCATATAGCCAGTAGTGTCTGAGGCTAAACTTGAACTCAGGTTTTCTATCCATTGGACCACCTAGCTGCCTTGTTAATCTTATTGCTACTTATTTTATACTGAAATTGTAAGTTAATTCCCATTTTGAGAGACTCTTTTCCCCAGCAGAAGAAACTTTTGTATTAAGTGGTTTATTGTAATTTTTTTGTTTGCATGTTAAGAGTTAATGGGTTTCTTTGAAGCATGGATGCTTGTAGCCTCATAAACTTGCTTGTTAAGAGTGCAATAGGATTTTTTCTTTTCTTCTAACTTCTGCAAACCACCTCTCCTTCACCACACACACACATACACACACACACACACACACACACACACACACACACACACACACACACACACACACCCTCTAAGTAGCATCTATCAAGGTTATTCTCAGGATATTTCTCAGGATCCAAACTGAGCAGATTGCTGTTCCTGAGATAACTGCTACCTCCCACTGTCACCAACTATATACCACCCTCAGATTGACTTTGAGAATCAGCCCATCATAGGCTGCTTCCTTCAAAACATCAAGTATCTACATCTAAAACCACTGAGAGTCTTTGTGTTGAAAAGTCTTTCTGAGCACTAATTCACGTGCCCTGGTCAATTCACACTAAGATAAGACTGCCTCCAAACACTGGTGCATGTACCATCAATTAGTACTCCTGGAACCTAAAGAACACCTGAAGATTCGGGTCTTCCTGATAAAGAATGATGGCAGAAGAGGAGTTTTTTTTTTACTATATGAACAAGACTAATAAGAGCTTTAATAATATTGCTGCTGACAACTC
Organism: Gracilinanus agilis; assembly: GCF_016433145.1. Lineage (NCBI taxonomy): Eukaryota > Metazoa > Chordata > Mammalia > Didelphimorphia > Didelphidae > Gracilinanus > Gracilinanus agilis. The sequence goes on from NC_058134.1 coordinate 287,008,491, forward strand.
ACAGATACTCTTAGTTGGATTGATAGAAAATGTTGAGAGAAGACCAGAGGAGACTGTCCAGGCACAGCAGGGTGTGCCTTTCATCCGGAAGACCCCAAGAGGGTCTTAGAATTGCTCTCCCTGCAGTTATTATTCATCTGGGATCTGGCCGGCTTTAATTTGTCTATTACAACATTTTTTTAAACCCTTACCTTGTGTCTTAGAATCAATATCATTCTAAGCTGGTTCTAAAGCAGAAGAGCAGAAAGGGCTAGGCAATGGGGGTCAAGTGACTTGCCCCGGATCACACAGCTAGGAGTACCTGAGGCCAGATTTGAACCCAGGACCTCCTGTCTCTAGGTCTAGCTCTCAATCCACTGAGCCACCCAGCTGCCCCTATTACAACATGTTTTAATAAGCTCCACTGGAATATGTGAACTATGTATTGGGTTGTGATTACATCTTTTTGGTAGTGCAAGAGCAATGCTGATTGCAGAGCTTATTCACTTAGAGAACATTTGCTACTAAATGTTGGGAAATAATCATTGCCACACTCTTTGTGGTGGCAAAAAAATTGGAAAATGAAGGGGTGTCTTTTGATTGGGGAATGGCTGAACAAATTGTGGTATGTGATGGTGATGGAATACTATTGTGCTATAAGGAATGAGGAACTGCTTGATTTCTATAAGAACTAGGAAAACCTCCATGAACTGGTGCAGAGTGAAATGAGCAGAACCAGGAGAACATTGTACACAGATAGTGAAACTTTGTGGAACGATCAAATGTAACCGACTTTGCTACTAATAGCAATGCAATGATCCAGGACAATCCTGAGGGATTTATGAGAAAGAACGCTGTCCACATTGAGAGAAAGAACTGTGGAAGTAGAAACACATAAGAAAAGCATGTGATTTATCACTTGTTTATACAGGTATATGATTTGGGCTTTGGGTTTTAAAAGATTATTACAAAAATGAATAATATGGAAATAGGTGTCAAGTGATAACACATTTATAACCCAGTGCAATTGCTTGTCAGCTTCAGGAGGGGAGAGAGAAAAGGGGTGGAAGACATCATGAATCGTGTAACCATGGGAAAATACTTTAAAATTAAAAAAATAAAGCACTTTAAAAAATAAAAATAAATGTTGGGAAATGGGTAGAAGAATTTGATTTTTCTTAGAATTAGTCCCATGAATTTAGGGCAAAACAAGTAGACTGAGGTTCTGGAAAATGTAAGTGGCTTACTCCCATTCATTTAGAGAAAGAAGGTGAGCCCATTCAAGTCTAGTGTTCCATATACAATATTAGTCTCAGTAGACTGACTCCCACTTGTACTAATGATCTGTAATTGGAAGTATAGACAAAAGCCAGGTGTAGTTTATTGAGATTGGGACTAAGGGAGTGGGAATCATGGATACCCTTGCTATATATGTAAGAGACTTTACTTCAGTGCAAATATGACAATATGTATGTATACACAATATGTGTATGTACATATTCATATATACGTGATATTAGTTATACATACATACATAATGTATACATGTATATAAAACTAGGACTACTAGGTGGTACAGTGGATAGAGTACGAGACCTGAAGTCAGAAACTTTTCTTCGTGAGTTCAGATTCAGCCTCACACATTTACTAGCCTTGTGCCCCTGAGCGAGTCACTTTATCCTATTTGCCTCAATTTCCTCACTTACAAAATAAACTGGAAAAGGAAATAGAAAACCTCTCCAGTATCTTTGGAGAACCCCAAAAGTGGCTACAAAGAGTAGAACATGACTAAAAAATCACTAAACAACAACACATGTATAACTAATATCACTTATATAAAATATATTTAAATTATATATGCAACCCAAGCCTCCCTCAATGTTCATTTGTATGAGACTCTCACCATTGGAAGAGATCATATTCTGATTCAGAGATGACTACAACAGAAACTTCAAGCAATTTTTCTTATAGTGAGATCTAAGACTTACTCTTAGTTGAGTGGAGTTTTCTCACTACAAATGGGAGATTCATTTACTGAATTGTCAGGTATATACAGTTTCTTTTTTTTTTTTTCTGATTTCTTTTTGCAATCATCTTGGGTAAAGTGCTGGCTCTTCTACATGCCATCTTCTTCCTAAAGTCTTTCTCCCTCTCAGGACCTGAAGAGAATCCAGAATATTGGGTCTTCTCTCTTGAAGCTGAAAGTCAAGACAAGAAGATCAAGATTTCTTTTCCCTTCAGCTTTCATCAATTCCATCCCACTTGTGGAAGTATTGAGTAATCATGAGGAATTGTTCCATATAAATGAGGAAAGTTCTATACAAATAGGTTTTGAGGCTCAGATTGTGTGTGTATACAAGCTGCCCAAAGGAGTGGTTTTTCTGTGTATCTATTGGGATTACATGCTAGATTTATTTTTCCATTTTATACTTATTAACAGGATTGTCTTCTCTTTATTGCTCATTGATGCACATATCAGATCTCCTTAGTAAATTCCTTGAAGATGAGGACTATTTAATTTTTTATTTTGTAGTCTCAGTGTCTTTTATGAATAGATGTTTGATAAATATTTGTTGAATTGAGTTATAAAAAGAAGAGAACATGGGTAAGATTCAGGACACAATAAAAATCTTTAGATTATTTCAAAAACTTACATAAAGTAAAAAAAGGTTAAAAATTATGCAACTTAAGAACTCAATTGATGAAGATCTCTTCCATCTTTGGCAATAGTTTGCATGCTATACCTCAATAAAAAGATTTACTTCCCTTGTCTGAAATAAAAATGAAATATAGACTTGTGATAGCATGCTTAAATAGGGTAAATTTCCTGAATTAAATTAATTGACTTGAACTAGTGAAAAAATAAAAGCCTAGGGAAGGAAATAGGAAAAAGAAACTAACTAGAATTCTAAACCTTTTTAAAGTCAATTTCTTATTTTTCAAATCGTAGTTTCATGAAGGATATGCTTTACCTTAACTCAGTGTCATTTACTTTATTGAAATTTCATGCCTAATCAAAACTAGAATCTTCCTTCTAGGATGCCAGTATTATGAGTAAAGCCAAACCAGGGGCAATAGGGCTCAGCTTGGGTGCTGGGTCTTATCAGGTGTACATTCCCTTTCCTTGTCAGATGATGGTCAGAATTCAGTAGGAAACCAACACATTCATAGAATCTCAGAGGCCATTTGGTCTAACAGGAATCTGCCTAAAAATTATCCGCAAGAAGGGTTCATTTAGCCTTGGCGGAAGACCTCTGGTGAGAGAAAGTCCCCATTAGTGCCCTGTGGCAGCCCATTCTGATGTGGAACAACTTGCATTGCTAGAAAGTTTTTCCTTCTACAATGAACTCAAAACTATCTCTCTTCAGCTGCCACCATTGTTCCTGGTTCTGCCTTCTGGGGCCAAGCAAAACAAGTCTAATCTGTGTTCTACGTGACAGCTCCTCAAAGATTTAGATAACTATCATATCCTCACCAAGTTTTATCTTCTTCAGGTGAACCAACCCCAATTACTTCAACAAACTTTTTTTGTCATGGTTTCCAGTCCTCTCACCCATTTGACTTTTCTCTTCTATATGTGATCCAGATTGTCATCATATTTCCAAAAAATGTAGTCCCCAGAACTGAACTCTGAATGTCGGCTCTTTTAACTACAGGTAGTTCATTTAACGTTCCTGAACCTCTATTTCATTAGCTGCAAACTGCATAAGGAGTGTGCATAATCGTTCAAGGACAATATCATAAAGCCCTTAGCACAGGTCCCTGGCACATAGTAGGTGCTTATTAAATGCCTATTCCTTTCACTTCCGTCTCTCCTTGACATCAGGAGGACTTAAGTTCCAATCCAGTCTCAGACACTGTGTGGTCCCAGGCAAGTCCCTTAACAAGTGTGCCTCAGTTTCCTCCTTTATTAAATAGAGGTAATAACAGCATCTACCTCCCATGGTTGTTGTGTAGATCAAATAAGCTAACACTCATAAAGTACTTCATAAACCTTAAAGTGCTATGTAAATATTAGCTGTTATTGTTGTTATTATTATTATTATTATCTGAATGTCAAAGTTCTAGTACTCCTAATCTGGGTTCAATATCTTTCTTTATGCAGCTTCAGATTACCAGCTCTTTTGACTCTTAGATTGTACTGTTGGGAAAAAGCATTGGTCACTAGTGAGTCACAGTTCAATGCAAAACTCCCCCTAACTTCTGAATTTCTCAGTTAATTGTAGTAATTTGCTTTTATGGTTCTCTTCAGCCATGTCTCCACATACATTATTTCCCAATAATCCATCCTCTAGACCTTACCTTCACCTGGAATGACTTAGCTCATAGGATCAGAGATTTAGAACTAAAAGGTACAGTAGAGACCGTCCAGTTTTATTCCCTTCATTTTTAGAGACAATTAGGGCACCAACTGTATTGGCTTTTCATTGAGTTCTGATCATGCCCTGAGGTAGCCATTATGTAGCTCTCAGTATGTCCTCTTTGATCATTATCCTTCCATGTGTCCTTCTGTACCAACTAGACTGCAAACCCCCTGAGGTCAGGATCAGTGTTTTCTTTTCATTTTTTTTTTTAATATCCTGCTACAGAACATCCAATAGAGTACAAACTGGAGATACTGTTCACTGACTGTTTGATGAAAACTACCTTATTATCCTCATGAAATCTCCAGGCTTCCCCTCCCTGCTCCTCCCATGTTTCCTACCTCTCCACCACCCCAAGCTTGCCAGGGTCTGGTGCAGTCCAAGCCAGCTAAGTAGTTTGGTTGCTTTGATCCGCTTTTTTCTCTTTCTTTTCTTTTCTTTTCTTTTTTTTTTTAATGGTCATGCTATGTCTGTTCATTAGGGTTTTCAGTCATTAACTATGTTAGGGCAGGTGATTTCATAACCATATCATCCTGCTTGCCTTCTTATTTATTAAACTTCGGGCTATAAAAGAGGATTAAGAGCCAAACTTCATTAGATCCTTGCCAGATCCATTGGCAATATATCAATTTTTTTAAACCCTTCTATCTTGGAATCAATACTGTGTATTGGTTCCAAGGCAGAAGATTAGTAATAAGGACTAGGCAATTGGGGTTAAGTGATTTGCCCAGAGTCACACAGCTAGGCAGTGTCTGTGGACAGATTTGAACCCAGGACTTCTTTTCTCCAGGTCTGGCTCTCTATTCTCTGTGCTACCTAGTTGCCCTTTCCCATTTACTTTTTTTCAAACCCTACCTTCCATCTTGGAATCAATACCATGTATTGGTTCCAAGGCAAAAGAGTGGCAAGGACTAGGTAATGGGGGTTAAGTGATTTGCCCAGGGTCACACAGCTGGGAAGTGTCTGAGGTCAGATTAGAACCCAGGACTTTCCCTCTCTCCCATGATCCAGCAATAGGTCAGTTTCAGACAGAGAAAGGAAAATACTGGAAAAGGACTTCAGCCTCCTTCTCTGTTTATCTTGTACCGCCATGCTCCTAATACCAAAGAATCTCAGAGTTTGGGATACGGAAGGGATCCCAGCAACCATCTGGTTCAGCCCATACAGCAAAGTTATCCTCACTCTAACATACCGGTCATTCATTCTTCCTTTGAAGACCTCCAAGAAGGAAGCCAACACCTCTAGAGGTAGCAGCAGCCCGTTACCCTTTCAGCCAGCTCTCTGTCAAGAAGTTTTTCCAGACCTCACGCCTACATTGAACTCAACACAACTTGCATCTGTCCTTTCTAGCTTTGCCCTCTGGTACCAGGGAACAAACCTGGTCAATCGTCTTTCAACATGACAGTTCTTCGGATACCTGGGGTCAGCCAGCATTCCCCACTCCTAGCAGAAGGATGCTGATAAATGTCAAACAAAAAGGCGTCTGGCCATAAAGGGAATACATATATATATATATATATATATATATATACATATATAAAATGAACTTTTAAGTTAATTAATTAGTCTGCATCATTAAATTTTCTGTTGCTTTTTTCTTTAACCCTTAACTTCTGGGTATTGGCTCCTTGGTGGAAGAGTGGTAAGGGTGGGCAATGGGGGTCAAGTGACTTGCCCAGGGTCACACAGCTGGGAAGTGTCTGAGGCCAGATTTGAACCTAGGACCTCCCATCTCTAGGCCTGACTCTCAATCCACTGAGCTACCCAGCTGCCCCTCTGTTGCTTTTTTAAGTCTAGAAACCAACAAAACAATAAATCAAGCCTTCCTTTGTAGCATTTGTTCATTTCCAAAATACAAATTTGTTGCTCTTCAGTCATTTTTCAGGCTTGTCCAATGATTTGTGACCCCATTTGGGGTTTTCTTGGCAAAGATATTGGAGTGGTTTGCCATTTCCCTCTCTAGCTCATTTTTCAGATGAAAAAAACTGAGGCAAACAAGTTAAGTGACTTGTCCAGGGTCACACAGCTAGGAAGTGTCTGAGGCAGGATTTGAACTTAGAGAGGGGAATTTTCCTGACTCCAGACTTGGCACTTTATCCACTGTATCACCTAGACTCCCTTCTGCCACCCCCCCCATCCTGCTCACACTAAAAATTTAACAACCAACTCTAGCTGGGAGCCAGCTCCAGAGCACTATTGCCTCTGAATGTTCTCTTCTCTTGGTTAAACATAATAATAATAATGATAGCTAATAGTAAAGTTTAAATAGCGCTTACTATTTGTCAGGCACTGGGCTAAGTACTTAACAATTATCATCTCATTTGAGCCTTACCTCGATGCTGGAGGTAAGTTCTATTATTATCCCCAGTAGAGGTTAATTTGACCTGCCCAGGATCTTGTAGGTATCTGTAGCCGGATTGGAACTCGGGTCTCCCTTTCTCAAGGACCAATGCTCTAGCTCTCTGCTATACCTCCATTTTCTTTAATTGATTATCATATGCAAAAACCTCAAGACCCTTCACTATTCTGGTCATCTTCCTCTGCTCTCCAACTTGTCAAAATCCTTCTTAAATTATGGTACTCAGAACCAACACAATATTCCAGTTGAGGTGTGATGAGGGCAGGGAACCCAGGGACTACATGAGGGAAGCTTCTAGGAATAAGGGACATTCCTCATTTCTAGAAGCTATGTCTTTCCATGCAACTCACGAACATGTTCACTTTTTTTGGTCGCCATATTACGCTGCTAATTCGTATTGTGCTTGTAAGATGCTAAAACTCTTAGATATTGTTTAGAAATACCATTGCCTACCCATACCTCTCCCATCTTAGACTTTGCAAAACTGATTTTTTATGCCCAAGTATAGGACTTTACATTCCTCTATATTGAATCTCGCCTTATTAGATTTAGCCCAGTGTTCCAGTTTGATGTCATCTATAAATCTGATGAACTTGCCACCTATGACTTTATGTAAAGCACTAGAGGCTTCCTGCTGTGTTGACATTGAGCCACTAATGACTACGTTAGAATCTGGCCAGTTCTCTATCCATCTAGTTATATCATCATCTAGGCCCCATCGCTCCATCTTCTCTACAAGAAGTTCTTTATCAGATGCTTTACTAAAATGTGGACAAAACATGCCTACCATATTTCTCTCATTTATCAGTTTTTTGTAACCTTGTTTAAAAAAAAAGGAAATAAGATTAGTCTGGCATGACCTGCTTTGATAAACAATCCCAGCTCTTTGTAGTTACCCCCTTCTCTTTTTAGAAGGTTATGAGCTCTCTCTTGAATGATCCATTCTCATTTTTCCAGGAATCTGGCCAAGCTCACTAACCTCTACTTTGCAGACACAGTTCTTTTCCCTATTTGAAAAACTGGGACATTTGCCCTTCTCCAGTGTTGGGATGCTTCTATTTTCCATGATCTTTCAAATATTGACAGTGGTTCAGCAATCACATCAGCCAGAGCTTTCAATATCCCAAAGATGTTATTGATCTGGAGTAGGTAAGTAGAATTCATCAAAATGCTCTCATTTTTTTCTTTACTTGAGTATCGGTTCCCTGATATGACATTTTTAATGAAAAGATGATTCTTTGCAGAGAAAAAAGGAAAAAAGAAATAAAAATCCCCAAGTTCTCTCTATTTTCATTTGTTATTATTCCATCCACTCCAAATGAAAGTCCTATCCTTTTTTTGGAGCCTATTTCTTTTCCAATATAACTTTTAAAAATAGACTTTTTTTTTTGTCTTTGGCTTCCCCTGCTAGCCTTATTTCATTCTTAGCTTTAATGTTCCTAAGGTCTTTTTTTTTAAAGATCCATGCCATGTCCTATGTTTATTCCATTATCATGCCTTTCTTCCATTAAAAAAAAAAACTAAACTAAATCAGTTAGTGGGTTTCCTGTGTATCCACATTGTTCTCTGTAGAGAAATCCCATTTTCCCTCTTTATTAGAATTGTTTCCCACTGGGTCTTCAGAATTTCTTTCTTGAGATCAAACTTCCTTCCTTCTTTCTTTCCTTTCTTTTTTCCTTCCTTCCTTCTTCCCTCCCTCGCTCCCTCCCTTCCTTTCTTCCTTTCTTTCTTCCTTCCTTCCTTCCTACCCCCATCCCCCCCTCTCCAAATCTGGGGTACATACCATCCTATATCTGAATTTTCTCTACTTCTCTAGAACAAACTCTGGTAAAGAAAAGTCACTTCCCCCTAGAGTTCCCATCATTTTCACCATCAGCAATTAGTTAATTCCTGATAGTGAAAATCTGATTCGGAATAGAATTTCCTGATATTGGTACCTCCACATTTTGAATTATTATTGTTATCATAGCAAGCTGAGAATTATTAGCTTTCCTGCTTTTGACAAATAGAGACACTTCTAGACACTGAACTCCCTCCTCACTATTATATCATGCTTCTTCTCTGGGCTAATGATCTGTTTACCAACCACTTCATCCATTTCCTCTTTCAGCCTAGGTGGCTTGTAGAATAATTGTCCAAGAACAAAATCACTTCTGTTTTTACTTCCATTGACCTTCTCCCAGATGCTCTCCACCAAATTTCCCTCCTCTGGTTTTTTAATTTCTTCACATGACAAATATACAATGCTCCCTCACCCTCCACTTTTTCAAAACTTATTTCTTTCGAATAAGGTACGTTCATTGAGAGTCATATTCTAATCATGAGTTTAAACCCTTCTCAGCAATACTAATGATGTTAAAATTTTACCCCTTGCATAAAGAATTGTTTCTTCTTGCTCAAAATTTGACTATTGGGCATCTTCCTGTGGCCTAAATTTTGAGCATTTGTATCTCAAATGTGAAACCATGTGGTCATTTTTTATGACTGGATCCTTTCTTGTTTTTTTGTTTGTTTGTATTTGGGTTTGGGGTTTGGGGTTTCATTTTTACCTGTGAAAAGATGAAAAACGCTTAACTCATCTTTTCCTCCTAACAATCTTCAATCAACTTGAAGCAGTTTTTACAAAAGCAGTTTTTCATTCTCCCTTCCTTTTTAATTTAAAGTACTTTTGATTTGGTTTGCAAGGCACTCAGAAAAAAATTCTCATTTACTTTGTTAGATGTCCTCTTATCACTAGTCATCTTTTTTCTCTTATTCTTCTTGTCCTATGAGATAACAAGGTCATTTCTCTATATTTTCACCACCATTAGTGGCAACATCATTTTCCAGGTTCTCTAGCCTCATAAATATAGTCTTTTAAAAAAATAGCTAGTGAGAGACCTCCGGGAACAGATGCAGAGCGAAAGGAGCAGAGCCAGAAGAACATTGTACACAGAGACTGATACACTGTGGTAAAATAGAATGTAATGGGCTTCTGTACCAGCAGCAATACAATGACCCAGGACAATTCTGAGGGATTTATGGTAAAGATGCTACCCACATTCAGAGGAAGAACTGCAGGAGAGGAAACATATAAGAAAAACAACTGCTTGAACACATGGGTCGGGGTGGACATGATTGGGGATGTGGACTCGAAACTACCACACCAATGCAACTATCAACAATTTGGAAATTGGTCTTGATCAAGGACACATGACAAAACTAGTGGAAATGCGCATCGGCCATGGGTGGGGGGAGTGCGGGGGGTGAAGGGGAAAGGAGGAGCTTGAATCATGTAACCATGTTAAAAATGAATATTAATAAATGTTTGGGGAAAAAATAGCTAGTGTTTATATGACTCTTTAAGGTTTGCAAAGTGCTTTATAAATATTCTCATTTGGTCCTCACAACAACCTGGGCAGGCAGGTGCTTTTTATTATTATCTACATATACTATATAGATAATATATGCTATTATCCTCACTTGATAGCTGAGGCAACTGAGGCAGAACTGAGTAAAATGATTTACTAGAAAGTGAAGTGGGTTTGAATTTTGGTCTTCCTGACTCCAAGCCCAGCACTCTGTCCACTTTGCCACCTAGTTGCCTCTTATCTCTCTCTTTTAATCTCTTTTCTTTTGTTCCTCCAGCTATGCCATTATCAGGTTCTGTAGATTTTTTATTTACAAGTCCATTCTTCCACAAAGACTATTCCGTGTCTAGATTAATGCTCTAGATTTCCAGCCAGCCTATATCCCCAGTCTTTCTCTGTATTAGTTAATTCTAATCACCAATGCAAAAGTCATATTCTTGGTACATGTAAAGCACTTACTTATTATGCTGAAATCTACTTGTCCAAATCTAATCTTTCTGCTAACCTCTAGTCTCACATCTCCAATTACCTATTGAACATCTTCACTGGATATCCCACAGTCATTTTTTTTAAATCCTCACCTTCTATCTTAGAATCAATACTGTGTATTGATTCCATGGCAGAAGAACAGTAAAGGCTAGGTAATTTGAGTTAAGTGACTTGCCCAGGGTTACACAGCTAGGAAGTGTCTGAGGCCAGATTTGAACCCAGAACCTCCCATCTGTCCACTGAGCCACCTAGCTACCCCCTATTCCACAGACATCTTGAACTCAATGTGCACAAAGTGAAATTAATTATCTTTTCCACTAAATCTTCCCCTATTCCTAACTTCCCTAATACTATTAAGGGTACCACTATTTATTCTTCCTCAAAATCTAAGTGTCCTCTTTAACTCCTCCCTCTAATTTATTGCCACAGTCTATCAATTTACTTCTTTTTAAATTTAAAATTATTTTATTTTTTAAAAATATTTTTCCATGTTTGCATGATTCACTTTCTTTCTCTCCTCTTTTCCCTCCCCCCTCCCAGAGCTGACAAGCAATTCCACTGGGTTGTACAAATGTCATCACTTGATACCTGTTTCCACATTGTTCTTTTTTACCGTAGAGCAATCTTTTAAAGCCCAAGCCCCAAAGCATATCTTGAAAAAGCTCCCTTCTCTCTTTTGACACTGCCCCCACTCTGGTAATGGTTTATCACCTCCCCCCTGGACTACAGCAATAGCCTGCAGGTTGGTCTCCTTTAAGTCTCTCTCCATTGTAGTCCATCCCTCACTCGGCCACCAAAGTGATATTCCTGAAGTAAAAATCTGGCCATGCCACCAATCTTACTCTTTATTCAACAAACTCCAGTGGTTTCCTTTTACCTCCATAATCAAATGTAAAATTGTCTGTAGTTTGAAGCCCTTCATAACCTGTCCCTCCATTTTTAGTATTCTTTCACATCCTCTCATCCATACTCTTCAATCCAGTGACAGAGTCCTCCTTGCTATTTTTTGAAAAAAAATCCTACATTTCCTGCCTCTGGACATTTTTATTGGCTATCTCCTTTGCTTGGAATGATCTCCCTCCCCATCTCTACCTCCTGGCTTCCTCAAAGTCCCATTTTCTTTTTTTAATTATAAAGATATTTTATTTTATCAGTTACATATAATAACAAACCTCCAAAGAAATGAGGGAGTTTGGAAGAAGGGTAGGTTCAAAATCTATTAATTACAGTGCTATTTTAGACATATCAAGTCAGTTCAGACAGGTTGGAGGAGAATGGAGAGAAATGAGTATCATAAAACCCCAGAGAGAAGAATATCCTGGAGAAGAAGGTGCTTAACAGTATCAAAAGCTGCAAAGAGGTCAAGAGAGATGAAGATCCAGAAAGGTTTCTTAGATTTGGCAAGGAAGAAACCACAGGAAACTTGAGAGAGAGAAGTTTCAGTTGAGTAATGAGGCTGGAAGACTACAAAGGATTGAGAAATGAGAAAAGTGGAGATAATGAGTGTGTAGACAGTTTTGTCTAGGAGCCTGGTTGAGAAATGGAAGAGAGACATAAGAGAATATTTTGAGAGGCTGGTTAAAGCCCAGGGAGGATTATTTAAGGACAAGGGGATTTGGGAATGTATGAGGAAGAAAGCATTATATAGGAAGAGACCAAAAATTGGAGGGAGGGTATGATTGCAGTAACAATTTGCTGAAGAAGATGAGAGGTACATTGGATCAGAAACACATGTTCAAGAGAGAATATGAGATGGAGTCAAGGCATCATGAGATATAGAGGCAGGGAAAGAGGGCAACAAGAAGGGGAGACAGAAAAGTGTGGAAGACTTGAGGAGAAAGGATATGGATGAAATAGAAGTCTTCAAGCCCTTGAGGAATAGTCATGTGAATGATAAATTAGACTTGTTCTGCTTACTTTCAGAAAGAATTGAGTGGTCATTATAGCAAGATAGATTTTAGTCTAAAAAGTAGCAAGTACTCCAACACTGAAGATGTTCAAGTGGAAGCCAGTTTTCAGTTTGTCAGGGTGAGGGAGAAATCTTTTTCAGGTGTGGATTGGGCTAGATGGCCTCAAAGTTTGCTTCCAAATCTGAGTTTCTGTGATTCTAGTGGAAGAGTGTGTTCCAAATCCAAGTCTACTAAGTCCTGTGGAAGTTCCTTTGAGAGCAAGGAAATTCTATGTTTGTATTTGCATTCCCAGGACCTAGATCAGAGCCTAACAGATAGGATATGTTTAATAAATGTTTGTTGCCAGATTTATGGCTTTCCACTGCAATCTGTTGCCTCCTTTCTTATTTTTCACATTCAATACATAGTTTCCCATTATCCAGCAGGGATATTGTCTAGAGAATTCCTGCTCAGAAACTTGTTGGAAAGATGAGAACCAAAGTCTCTTCTACCTCTGACATTACCCTGAGGGTAACCGACGGTGAGTTAGGTAGGGATGTCTACCCCACACTAGTGACGACTTCCCCTAGCAGAAGGGGTGAACAGGAACAATTTGTTTCATTAGCCATAAAGGCAGCTGAAGCAGATGCTATGGAGCTCTTAGAGCTTGGTCAGACATCGAAGAAGCCAAGGTTATCCAATGCATCCCAGGCCACCATAAGTCATCTTGACTTTTGTCTAGACACTGGATTGTGATGACTCTGAAAGAATAAGGTTGATGACTGGAAAGTCTTCATTACTTAAATCCAATTCACACATAAGTCAAGACCTTACTCCATGATATCGCTGGTCCTCTGGAAAAAAAAAGGACAAATAACAGTCTCTGGCATTAAGAAACCAAACCAAAGTCTCTCAGCCTGGCCCTTAAAGCTTCTCCACTCACCATATTGTCCCTTTCCCCTCTGATCTAATGATTCTCAGTGACATGAAATCTCTTCTATAGTTCAACTTGTCTGCTTCCACATGACTTGTTCATGACCATCTTTAAAGTTTCATCCACTGATACACCCTGGGATGCTCTCTCTCCAGTAGATTCTCCTCAATACACTGCCTTGTCAATCTTTCAAGTAAAAAGTAATGAGAACTACCATAAGCTTCTGGATAGAGAATCTCATCTCCCTGATTAGAATTCCTTCTCAAAGGCAGGAACGATTTGCTTTTTTCTTAGAGATTAACTACCAATCCTGTTACTGTAGCTTTAAGAAACAGATAGAAGGTTGACTCAGAAAAACAGATTGGGTTGGCAATTTAAAGAATCAGCTAAGAAATGTAATACCTTTGCCCTATATTGCTGAAGAGAAAGTGTGTGACACGTGAGTGTCTTTAAAAAAACTGTGGAGGGGGCAGCTGGGTGGCTCAGTGGATTGAGAGCCAGACCTAGAGACGGGAGGTCCCGGGTTCAAATCTGGCCTCAGATACTTCCTGGCTGTGTGACCCTGGGCAGGTCACTTGACCTTACCACTCTTCTGCCTTCAATACTGTGTATTGACTCCAAGACAGAAGATAAAGGTTTAAAAAAATTTAAATAAATAAAATGAAGAATCTGTGGAGAGGACAGAGAGAAAGAAGACGAGGAAGGACTTTTTTCTTGCAAGAACTGTCTCAGGTGCTATTTTATGAAGAAATACTATAAAAAGGTTTTTAAAGCAAATTCTATGAAAAGCTTAAGAGAACCAGAAAAGCTGTGAGACTGAAGAGAAGACAGAACAAAAGGACTAAACTTGAGAAGTTTTGACTTTAGTCAGTATCTGGAATGAAATGATTAGAGTAAAATTGAATTTCCATGCAAGTAGAGTCAACCACCATTATATTTAGGGTTTGTGGTGACTTGGGCTGTGACATTGTTCATGGCCTAAGTATTATGAATATGTACAGTGTGTCCCAAAGTCTCAGTGTAGTTTTAAGCTTTAATAATTTCAGAAGTATAAATGCTACAGCTCCACAGAAAACATAATTTGAAAGTTCAATATTTAAATTTCTTGTACTCTTATTTACTTCTTGAATTTTCAATAACAAAATTTTATTTTTAATTTTAATAGGATGGGTCACTTTGTTGTTAGGTATGCTGTGGTTTGGGGATGTATTTTATCAGATCAGAGGATCAACCACCTTGATCTATCTACATAGACTCAAAAACATAAAATCCTTAACTTTTGTCTTAAAATTGACACTAAGTATGATTTCCAAGGCAGAAAGCACTAAGGGTAGGTAATTGGAGTTAAGTGACTTGTCCAAGGTCACACAGATAGGAAGTGTCTGGTGCTAGATTTGAACTCAAAACCTCCCATCTCCAGGCTAGTGTCTATCTGCACTGAGCTACCTCCCTATTAGACTTCTTGTGAGGTTATGTCAGTCCTCTTACGCACACATCAAAACCTCCATTCTCTAGAAAAGCTTAAGACTAAAATTACAAACTTTCAAATTACAGATTAATTTAAGGATAAGATTACAAATTTATTAATCCTTTCAGCAGGACTAAGCTATAGCTGACTAGAGTTTTTACAAAGCCTGAAAATCGGCCAGAGCAGTAAATAGCACAATGGTGGTTATAGTGAATTTTAATAAGAAAGATATGAGTAATTTCTTTAAAATTAACCTTTCCAATGTGTTTTTACAAGTTTCTAGAATTTATACTTCTGAAATTATTAAAGACTAAAACTGCACTAAGACTTTTGGGACATGCTATAGTGTATGTAAGTATGCTTTTATTATTGTCTCTTTTATTTGTTAGTAAATTGTGTATATTCAATAATTTAAATATTTATTTAATTACAGATAAATAAGATTAATTACTTTTGAGAAAAGGAGTTTCTCTAGTTCATTAAATAATTAAAATGTAATGAACTGGGATGGGAGAGTGAATTAATTAATCAATGAGAAAGAGATTGAGATTTTATTAATGAGAAATAAATTATGTAAACACATCCCTAGAATGCTATAGAACATAGAATAATAAAATTAAACTATAACAACAAATAAAGTGACAAAGTTGGGGGGGTGACATAAATGAATGTGATCAGACCCCAGGCTCCACAATCTTGCTACAGTTGTGGGGGGCCATGGAGGAGAGGGTGCAATAACTCTCTAACGACCTATTCCATTTGTCCCTGTTGCTTAGCTTTGCATTTGGAACATAGTAAGTAATTAATAAATGCTTGCTGATTGATTGATTATCCTTAGGAGTACTATAGGCTAAAAAAATGTTTTAAGTTTTTTAAAAAAACTTTAGAAAAGGTGAATAAGTATTTCCCTTAGCAAGTCACTTCTCCTCTTCTGTCTTGGAATCAATGCTTAAGAAAGAAAAAGAAAGAAAGAAAGAAAGAAAGAAAGAA
>NC_058134.1:287024685-287043128 GCF_016433145.1 Gracilinanus agilis
AGAAGAAGAGAAGAGAAGAGAAGAGAAGAGAAGAGAAGAGAAGAGAAGAGAAGAGAAGAGAAGAGAAGAGAAGAGAAGAGAAGAGAAGAGGAAGGAAGAGTAAGGTGGAAAATACCTGTTTCTGCTACTGGAGAAGTTGAGACTAATGGATCACTTGAGCTCTGGAGTTTTGAGGGCTAAAGCTCTTCTAGTAGCCACACCAATTCTCAAATGAGTTTAGTAAATTCCCAAGAGCAAGGGGACTACCAGTCTGCCTCAAGAGAAGACAGGCCCAAGTTGTGAACAGCAGACTAGAGCTTCCAGACAAATCACTAATGGGATTAGGCTACTAAGTGACTGGCTGCTATACTTCCAACCTGAGCAAGATAGGGTTTCCCAGTCTCAAAATAAAAACAAAATGGTTCAAATAAATAAATCCAAGAATGACAGCCCCATGATGGATTATCAAGAAAAATTTAATCTGCCATATTTGGCAATTTGGGGGAATAGCACTAACTTTTCAGGTTAACACTAGGGAGAATGACTTAGTCTTCCATCACATGCCCCTGATGCCCTGGGCTGGATGGACCATAAGCCAGAGATGTGGGGATTGGTTTGATGTCTAGATGTCACATATCTATTGATCATGGGACCATGGTTAAGTTAGAGGTTTAAGGAAGAGATTGGGGTGGTTTTCTGAATTTTCCCATCTGTTTGTTCTGCCACTGAGGCATGAATTCTTGGGCAAGCTTTGCCTGGTACACATGGGTAGCACTCCATGAAATGAGAACCATGACTAGCTTCTTATAAACAGACAAGTGTTACTTGTATGATGTTATAGATAGCTCTTCTAACTGATATGCCTTATTGTTAGCTGCTTACTACTCTTGGACATTATAAGCCATCCAACAGAGAATCTGTTCCCCTGGCACAACAACCTAGTAGGTAGAGGACAGTGATGGTACAGCACAGAGGATGATGTGTCCACAAGTACGGTCCTGCCATGATATGTAGCCATCCATCTCCCAGAGAGGCTTGCCTTTGCCTTTGCAAGGGTTAAGGGGAAGATGGGTGCTAAAGCAATGGGAATGTAGTGGGTTGGCCAGCTGAGTGATCAGAGTCCTCCCACTCAGAATGGGCTGGTGAGGACCAGAAGGCATCAGGACAATGGTTTTGGAACTTCTTCGTAAAAGTGTGGTACTCTTTTCCAAAGAGCAAACAACAAGATACTATATCAGTACCTTGGAGAAAAGCCCCCACTCCTCATTCCTAGTTATGACTCCGATCATAAGCAAGAATGGATTCATGCCTGATGAAAAGTTTCTTGCCCAGTAAGCAAACCAGAAACTATGATAACTCATCCATTATTCCAGCATCCACATAAGATATATTTTCTTCTTATAAAAAATGTCTAAAATATTCTCTTTTGATTACAACTACAGTTTTCAAGACAGAAGGTTCACTTAAAGGCACCGGTAATTTACAAATATATACTTACTCTATTAAGTGAAAATTTCAAGCATAGTCCCTTCTGCAGCTGCTCCTTTCCCTTGTACCAGTGATGGGCAACCTTTTGAGCTTGGTGTGCCAAAATTCGCCAAAAAAATGAGCATAATTTGGGTGGTGTGTCACTTTGAAAAAACCCCCACAATTTTGCTATATTTATAGTTTAAATAACAAAAATGTATAATTGTAATATGTAACTGCATTTAATAAACCAAAAATAGGTAAATTAATACAGGTAGAATTGTCATCTATAATGCACAGAGAGTCTACACTACACACTACAGCAAATGTTTCATCCTCGGCATGCAGCCCCGTACTTCTCTGTATGTGGCCAGCTGCACGCAGCCATGTGTCATAGAAAATGGATACGTGTGTCGGTGCTGACATGTGTGCCATAGGTTTGCCATCACCACCTTATACCCTTCTCCCCACTCTTCTCTTCAGGGAATCTCCTTGGTTCAAAATCATATTAAGAACCCATCTGTCAGGGATGTTAGGTATTGACTATTATATATATATATATGTATTATAGGCAGGTATGACAAGTATATTCCTAATATTATAAGACAGGGGACTAGACAATGATTCATCTTCAAGTCCCTTCAGATCCACAAAGGTTAGTTGTATTCTTGCACGCACACACACACACACACACACACACACACACACACACACACACACACTCACAACTGCCCCTACACGATCTTGTAAATCACCAGCTTTATGGCCTCATATTTTATAGGGATAGTTACTAACTATAATGACCGATATATCATGTGAGAACTTGGCATCCTGTTTAGGAGATGGAGACTTTGGCTCCAGATAGAAATGGCCTTTCTGGTGAGTCACCATGACCTTGGAATCTTTGTGGAGGAAAAGAGCAGAGTTGAGCTCGAATATTTCATCAACATCCCCACTGAATATGGCCCACTTTCCAAAATGAGATGATCATCAAATCCCCGGGACATCAAGCCACTGGGCAAAAATGATCCTGAAGCTTAAAGCCATGAATGCCAGATGAACCCACCTGAAATTTGCAAAAAGGTGCTGGAAGGATTACAGAACAAAGAATTCATCTGGTTCTATCACATGAGCTAAATAATACCTAATCAATGTCTATCCCTTCCCAGCCTCCACATAGAAAGCAGGTGGTAGAGTGGGAGAGGTAGAATCATAAAATTATGGAATTTTTAGAGCAACAAGAAACTTCAGCAATTACAACAAATAGTCCAATCTCCTAATTTGCAGGTGAGGAAACGAAACCCAGAGAGATTATGTAACTCGGCAGAGGTCACCTGACTAACGCAGAGCCAGGTCTAGAAGACTTTGACCCCAGTCCAGCGTACCTCCCACTCATCCCGTAATACAACCCCAGCTTGAAGAGGGAGACCAGACACACACCTGTCAGAGAAGCCTAGAAAGAAGAGCTCCCAGAGTGTGCTTCAAATATTATGTCTGAGGGAATGGGGGAGGATGGAGAAGCAGAGCCAGAGTCAGTCAAAGATGGTTCCCAGCGCAGAAAAGATTGGGCCAGTGTTTAGAAGGAATAGAGAGAAAGAACAGGAAAAAATGGGATGGGGGAAATCGACTGGTGGCACCATGGAGAACAGACTGGACTGGATTTTGAGTTCGAGGTTGCAAGTTCAAACAGTGAAACACTAACCATCTGTGGGACCTTGGGCAAATTGTATTACCTCACTAAAAAGTGGTTTCCTCACTAGTAAAAGGTGAAGGATTAACTGACTAGATATATTCTAAGACTTCTTCTGGCTCTAAATCTGAGATCTTATAGCTATGTGAAAGCTCCAAGGCAGGAAGGGATGGGGTCTACTGGGAAGCTATAACTAAAATCAACAATTGAATTAGATTAAAATTTTTATTAATCACTTATTACATATAGAGGGCTAGAGGAGATACAACATCTAAATAAGACACAGTTCCTTATAGTCTAGCAGAGAAATCTGACACATACAAATAACTACATTTATCATTATCTCCACGGAGCTGGTAGCATCCAAGTTAGACTTTAAAGGATGGGTAAGGATTTCAGTGGGTGGAGGAGATGAACATGGGAATAAAAAACACAGAGAGAAGCATGAGCAAAAACATGGAAGGGGGTAAATCAGTGGGCATCAGTTTGCCTAAAGTGTACAGTTCCATGGAGGAAAGTAGTATATGGCAAAGCTAAAGAAATAGGGCAGTGCCAGCTTATGAAAGGATTTGATTACTAAGCTGATGAATTTGAACTTTCTTTAGTAGGCGAGAGAAAGCCATTTTTAAGCAGGAGAGTAAAGTGGTCAGATCCATGCATAAGGAAGATTGACCTTCCATTGATAAGAAAAATAGTTGGATTGGGGAAGCAATTAAAGTTAGAGCAGTAGATCAGTACAGTTTGTACTGGTCATTGCAAGGAAAATTCATTTTCCAGAAATATCACAGCATTTCCTCTCTGTAACATTAATCCTTAAAGGTTAGGGATGTAACTCATTTCTGTCTCATTTCATTCCCAGGGAAAGGATGGAGTTAAAATATTATTTGAATATTATTTTAAAGATTCTACACCATTATAGAAGAGAAGGCTGAGAGGAGAATGAGTAAAGGATTTTCAAGGACTTAAACAATGTCAAAAGGAGGACAATGACCTTCATTTCTAAAAAGGAAATGAACAATGGACAGGAATTAATTGTCTCTAGAACTAAGACTAGGAAAGAAATAGTACTCGCCAAAGGTTAAGCATATTTGGCCCAAATGACTCTAAAGGACCCTCTGGAAGTCTCTGAAAGCCAAAACTTGGTCAAAGGTAGTCACCTTCCAGTCTGGGATGAGTTAAGTTCACCCTACCCAGAGGCAGGGGGAGGGATTAGATGACCTCTCCTAGAGCCTAGATGTCTGGCTTAGGGCTGGTTCTCAATAACAGAACATTCCATTATGGAAAAGAGGTGGAGAACAGCAAGGAACAAACCCAACCTGTCTGGGATCCTGCAATGAAGCATTTAAGCCATGAAAAATGTTCCCTGACTTGGCCAATCCTGGATTCTGAGAAAAATGGCTTAGGTTAGCCTAAAGAGGACTTCTCCAGATGCTGATCTAGACTTTATAGTTCCTTCCTTTTCACATGCCAGCAAATGTGAGCAATTGGCCTGGAGAATTTGAGTCTCTTCTGGGTCAGAAATGAGAGTAGCCAAAATGATGCCTTGCCTTAGATGTGTGTGTAGGTGGAAGAGTTTGGGATTTGGTTCTGAGTCCTTGAAGTCCTCCCTGGGCAGGGTTCTTTTTCCAGTGGCTGTAGGAGAGCCTAGTTCTGGAAACCAAGATCAAGGTCTGGGTGTGTCTGAGCATGTGGTGGATTCCTGGCTTCAATTACAGGTTGTCGGGAGACTGAGGAGTCTGTTGTTGCTGATGTCATCACTTATATGAGACTTTGGGTATCTTCTGCAGCGAGGCCCAGGAGCCTGGGGATCCCAGGCATTCGGGCTCTTTGTATGCCTGTACTAAATTCCCTCACTCCCTTTCTAGGATGCATGCAAGTTAGGTATGGCAAATAAGTGGAAAAGTTTATTCCTTCATTGTATCCATCCTGAGGGTCAAGTTGGTGGTGGAGAATTTCAACTAGGTCTTACTCTCCCAGGTCATTGTCAACACCATGAGAGACTTAAATTAGATTTAAGGAAGGACTTACTTCTCAAAGAGGAATGGGGAATTGATAGAGGATATAGCAGAAATCTTTGCTGGAAGTCTTTTAAACACAGGAGAGAGAGATTCCTATCCAACTGGAAGGGGCCAGTCAGGATGAGCACTGAGGAATGCATGAGATGACCTTTCAAGTTCACTCCTAATCCAAGGACATTAGGACCAGTTAAGTGAAGGGCCTGTCACTTGCCTACTCTCAAGGTCACACCAAAGTCCCTTTTGTTCCAACTCCCTGGAGTAGTTTCAAGAGAAAGCATCAGCTCAGCCAGACTTCTCCAGGTAATTGTTTCCAGGCTCTGCTCCTGGAGATGCCTGGAGGGTTGGCAAACATGGAGGAACTGGCTTCTCCCCACTGAGCGAAACTCCTGGACAACCAACCCTGCATTCCTCTCTGACTCACCCTCTCAACCTCCCTCTCTGTGCCCCGAGGTCAGTGGGCTTGGAGTTTGGCTGCATTAGGAGCAGCTGCAGTTAGAGTGAGATGTTCATTCTGATAGCCAGGCCTCATCCCCTGCCATTCATAGTCCTGGTTGAGCCCCTGGCACAGATTGGAAGGTTATGATAAGATGTGGCCAGATATGGGAAAGAAAAGGGTGGTTGACAAAAGATCTG
The DNA here is from genome assembly GCF_016433145.1 of Gracilinanus agilis. Taxonomy (NCBI): domain Eukaryota; kingdom Metazoa; phylum Chordata; class Mammalia; order Didelphimorphia; family Didelphidae; genus Gracilinanus; species Gracilinanus agilis. The sequence continues at coordinate 287,030,473 of NC_058134.1, forward strand.
TTAGGAGGCTGCCATGCCAGCCTCACCCAGAGTCATTTGATCACCAGGTCTGGGATTTGCCTCTGAATCTTCCATTCATTATAGCAGTGAGGAACAGATGCTTCTTTTCCATTATCTGCATCAGTGGAAGAGTAACAATTATTTAAAATGGCGGCTGAGCGAACCATTCAGGAAAAAACACATGGGCAAAAAACATATACTGCCTAGATAACTGCTCAGATGGACAAGGAACAGGGCTTATAATTTAACAGGAAGCAGAACACAGGCTGAATTGTATTTTGGAAACTATGTGCCATTTTCAATAGATAATCCTAATAAATGAAAATTTCAAGGAAACATCTGTTTGATCTTGGAATACAAAAAGAAACAAACACATAACCCACCCCACACTCCCAGACCTCAGTTCTTTGAGGTTTGACTTGATGATCAGGAGCATGACTGGGCAGTAGAGGGATAGAAGTCATAGGAAATCTACAGAGCAGATAAACCACAAAGAAGATACCAAAAAGATTTCTTTTAACATCGGTTTAGAGCAGATGGACTCTCACAGATAATTCTGATACAAAATTCCAGTTAGCTGCCTAATTTACACAGAGTCTATCCTCCTTTCCTCAATTTCCTTCCCTTCTTTCTTTTTTCTGTTTTATCTCATTCTTCTGCCCACCACAATTTCCTGGCTTAGAGAACACCAGCATAGGAAGTTAACATTATTAAAATATATACTTCCAATGTCTTCTCATTCATAAAGTCTTCCAGAAATGCATGATTAAAGATAACACATTTTTCTAAATATTTCTATTCTATTTTATTCCATCCTATTTTATTTTGGTTTTTACAAGAGGATATTTGCTGAAAACATATAGGAGGAATGAAAGTTATAAATTAGCATTTCCCCTCAACATCAATAACATACTCTTCCTTCTGCCGTAGCAGTCCCTGGGGAGAGTGGGTTCATACTTAAAACAGTTCCTATAAAGCATTAACCAACCAAGTTTATTTCTGATAAAAGAAGCACTCTTTTGTTCTAGGCTATAGCATCAATGAGCTATTAAGTTAATCTATAGCTGGGCTGTCTCCACAAGTAAGTATTTAAGCCTATGATGGCATCTCACTTGGTTTGACTGCCAGCAATCTCTGTTTTCTTCTATTTTTTCATTCTTTTGATTTTGTTTTATTGTTTCTTGATAAAGTCATTAGCTTCTACTTGCCCAATCCTAATTTTTAAGAAATTATTTTCCTCTGTGAACTTTTGAACCTTCTTTTCCATTTGGTCAATTCTACTTTTTAAGAAACTCTTTCCTTCTGTATCTCTTTTCCCATTTGGCCAGTTCTTCTTTGCATTGATTTCATTTCTCTTCCCCATATTCCCTCTGCCTCTCTTAAATTTTGAAAAAATTTTTAACTCTTCCAGAGCCTGAGACCAAGTCCCATTTTTCTTTGAAGTTTTGTGTGAAGCTACTTCAATGTCACTATCCTCTTCTGACTCTATGCTTTACTCTTTGTCTCCATGATAATTTTCTATGGTTAGGTATTGTTAAGTTTTTTTTATGTTTTCTCATTTCCCTAGTCTTTTTCTTGACTTTTACTTTTATCTTAAAGATGGGCTCTGTTCTCAGGGTAGAGAAGAAACTCTTAAACTTCAGTTCTCCTTGCTGCTATCCTCAGCAGCTTTGCAGACTAACTTGCACTAGGGCTTGGAGCCTCATTGCAGGCTTGTGCTAGGGCAGAACTTCAAGGGGTGGGCATGGGGTGCTCTGCTATTGACTTAGGCAGGTTTTTTTCTGTCTCAAAGTTGGCTTGAGTCCAGGTTCAGAACTTGAAGCAGTAGCTGTGGGATGGTGGGGCTTATTGTTAGCTTGCAACAGTACTTCTTGGGGTGACCTTGCTGGAGGCTGTGCTCCCTTCTCACCCCAGTGAACCAGAACCTCTCTGCCTAACTTTCAAGTTGTTTTCTGCAGGAATATTGCTTCACTCCATCCCCTTTCTTGGTCCTGTCACTACAGTATTCATTTTGAAGCATTATTTTAAGGTTGGTTGGAGCGTATTCCTGGCTCTGCTCTGTCATCTTGGCTCAGTCCTAAATATCCCTTTCTCTGCCAACAAACTCTGGTATGGATTTCAAACCAATCTCTGACAAGCCCCCATAGTTTAAAAAAAGACATGAATAAAAGGACAAAAAATTTATCCTAGACAAAAATTTTAAGTAGGTAAGAACCCTAGCTTACTGATCTGGGGCCAGGCATGTAATTTTATCAGATAAAGCAAATAATTAGAGGCCTTGGGGCCTATAAAATATTCTGAAACTTTAACCAGGAAAGAACGCTGGCTCATATTTTATTCAATTTTTTCAAACCTTTACCTTCTATTTTAGAATCAATACAAGTCTTGGTTCCAAGGCAGAAGAACAATAAGGGCTAGGCAATTGGGATTAAGTGAGTTGCCCAGGATCCCACAGCTAGGAAGTATCTGAGATCAGATTTGAACACAGGGCCTCCTGACTTTGGGCCTGGCTCTCTAACTTCCTCTATTCAATTTTTAACAAATTCTCCAATAGCAATTACTAATTGTCTATGTCTTAAGGGATTTAAGCAGAGTTTTAATTGCTCTGACCATGAAGGACTTAAGGACTTAAGGAAGAGGAAAAGCATCCTGTGTGCCTGGCATTGTGCAAACACTTCACAAATATTTTCTCATTTGATCCTCACAATAAACCTGTGAGGTAAGTGGTATCATGATCATCCCTTTATAACTTAGGAAATTGAGGCAAAGAGAGGTACAGGGTCACACAGCTAGTGAGGTTCTTGAACTTGGGTCTCTCTGACTTCAAGTCCTGAAGTCTATTCACTGTGCCATCTAGCTGCCACATTTACTAACAGTACTAGTACTACTGATAATAATAATTCAACTTTATATAGCACTTAAAAGTTTATAAAATGCTTTCCTCATAATAATCTCATAAGGTAGGTAATATAAGTATTATTAGACCCATTTTATAGGTGAATAAACTGTAGCTCAGATGTTTAAGTGATTGGCAAAGCTAGTATGATACAAACCAAGTCTCTCTCCAAGCCTACTACTCTCTCTTTTTTTTTTTAACCCTTACCTTCTATTTTAGTATCAATTCTAAGGCAGAAGAGCAGCAAGGACTAAGCAATCAGGGTTAAGTGACTTGCCCAGGGTCACAAGCTAGGAAGTATCTGAGGCCAGATTTGAACTCAGGATTTTTCATCTCTAGTCTTGGCTCTCTATCCACTGAGCTACTTAGCTGCTTCCTTTTCTATGAATTTTTAAATTGATTCATTGACTTTATTTCCTTCCTTAGTAGGAGTCATTTATCACTGATTCCTGCCAACATTCTCACTTCACAAAAAATTTTAGTCTTCCCTTATAACAAATAAGCATAGTTACACAAAGCAAATCCATACTCTGTAGCAGAAAACTTATGTCTTTTTATGCATATCTGATCCATTCTCTCTTCCAAGAGGTGGGAAAGATGCTCCATCCTCAGTCTTCTGGAGCCGTATTTGGTCACTGCATTGATCATATTTTTTTTAACATTTCAGTTATTTTTTCTTTAAAATATTACAGTCAGGGAAGCTAGGTGGCTCAGTGGATAGAGAGAAACGAGAGGTTCTGGGCTCAAATTGGATCTCAGACACTTTCTAGCTCTGGGAACCTGGGCAAGTCACTTGATGCTGTTTGCCTAGAGTTTTTGTCTTTCTGTCTTGGAATTCTTACTAAGACAGAAAATAAGGGTTTAAAAATATAATATATTTGTAGTAGTTCTTTCTGTGGTGGCAAAGAATTGGAAACTGAAGGGATGTCTATCAATTGGGGAAAGGCTTAACAAGTTGTGATATATGATTGTAAATGAATACTACTGGGTAATAAGAACTAAGAGGATGATTTAAGAAGAACCTGGTGAGACCTACACGAACTGATGAAAAGTGAAGTGAGCAGAACCAAGAGAACACTGCACAGTCACAGCAATATTATATGATGAACATTTGTGAATGACTTAGCTATTCTTAGCAATATTCAAGAAAATCCTCAACGACTCATGATGAAAAATACCCTCTACCTCAAGAGACACAACTGATGAAACCTAAATGCAGACTGAGACATAGTATATTTCATTTTATTTCTTCACTATTCTTTCGTTTAATCAATTCTCTTTCACAAAATGACTAAAATGGAAAGACATTTTACACTATTGCACATGTAAAACCTATATCAGATTGCTAGCTGTCTCAGGGAGTAAAGTGAAAGAAGGAAAGAGGGTGAGAATTTGGTTCAAACTTGTTTTTCAAAAACAAAGGTTAGGGGGCAGCTGGGTAACTCAGTGGACTGAGAGCCAGGCCTAGAGATGGGAGGTCCTAGGTTCAAATCTGGCCTCAGACACTTCCTAGCTGTGTAACCCTGGGCAAGTCACTTGACCCCCATTGCCCACCCTTACTACTCTTCTACCAAGGAGCCAATACACAGAAGTTAAGGGTTAAAAAAAAAGAAAGGAAAACAAAGGTTGAAAAATTATTTTTTCATGAAGTGGCAGAAAAAATAAAATGTTAAAGAAATATTATAATCATGGCAAAATTGTTCCTTTCATTCTTCCCACTTCATCCTGCATCAGTTCATTGAAGTCCTTCCAGATTTCTCTGAATGTGTCCCTTTTATCATTTCTTACAGCACTTTGACATTACACTATATATATATACACACACACCATATATAATTTGTTTAGCTGTTCCCCAATTGATGAACACTCACTTTGCTTTCAGGTCTTGTCTTTGATTCAACAAATAATGCTGCTATAAATATATATATATATATATGTATATATATATACTTTTAACCCTGACATTCTGTCTTAGAATCAATACCAAGTATCAGTTCCAAGGCAGAAGAACAGGAAGGGCAAAGTAATTGGGGTTAAATGATTTGGCCAGGGTCAAGTATCTGAAGGCAGATTAGAATCCAGGACCTCCCTTCTTTGGGCCTGGCTCTCTATCCACTGAGCTGCCCCCTATAAATATTTTTTTTATTTTTATATAAACATATCCTTTCTTTCTTTGATCTCTTTAGGGCATAAGCCTGGTAATAATATTGCTAGGTCAACTATTATGAAGAGACTTTTGGATTCCTAATTGTATTCTATGATATTCGTACTACTTCAGTGGTTCTGTCTACCAGTGGGCTTGTATTCCCACAACTCTGGTGATTTTTGTGGGTTTACTTCATATTTTGCTATTTCACTAAAGACATCATTTACATTATTTTCATTGGTTTTTCAGGTTTCTCTAGATAAAACATCATGTTATTTGCCAAAACTGATCATCTCATTTCCTATTCTACTATGCTTTCATCAATTTCATTTTCTTATCTTATTTTTATTGCTCTCATTTCTAAACTATCTTAAACCATGGATGTCCTTGCTTTATACCCTGATGTTCTTAGAAATGTTTTGAGCAGTTCTTCAGTATAGTTAATGCTAGTTCTTCATTTTACATAGATACTGTCTACCATAAATACTCCATTTATTGTTATGGTTAACATTTTTTTAATGAGGCAGAGTTAAGTGACTTGCCCAGGATAACATAGGTAGTAATTTCTGAAGCCAGATTTGAACTCAGGAAAATGAGGTAGTCTTCCTGACTCTAGACCCAGCATTTATCTATTGCTCCCTTAGTTTCCCCTACTTCCCAATTATTTTTTTTTTAACACAAATGGGTATTTCATTTGGTCAAAAGGTTTTTTCTTCAATATAGTCATATAATCATGTGGTATTTTTTAATAATTATTTTTGCTATAAATATGGTTTATTACATTTATAGATTTCCTAATGTTAAACCAACTCTGCATTCCTGGTAGAAATCCAATTTTCTATTATATGCATAGCATATAATCTTTTTAATATGTTGTTATAGACTCTTTGCTAATCTATTATTCAATATTTTTGCACCAATATTTATTAGGGAGATCAGTCTATCTGATCAGTATTTCCTTTATCTCTTACTGGCTGAAACATTAACATTATATTCTTTTCATTGAAGGAGTTTGGTAGGATTGCTTCTTTCTCAATTTTTGTAAAGAATTTCCTTATTGTTCAAATTAATTGTTCTTAGACTATTTCACGGAGTCAATTGGTAACTATCTAGTCCTATGAGTTTTTTCCTGATTTTTTTTTCTGGTTTGTTTTTTTTCTGACATTTTTATTTAAAATTTCTAGTTCTTTTCTATTAATCTTGGGTATCTAACATTTTTGTAAATATTTTACCTATTTCATTAATCACTTCTTGAAATCAGGCAATATTTTATTTTCAAATTAGAAATATTTATTTTGAATTCTTTTTTTACTTTTGACATTTCATTTTTTCTCTTTTGAATTATCACATTAGATTAGGTAGACGGTAAGAAAACCTTAAAGGGTTTTGGGTTATCTACCTTTCACCCAAATTTCACCTGTGGCTCTAAGAAACTGTAGCACGGGCACTGGCCACAGCCTGGTAAAACCATGTCAGCAGACAGGCTGACACAGGTTGAGGGAAACTGACAGTCCTCAAATCCATTGGTGAGTTTGGGGGGATGTCTACCCCAAATAAAGCCTACGAGGTATTCCCGTGGTTGAATGGATGGATGAGATCAGTTTGTTCCAATGTCATGAAGGTGACTGAAGGTTCTGTGAAGTTCTTAGAGTTTGGTCAAACATGGAAGACACCAAGGTCATCTATTGCATCCCTGACCATGGCCAATCATCCTGACTTTTGCCTTGCCATTGAACCTCGATGACTCTAGAAGGAAGAGTGCCTTTATGCAACTCTGCCTCACTTAAATCAAATTCACAAGCAAGTCAAGATATCATTGCACGATGTCATTGATCCATTTTGAGAATCAAAGATAAACAACAATGACATCACATTAGATATTTATTTATTTATTTATTTAGTCTTTCACAAACCAGCTCTTAGCTGGATCTATCAATTCAGTAAAGGTGTTAAAGTGGCTTGCTTAAGTTTGCATAGACATTAAAAACCAGAGGTGGGATTGGAACTCAAACCCTCTCGACTGGAGCCAGTACTATTTTCACTGTATCACAGTGCTGTCTACTCGACCTCCCTTCTGGATCTCATTTTATAAAAAAGAAACCAGAGGTGTGTGTGTGGGGGGGGGCGGGGGCAGGTGGTAAGGATTGATTTATAAATGATTAGACCTTTAAGTTACAACCAATTTAATTTCTCTTGATTTTCCCTAAGCCTGCTTCTTATGCTTCAAACAAGCCAATTTCCCCATCATGCCCATGTAGCCTTCATGCTCTCCCATCTCCACATATTTAGACAGGTCATGGCTGCTGCTCTGTATTTTCTTTCCCTCCCTTTTATTCAAGGATTCTTAACTTCTTTGTGTGTCTATCTGATAGAATCTATGAAACCTTTTTCAGGATAATGTTTATTTTTTTACATTCACAATTGAAGGAAATATTGGATTTTAGTTAGAGGTTAATAAAGTCAGTTAAGATCTAATTTCCCTCAAATTCATAGCTCTTTGAATGTCTAGCCACAGACCCCTCCCTCATGGGGTCCATCCATCCCAGATTAAGAACTTCTGCTTTAATCAAAACCTGGTTCAAAACTCTCCTCCTCCAGGAAGACTGCCCTGCTTATCTCTGACTCCAGAGAAAGCATTCTTTTCACTGTACTCCACTTCTATCTACTCCAGCTCCTTGCAACCCCATTACTCTGCTGTCTCTAAGTATCTAGTATATCTTATGCTCATTATGTTATATATTATTTTACGTGATCATTGCCCACTTTGGGTTAGGATAGGAGAATTGGAGACTGGGAACAGTGTTTCCTGCCCTAGCAATTACATTGTAAAGGAAAGGACAATGTTGCCATTTCTTTTGAGTTATCCCCATCCCTCTCTGAAGGTGCTCCAGCTATGTCAACTATGTCACCAGAACTGATCTACAGAGTCCTGAGGAACCAAGCAATTCGGATTTAGGGTTAATGGAAAGCGATTGGGACGTGAGAGAAAGCGAGATCTTTATGCTCCAAGAGAAGCCTCCCTGACCTTAAATTTATTAGGAAAAGTTTCAGAAACTCTGTCTTTGGACACAAGCAATTTCTCCCAGGGGCAAAGCAAGGTGGTGGAACAAATCAAAAGGGCCAATAAGCAGTCATTGCCAGCCACGCATTTTCTTGTATCAGAATGTTCAAGGATTAGAGGATCCAGAAGAAGGAGACCCAGATCTGTGCACGGAAAACTACTGGACTAAAGAGAGAGGCAGAAAACATCTCTAGGACAAAGAGAAAGGAACAAAGTTTAAATTAGAATTTGGTGGGCAGTTCTTTGGACACGGGTGGGACTACCTCTTTTTTAGAGAAGGCTGGAGAATCCAGATTAGCAAGAGGTAGGCAGTACTGGGGAGAGGAGGACTCCCGAAAGCCAAGGAATGGTCAGGGTCAACGTTCAGGGGCTGGTTTAGTTGGGAAGCTCCTGTTGGAAGTCAAAGGAAACGAGGCAGGGGGAACTGAATGGGGTGCTTTGGTGCCTGGGCAACCTAGCAAAGTTTGCATCTTAGCTCTTATACTTACTGGCTGGGCAATTTGGTGACAGTTCAGATTTGTCTTTGCCAGAGCATATGAGCCATAATCAGACAGAAATATTCCCCTCGTCACCTCCTGCCAACAAGCAAGCGGCAAATGGGAGTGGAGCTGTCAGCTCCTATTCAGAAAATTACCAGGAAAAGTGCTGTCACCGGCATATTTGTAGCAGCAAGAAACGTGCTTGGTGCCAGAAGTGAAATAAATACCTTTAAGCAAATAAGTTTACCTTTTTGCTGACATATGAAACAGTTTAAACACAATCCAGTTCCCAGAAATCCGCCTGCTCTCTTCTCACCCTGCCTTCTGCTTTTACCTTCGTTTCCCCCTATCCCTGCATAGATGCCTCTTTAAGAAGTGCCTCCAAGCAAGGCTGAACCTCAGCTGGTCTGGAAAGGGTCAAAGGAGAAGGGTTTGCCTTCTCCCTCCTGCCCCCAGAGCCAGCTGGAGGCTTCGAAGGCTGGTTTTATCTGAGCTTCTTCCTCCATTGTACAGATCCCACCCGTGATAAAAATGACAATAACCTGGGCAGAAAAGTTCTTTGTGTGGTGGTATCTCGAGAAAGCAAGGAGGCTAGACATCAGGGCCAACAGCTGATTCAGGTTAAAAATCCCCTGAACGATCTAAATCAGCATTCTTACCTCCCTCCCCCGCCCAGATCTGGGATGGGGAAAATTGTCATTATTTTTCACTAAAATTTACCTAAAATCTGGTTTTTCATTCCATTATGACTTCTGAATGCCAACAATTGGCCTGGAACACAACGGACAGTGAGATTTTGCGGAGAGTAAGTAGAAAAGCCAGGGAGCTGAACCCAGGTCTGCTGAATCCAGATCCAGCCCGCTTTCTGGAGCACCATATTGGGAGATGGTTTCCACCAGCTGAGTTTGCAGTTTTAACCAAATCGCCCTCCTTGGCTAATACTTCAGATACTAGCCAGTGAATTTTCACAGCTTTCAGGTCTGGAGACAGGAGGTCTTGGATTCAAATGTGGCCTCAGGTACTTCCTAGCTGTGTGACCCTGGGCAAGTCACTTCACCCCCATTGCTTAGAACCACTACTTAGTATTGATTCTAAGATGGAAAATAAGGTTTTAAAAGTAAACAAAATAAGACAGGACAGTTGTGAAAATGGGAATGAAGAGGTAGGAGTCAAGGATGATTCCAAGGTTGCAAACCTGAGTGCCTAGTAGAATTTTCCCCATTCCACTCTTGGTGGAAATACAGAACTTCAGAGGATAGGTAGGGGAGAAATAGAATAAGTTCCCTTCTGGACATATGGTGTTGGGATGACTCCAGGCCACCCAGGTGGAGATGTCTCGAAGGCAACTAGATAATGAAGAGATGAGAGATAGGTAGGGATAATCAGGGCAGGCTTTCTGGGAAAGAGTGGTTGGGGTCGAGTTTTAGAAGGTTAGAGAAAATGAAGAAAGGATGTTCCGGGTGGTTGGCACTGGTCTGTGTGAAAGTTTGTGAGAAAGGAGCCACAGTTCACGTGTTGGACACAAAGAATAAATGAGCTATAAAATGGAGAGTTTATGACAGGAAACAGCATAGTTTCACCCTCATGGATAGCCAAACTTGCAAGCAAGCAAAGGCTAGTTAGTAGCCCCAAATCCCAGGTCAACACAGAATCATAGAATACTAGACCTAGAAGAAAGTTAAAGACCATCCTTGGTCAAACCACTCCTTTTACAGATGAGGAAACTGAGTCCCATAGATGTTCAGTGATTTGTGCAGGGTCAAATAAGTAATAACCAAAGATTTGAATCCAGATCCTATGACTCCAGATTCCCTCCAGCTCTTTGCCATACAGTATCATACTACCTCTAAGAAATGAATATGCTCCCTTGCCCTAGGATCTCAGTTCCTTCAAAAGAAGAGTGGTTTAAGCCCCAGCCAGTCTCCAAAGTCCTCTTCGGTTTTCATGAGTCACAGAATACATCTCTAATCATCTTGGAACATTGACTAATCCTCATATACTACATTCAGAAGACTAACTAGAGTGGGGAGAACTGAGTCAGTGATGAGAGCCTCCATTCACTTTAAGTTCCAATTATAATTAAGGTCTAAGTCCCAAGTGGGTGCAATCAGTATCTGGGTGGATTCTCCTTCCCTTTCCCATACACAAGGGAGAATTGGATCCTGCCTAGGCCAGGTGAGATCTGGATCCAGTGGGAAAATAATGGGCTGCTCAATACAACTTCAGGAGCTCTGATAATATCCCATCCCCAAGGCAACCCCTACCAATCCCATTCTCCTTATGGAATCCCAGTCCCAAGTGGTCAGGATGGAAACTCACTAGATGCCAGGAGTGGAGAAAACCCAGAGGATGAACTGGAGCATCCCAAGGAAGCCACGTCAGCCCTGAAACACAAGGGACAATTACAGCCCTGAGAGCTTTTGTGGGATTTTGCTGAGCAGGACAAAATGTCCTATAGCCTAAATGCAATTAAGAGCAGGGGACGCTTGGGTCCACAGAAACTGAACTGGGGCTCTCCCTAAACACCATTTCACCCCTAGGTTCTCTGCTTCCCTGTCTTAGAGAGCAAGAGCTGCCTCAAACCCTCCTTTAGGAAAAAGGTACTTTTTGGGCTGGTTTGGAGGCAGGGAATTGTAAGCAATTTTAGGGTACAATTAAGACCTGGCTGCTCAACCCTACAATAAATTATCATCAAAGGCACTTGCACGTCAATAGGGAAAAACACATGTGCTTGCAAGAAGATGTGTGTTTGATGCTCATAAAAAAAGATAAAAATATAGGTCATCAGAATGTAACGAGCTTGTAGGTGTCAGGACGTGTGCTGTGGGGGGAGGCTGGCAAAGGGGGAACCAAGAGAAGCCCCTGAACTAAGGAGGAACAGGGACCCACACATCTCCCACCTGGAGAAAACTGGGGGAGAAAAAGCCGGTCAGTGCCTAGGGACCTCGTCCTCATTTATCTCTCTCTTCAGTACACCCCTTCCTCCTTCCCTGCTCCTCTTGCTGAATTTCAGACACATTAATCACCCCCTCCAGTTTTGAAATTGGCCAGTCCAGCTATTATTCAAGCCTTGTTAATGACACCATCGGCCAAGGTATCAATTAGGCAAGTCGGGATAAGAAGCTGGAGAGAGCCGGCCAGAGAACAGAACTTGGGCCTGTTTCAGCCTAGTTAACTCTGAACCCTCTAGCTCCTGTTCCTCTTAGGTGGTGTTTGAAAAAAGTCCTGGCTACCCCCAGCTAGGGTCTGGGGCCCAGCTCTATTTCTTAGGACCCCTCCCTCTCTCCCATCCCTTAACCACACTTAAACAAGTCATACCAACTTAGCCAGCGGCAGCCACTCTACAAAATACTAGGTTGGAGGATCCCCATGGTTAGGGACTGGAAATAAGGTCATCTCCCAGGTCTCTCTCCTCTCCTGTCACCCTCCAAAGTTTCCAAACTGTCCTTCAAGAGCGACCCCTCCTCAAATTTCTTGTAGCACTTTCTTAAGTCTTTGCATGTCTGCCTGGTAGTATAGAATGAGTTCTGAATTGCTCTGCTGCCCCCAGATAGACTGTAAACTCCTTGAGGACATACCTGACTACTTTTGTGTCCCCAGCACTTAGCACAATCATTTGAGCTAATAAGTGCTTATTAAATTAGGCCCATCACCATTCCTAACATTGCCCCCCCCCTCCACCCAACCCGAGCTGATTTATCCTTTCTATGAATCCACATTTTGTGCTTCTTTAAAAGTTCCAGAGAGGACTTCCCTCCTTCAAAAAGACTCTTTAGGAATCCCACACCATTCTTCTCTTTGTCTCACTGTGATATGCTGGGGATGTGGTCTAGGTCTCTGTGGAGAAGGGCTTCTTCTCCCTCGGAATTTCCCCTAGTGTGCCTAGAATAAGATTTTATAACCAGGGGTACTCAAAGTAGGGGGTAATAAACTAACAGCTAACAAACCCAAGCCAATGGAGTCAGGAGAAGGAAAATCCTTCTCCTCTCTTCCTTTCTTCTTCTTCTTCCTTTCTTCTTCTTCTTCTTCTTCCTTTCTTCTTCTTCTTCTTCTTCTTCTTCTTCTTCTTCTTCT
>NC_058134.1:287043218-287093725 GCF_016433145.1 Gracilinanus agilis
CTTCTCCTTCTCCTTCTCCTTCTCCTTCTCCTTCTCCTTCTCCTTCTCCTTCTTCTTCTTCTTCTTCTTCTTCTTCTTCTTCTTCTTCTTCTTCTTCTTCTTCTTCTTCTGATAATGATGATGATTATCAAAGGGAATTAGATTCAGCCCCAAGATGGTTTCCTTTCAGATTAATTTTTAAGATTCCAATTTCTTGCTCTTGCCCTCTCCCCCTAAGTCTTCTTAAGTCCTATCTCCACTCCCATTAATTGTCCTAATTCTCCAGGGGTATGTGGGAGGTATCATATCTCCCTTTTCAGATTCTCTAGGAACCCAGTAGCTGACCAGGTTCATATACAATCTAACTTCTAGGCAAAAATAGACAGTCTTGGTAAAATACCCAGATATTTAGTGTTTTGTAGAAATATACTCTGCCTTCAGAAAGGATCATTAATATGTCTGAAATTTAGAAGAATGGGGTCCCCTATTCTTCCCTCTCCAAAAACTTGGGCACTATCTGTCTCTGTCTCCAACATACATGTTTTTTCTCCCTTAATCTCTAGAGCACTGGATAAGGATACAAGGATAGAAACATCCATCTTTGAGGCTGGTGTAGATGAGATTTTTCAAGAAGGAGAATCAAGAAAGGCCTTCAACTAGAAGGTCTTTTCTTTGAGGGCAGATATGATGACTTTAAATTTTCCTTCCATTCCCCTATTGGATCTGACAATGGTAAAGGAAAAAGAGAGTAAACAACATGGGAAGACTTGACACAAGTTCTGATTCTAACACTCGTTGACCTTGGAAACTACTGTCAGCTTCAGTTTCCTCATCTGTAAAATGGGAATAATAATACTTACACTTCTCACAGGATTATAGTGAAGAAAGTACTTTGTAGACTTTAAAGTGCCATATAAAAATGAGCTGTTATTATATTAGTCAACAAACATTTAATGAGTAGCTACATTAGATAGGCAGGGCAGGTGGATAGAGTGCTGGGCTTAGAGTCAAGAAGATCTGGGTAAGAATATCACTTCTGACATTATTTAATGATATGAGCACAGGGAGGTCACATAACCTTTCTGAGCCTCAGTTTCCTAATCTGTAAGGTGAAAATAGTAACTGCAGTACTTTTCTCATAGCTGTTATGGATCTTCAGGCAGGGAACCTATATAAAATATTTCACAAACCTTATAGAAATGTCAGTTACTATTGCTGGATATTGGGGAAGATAAAGGGTATAAAATAAAGCTGCCTTAGAACACTCCCAATCTGGAATCATGGTCATAGTTTGCATGTGTAGAGTCCCCCGGACTTTTCAAAAATCCATTTTACCTGTTCTCTTTTTTATTATTCACAATGACACTGAAAGATTGAATAGGCAGGATAGGGCAGTGTGATAGACTCAGTCTAAAGGGAGCTTGGTTTAAAACCCATCTCCAACACTCATTAGCTACAGGTACAAAAGCAAACACTTAACTTGTCCATGCCTCAGTTCCCCTATCTGTCAAATGTAGTATTATGCCTGTAGCACCTACTTTCATACTTTTTTGGGGGGTGAAGAGATAATATGCATCAAGTGTTTTACAGATATTAAAGCTTTCTACATAAATGTCAGGGATTATTCATTGGATTCTCATTTTGCAGATGAGAAAACAGACACTGACAGGAGTCATGACTCACTCAAGTTAGTTAATGGCAGAGCCAGAAAGAGAGCTGAGGTTTCCCTAACTTCTAGGGCCATGGTACATCATGGAACTCAGTAAGTATTTTTTTGTCTCATTGATGCTGAAATGTCCTTGAATCATTCTATCCTAATGATAAAAGGGGGGCAGGATTAGATTATTACTAAAAAGAAAGAATAGGCTTTTTAAAAAGAACTACAGTATTAACAAAATAATCTCTGGGGCAATATTGTCCTCACTGTCCTAACTCCTGGGGACATTTATTATTATATATACACATTATTATATATACACACCTTGTTTGTACATGACTGTTTGTTAGATATTGTAAGATATGAGCAAGCTTTTTGGGGAGCCGTCTTTCTTCATATTCCCAGCTCTTAGCAAAGCACCTGGTACATAGTAGTTGCTTAATAAATGCTTGGGGGTCTGAAGGCTCCAGCCCATTATATACTCCATTTCACTGTGATGGCACAAACATAAATTTTGAACTGGATAAAAGCTGAAAAAGGGTTATTTGCACAGCACCAGGATTACAGATGAAACACAAACAACCATAAAAATGATGGCCAACATCTTGCCCCACCCCTCTCTCTTTCTCTCTCTCTTCTTTCTCTCTCTTCTTTCTCTCTTCCCCTACTCCCTCTTCCTCTCTCCCTCTCCCCTCCCTTCTATTCTCTCTCTCCTTCCTTTCTTCCCTCCTTCTCTCTTTCCTATCCTCCCTTCCTCCCTTCTTTCTTTCCTCCTCCCCCCCTCCTCTCCTTCTTCCCTCTCTCCCAACCTAAGGAAATCCACGTGCAAAAGGAAGTAGAGAAATGAGGGTGGGAGTGGAAGAAAGATTTCTTTCTTTGACTCAAGAAAAGCATCAATAAAAGGCTGGCCTTAGTGCTTTGCATATTTGGGTGAAAAGAAGGTATTTTGGACTGAATAATCCAGGTGTCTCCCTTTCAATGGTCCACTTCCCTCACTTGGGACAGGGTCTTTTACTTCCCAGGCTGGATTATCTGTTTCTCCCCACCTGTCCCATGTTGGCTTTGCCAACAAGCAGGGAGAAGCAGTTAGGCAGGATGAGATGTGTACTTAAAGGCTGGGTCGTTAAGGAGCTGGCCCTGGAGAGGGAGGATTCTTATTAAAACTCATCTATATTCTTTTTCATAAAAAATCATCATAAACGGACTTGTAAAGCCAAGTGGCTGGCTCGGGCTTGGAAATAATTGCAGGGACCAGGAGAGGGCAGATGCTGGCTCGTGCCTCCCCCCTCCCACCCCGTGCCCCAGGTGGCCCTGGTCCCCCGAGCCCCACACTTACTGGGACAACAAGAGGAGACCCCCATTCTAGCTCCAACCTCAGGCCCAGCTTTCATTTAGCCTCAATTGGTCCTAGGCACCCAGCCAAACTGAGGAATGAGCAACGTCTTGGGGAGGCTGGAAGAGAAAAATGAAAGTTCTGCTGAAAGCCTTCATGGGCCTTGTGCCACACATCTCCAAGCCCAGCAGCTTCGTGGGTATCCATGTATCCCTGCAGTGAACAAATAGATGATCTACTTAGCGAATTGGCCATCGTTTTCTCCCCTCCAGGGACCTGTGATGTTTATCACTCCCATTAAATTGGTGAGGAAATTGGGATGAAAGGATTCGTGTTGATATTGACTTAATTACAAAGTCAAATTTGAGCAATTTACTCTATAGATAGACAGATATTTCTAGCATACCCACATTCATTTTGATCATTCCCATCTAGTGTTCACTTCAGGATATCCAATAGATTAAGTAGTGGCGACTGAACGCATAGATCCACTCGTGCCACATTTGGGTCCAAACCCAGTGAGAGTCGACAGTGTAGCCTAGCAGCAAACACCCCGGCTTGCTCTCTATAGGAAAACACAGGTGTGAAGGTTTGGCCCCTTAGAGTCTGTCACCAGCCAATCTAGCCCTCCCAAGTCCTCCAGCAAATGGGTTAAGCCTGAACGGCCCAGCTGGGCTCCCTGGGCAAACTCATGGGTCCTGGTTCCTATGGGTTGGGCAGGTACCAGCTGCTTTATTGGATGCTCGACCATTAGGACAAAGGCAACGGTGGTCTAATGCCTGGATACTTGCTGGTTGGAAACATCTGGATGCCCAACAGAATTTCCCACTTTTCTTTCAGACAAATGCCATTCGAGGCATCATGGGAATGACCACAGTCTTTAAGTATTAAACTTCATTTTCCCTTCTATGGTAACATTTTTCGTCCAGAGCTCTGTGGTTAACTGTTTCCACACATCGCTCTCCGACGTGTGCAGACTCAAGCAGAACGCAGGCATCGTTATGGAACTACGTTTACACCCCCTACTATTTATATTTCCACGCATACATATATATTATGTAAGCCGCTAATATATATAGGCCCATATATGTTTATATGCCAAGATATATGGGCATTCACAGGCACATTCACATTATTTATTTTATTAATTCATTTATTAGATTTATATTAGATACGTCTCTCTTTTAGTTTATTATCTGGCTTCACTCCCTGCACGCTTCAGTCTGTCAGGCAAGGAATCTCCAGAGAGGAAGAAGGGTTGGCTGGGGGCAGCGGGGTTGGGGGAACCCAGCCTTTGGGCACCTTTCCATCTGCAGTGGGAGTATCTATGGTCTAACCTGGTGAATCTCATGAGCTGGCATCGTGCTGGTATGTCTAGCCTTCTTCTGAGAGGGCCACTTTATCCTGTTCATTAATGGCAAATGGTTCTCCCCCAACGACTTCTCAGAAAGACCCGATCATGGGCAGGACCAGACGGACTCGAGGATTTCCATCTTCTTGAGTCTTTGAAGCATGGGGAGCAGATAAAGAAGGTTCCAAATGCTCCGAATTCCCACATGGAATAAAAGGTAATTTCTGGGGCTGAAACACATGGGAAGCAGCCTCTATCACCTAAAGTGGAAGGCTGCTGAATTGGATCAGCAAAGTCTGAATGACAACAATGGGTTCATGCACACTGATCGCCATGGATTCACACAGGCTGTGTCTGCCCTGGCTCTGTATGTCACAATTGTCCAATGATTTGGGGCCATGTAGACAAGACCAATCAAGTAAAACGCACACACACACACACGCACACACACCACACACAAATATTTTTTCCTTCTATAGCAAGGGTTTAAATGATTTTACCAATTACCTTTGTAGGCACTTTCAGAGATGATAAACCCTTAAATTGCAGGGAGGTGGGTAGGGAACAATTGTCTATTAGGGTTTCACATTAGACAGTATTTCTTAGAGTGTTACAAGGCAAACCAGGACATATTCACTCCAGTACGCGCATACATGCAGATATACCATGTGACTTTGGGCAACTTGAAACAAAAAAAAAAGTTTAATTGAATTTCGGGGCCTGGGGAAGATTTGAACCTATAATTATTTCTTAGCAAACTTGCTGAATGCAGGATTTCCCTCCTCTGGGACGAGATGAGACGGGTAGTATAATGAACCCTCTTTAATTAAAAAATAAAATATTTCAAGATAATCATATTCTTCCAGGTTATATTTTTAAGAAGGAAAGGAAGGATGGTGAGAAAATGTCAGTTTTCTAATACCAGAGGTGAGAATGCTCCTCAGGTGGCCCAATTTCTTCTAGGCAAGTTGTTTCTCTTTTCTAGACCTCAGTTTTCTTATCTGTAAAAATTAGGTGATTGAGCTAGGGTTGAACTGAATGACAGACTTGAATTAGATGACCTCTGAGGTCCCTTTCTCCTTTAAATCTGTGATTCTTTAACCCTTCGATTGAGAAGCCAAATATTTAAGAAAAAAAATCAACTCCATGGATTACTTCTCTCTCCACTGCCACATACTTCCTTCATATCTGATTTGGTATTTTCAGTCTCTTAAGTCTCGGGGTGGCAGGGAAGGTGGATTTAGAGAACCTAGCTAAATCAAAATGGAGAGGCAACTTCGTCTTGGGAGTCTTAAAGCTTTTTGAGCCCAAATCTAGTCTCCAACATGTACCAGCTGTGTGACTGTGGTTAAGACACTTAACCTCTCAGTCACTCAGATAAACCTTCACTCCAATATTTTGTTGGGATTCCACCAGGGTGGAAGAAATTCCCTATTCCTTCTTCCCATTAGGATAATTTTTCCTGTAATTGCTTAGGGACATTTTGTGATTTTGACTAGAAGATCTAGGAGAAATATAATCTGGGTGAGGGTCAGAGAGATTTTGTTTTGAATGAAGTCAGAGGAGGCAAGGAAGCCCCTGAACAACAGGGCTGGGCCTGAAGTCTCTAAAGTTTACCAAAACAGCCCAATGTTGATCAACACTTACAAGTGTGGCTGAACCAAATTAAAATGTAATTGGGAGGGGCAGCTAGGTGGCTCAGTGGACAGAGAGTAAAGCTTGGAGACAGGAGGTCCTGAATTCAAATCTGGCCTCAGACATTTTCTAACTGTGTGATCTTGTCCTTCTAGCAAAATTTTAAAAAATACAATAGAACATAAATGATGTTAATAGCTGGTTTTCTAAGGCAACCTGCAGTGGACAGAGATCCATAGGTACTATTCAATGATTCCATTTATATTTGGGTTTTAACACCACTAGACCTTCAGCTTTGCTTTTTGCATCATTGGAACCATGGAGGCATATTACATTGGGAGGAAGGAAAAAATTAAACACTAAGGTTACTCAGGAAAGTATGAAGAAAAAGAACCAGAGGATTTTTGTTTTCTTATTGTTTGTTCATTTCCTTTGAATTCCATTTGATGAATCCAAATCCCTAGTCTGGGGCTCCCCAGTGGAGATATAAATAGGAAGAGATTATATATCAACTGGAAAATGTAAGTGGAGTCCCACTCTTGCCCGGATCCTTTCCATACTATACCCATAGCAACAAAGGCTAGAGGATGAGGCAGCCTGAGTCTATCTGTGTACCTAACTAAGGATAAAAAAAAATCACCTCTGATTAAATCCACTTTTAGAAGGGTTCTCTTAATTATATCTATGGTAGCCAGCAGGAGGTATATCTATACAAGCCCCTTGAGATACATTTACCGTCACAGCCATATCTACCCGGCCACTTATAGAGCATCCATAGCTCAAACTTCATCTAGACATCCTCCCAGTATAGAATTGTGTGTTCATTAAACACTCAGAGGTTTTCTATCCTAGTTGCATACATACTAGTGAGTTATAGGGTTCACCTAACCTCCCAATTGTGACTACATTATTGCAGCTATATTGCTAGGTCTGTCCTGGCTTCTCTTTGATACACTAATTAGAATTTGGAAAAAGAATCAGAAGATTGCAGGACCATGGATTGAGTGGGAAAAGGTCTTCCAGATTTTCTAGTCTATTCCCCTGCTCCATTTATAGATAAGGAAATAGTTTGAAAAAAAAAAAAGTCACACAGGCAGTAAAGAAGAGTCAAGACTAGGACCCAGGGGCAGGTAGGTGGCTCAGTGGATAGGTTGCCAAGCCTAGAAGACCTTCAGTCAAATTTGTCTTCAGGCACTTCCTAGCGGTGTGACCCTGGGCAAGTCACTTAACCCCCATCCAGTGGTTCCCAAACTTTTTTGGCCCACTGCCACCTTTCCAGAAAAAATATTACTTAGCCCCCTGGAAATTAATTTTTAAAATTTTAATAGCAATTAATAGGAAAGATAAATGCACCTGTGGCCATCACCATTTCTCTGGATCGCTGCAGCACCCACCAGGGGGCAGTGGCGCCCACTTTGGGAATCACTGGGCCCTTAATGCTCTTCTGCCTTAGAACTGATTCTTATCTTTGCAGAAGGTAAGGGTTTAAAAAAAAAAGAAAGAAAGAAAGAAAGAAAGAAAAGGCCAGTACCAAGGTTCCCAGACTTCAAATCCAGTATTTTTTCTACTATATCATGCAATAAATAAATACTTTTTCCTAGCAGGGGTATGCTGGAGTCTGCTCTTCCTGGTTCACAAGAGCCAGTTGTTAAATTTTCAGTGTGAACATTTACAATTCAGAATTTGCAAATGCCACAGATTGGGACTTGATTTATTGCTTTGTTGATTGTCTAGATTTAGGAAAGTGATAGAGAAAATGCTAATAACTCAGATTATACTGAAAAATATGTCATGCATACTTCCCCTCCCCGAGTTGGTTATTAAACATTTACCAGCATACCATTGGGAATCATAAGAATAGGCACTGAGATTTAAAATAGGTAGCAGCAAATTGACAAGTAAATAGGAGCATAGGATTCTTGATTTAAAGCTGGAAGAGACCTCAGAGATGATATGTTCCAAACCCTTCAATTTACAGAGGGGGATATGAAGGCCAAAAGTTGAAGTAGCTTGCCCAGTTACAGAGGTAGTGAGTTACAAAGATAAGGGCTTCACTTCAGACCTCCAGAGGCTAAATCTACATCTTTATCCAATTCGATTCAAGGGAAAGTGCTAGCAATGTTTCATTTATCTTTAAACAATGATCTATCACCTTCAAGAATAGCAACATGGGGTTGCAGATGAAGGAGAAAGGGAAGGAGAAGGGAATTCACAATGAAAAGAGGCTTCAAGAATCTGACAGCCTAGAGACCTCTCTGTTCAGTCCAAGTCTACACCTACCAGGGAGAAGGTTGGTTATTTTAATAAAACCAAATTAAATCCTAAAGCAAGACTAGTCAGTGATTCAGTGGGGACGGCCCCAGATCATTATGGGGCAGTTATAAAATAAAAATTATAGATGGATAAGAATAGGAGCACAGCGAATAAAAAGATTTAATGGACGGGAGAGGGAACAGAATAGAGAAGAGGGAAAGTTGCCAGGCCTGGAAATAGGGGGTTATTTAATGGAATTCTCCAATAGAAGAGAAACATGTTGTTCACCTTTCCTATATCATTAGGAGGCATTTGGTATATGAGCCAGAGGACAAAGAAGAAGGAAAGGTTGGCGATGAAGTACTGTGGAGGGAATATTTCTCATTCAAATTGAATAAAAATGCCTCTACCAAGGCAGAAAAGAAGGTGAGGGCTGAAAGAGAACAAAGACAAGAATTTGGGGCAATTCAGCTGGAAGGAGAGAAGACCTAAGGAAATGTGAATCATCTCCATGTCAAAGAAAGAATGTTCTACCAGAGAGGTTGAGGAGTCTGCATCTCCTCCAAGGATCACTGAAGAGTAATAGCTTGGTATGATGGAAGAGCACTAATCTAAGAGTTCTAAAGGGAGACCAAAATTCTAGATTCCAGTTCTGCTCCTCATCCTTCAAGCCAGGCAGCTTCATCAGATTGAAAAATGAAGGATTGGACCACGTGATCCATAAGGTTTCTCCCAGATTGACGATTCCAGGAAAGCAAGAAAAATCAAAGTTAGGAATGAAGGTTAGATTTGAGATCAGGATTCCTGGGAGCTTCAGAGATGGTTCATCATACTTTGGGGGACACATGGATTGTCATGATTTTTTGCAAAGACTAAATATAATTGCTAGGTCGGAAAGATTTCTCAAGATAGCATTTTGTTCAATCTTGAGTGTCTCAGGTACTATTTCCACCTATCCACCAGCCTTGAGGTCCCCTCCCTCCCTCTCTCACTCGTGGAAGCCCCTGGGCGGGCCCCTTTTTAAGGCTAGGGTTGGTTTCTCTCTCCCTATGCCCCTTTGAGGAGAGCAAGACATCAAAGATAGGTGGCAGGATCATAAAGAGAGGGAGGATGTTAGAAGGAGGGAGCCACCCGGGGCTCATAAAATGGGTGGTGGGGGAGTGAGGGAGGACCCACCCATTTGTCAGGCAATGCTTCATCTCACTTTCTCCGAGAACTAAGATCTCAGCTCCTGCCTCAGGGGAGGGCGGTTGGCTGGGGAAGGGGTGGAGGGTGGGGGGAGGGGAACCAGAGGAGGAAAGGGGAACAATCCCAGAGATTGGAGCAACAAGTCATGCTGACATCGAAGATGTGTCATCCTCTTTACTGCATCTCTTTGAGCCCAATGAGGTCAAGTGGATCATTAAGAGACACTGGCTTAATCTACATCTCTTCCAGTGGACTCCCTCCCCTGTCTGTATCTCAATATTCCCCAGTCTGTCAAATGACATCCTATCTGTCAAATCCCTCCTCTTGGGAATTCAGTAGCTCGAAAGGGAGAAGTTAGTGTGGATAAAGCAGGTCATGTTAGCTGGATCTGGTTGGCCATACTCTCTAACCTACATACTGTAATTCCAAGGACAGCAAGTAACGCAGAAAGATATAACTATCAGTTTCTACTGCTCAAGACGTGAGATCGATGGGATGAAAGCACCAGGAAGAGGAGATCCCTTGTTCTGATTGAGGAAAACCAGAGAAAGAGGAAAGCAATAAAGATGTCCATGAAGTTGGACTTGGGATAATCAAGATGACTGGAAGCATCAGGGAAGGTCCATCATTCTTTGGAGGGATCCAGATTGTGATTTC
The DNA here is from genome assembly GCF_016433145.1 of Gracilinanus agilis. Classification (NCBI taxonomy): domain Eukaryota; kingdom Metazoa; phylum Chordata; class Mammalia; order Didelphimorphia; family Didelphidae; genus Gracilinanus; species Gracilinanus agilis. The sequence continues at coordinate 287,053,272 of NC_058134.1, forward strand.
CTTAAAATAATCCAGATCTTCCCAAGATAATCTCAAGGGACTCATCATAAAAACTGCAATCCACAGCCAAGAAAGGACATTTTATTTCCTTCATTTTTTTATTATATATATATATATATATATATATATATATATATATAATATGTGTCTTCTGTCACAGCCTGGGGAATATGGAAATATGTATTGCATGAAAGCACTGGTATTATCTATATCAGATTATTTAGCTCCTGGGGTGGAGTAGAGAATATGGATCACAAAATCCAAGAAAACAATTGTCAAAAATTGTTTCTACATATATTAAAAAAATTAAGTTTTTAGAAAATAAGCCAGGTCTAAGCCATTAATGATCAAAACAAATTAGAATGACCAAATACATGGATCATTTTCTCTTGCAGTCAAGCAGACAGCCCAAATGGGTAGATTCTGAAAGTGTTTCCTCCTACCCTCAAAGACTGGCAGCTTCTGAAACAGGGATCTATGCCCAGGACAGGATTTTCTAAACACAGGGAGGACCCACAAGGAGGAGGAGAGGAGAGGAGAGGAATTCATACACACCTGAGCATATCTCTTGGATACTGTGGACTTTCTTCTTTCTCTTGGCACTCTTGTAAAGGTTTAGAAATGAAATAGAACATTCCTAAGGGTCCATTTCTTCATCACCTATAGGCAATAAATATTTGACATCACCACAAGCTGAAAGCTGTTAGGGACCTTGGATCACCTATTGCAACCTCTGAATAATTTTTTATAGCCTTTACCTTGCCTTAGTATCAATTCTAAGATAAAAGAGAGGCAAGGGCTAAGCAAGGAATAGATTCTACCTAATTTCAATCCATCCCACCGAGAGTCATGAGCCCAAACCAGTAGATAACAATGGCCCATTGACCCCTGGGATCTCCAAGAACTCAGCCTGGCCATTAATGAATCCCATCTTAGTTGCAGACAAGCTGAGACAGGTATCTTCATTCCCAGATCCCAAATCTGGAAAAGCCCATGCTCTGGTCCCTCCAAGTTGGGTTAGGTCCCACCTCCAGAGAGCTGGGAGGCTAAGGCTATGTCTAGGGAGAAATATGGACCAGGGAGAAGATTCCCTGTTCCAATACCCTCTCCATGAGGCTGGAATCCAAAGCACAGATGCCCAAGCCAAGGCTGGATGCTCTAGTCCAATCACCTTCTTGCCAATTCACTTCAACAAGAACCAAACTAAGTGACTGAGATGAGGAAGACAGAGGGAAACACCACTCCACATTGTTCCAATTTTCTCAGTGCCCAGCCCCTTCACTCTGACCACATTCCTTCTGCTCATCTTCCTTGCTTCAAGGCCAAACAACCACTTGCCCAACCTCAAACAACAGGAAGCTCTACCCTACTTCAAGATGGCCATAGAATTCCCATTTCAGTGTCTTTTAGGAAATCATTCCTGAAATATAAACCAGCCCAAACCCTACTTCTTCTCCTGATGTTCCCATAGCTTGTCTTCTCAGTCTCTCAAGGTCAGGATCAAAAGTGATGGGAAGTGGAGCTTCTAGGTGGCTCAGTGGATAGAGAACCAGGGCAGGCCTGGAGACATGAGGACCTGGGTTCAAATCTGGTCTCAAACACTTTCTAGTCCTATGACCCTGGGCAAGCCCCTTAACCCCAATTACCTAACCTTTACTGCTCTTCTGCCTTGGAACCAATCCTTAGTATCAACTCTAAGGAAGAAGGTAAGAGCTTTAAAAATAAACAAGTAGTACTTTAAGGTTTACAAAGTGCTTTTTTACATTATCTTGCTTGACCTTCCCCAAACTCTGCTATTATTATTATGTCCATTTTACAGTTGAGGAAACTGAGACCAAGAGAGGTTGTGTGACTTGTCCAAGGCCATACAGCTAATAAATATCTAAGGTAGGATTTGGACTCAAGTCTAACTGACTCTGGGTCCAGCACTCTGTCCAATGAGCCACCTAAAATATGTTAGCCTAGCATATTTTTGAAGTTGTGAATTCCCAGAGGGACGCAGAGAATTTCCAAGAGAAAAGCAGTCAAATTTTGTCTTTGCCTTGAAATGGAAAGGAAAAGCTAAAGGACTTCAGAATATTTAGTCTGGAGGCTGCTTAACTCAACTCTGGGTCTAGAGTCAGAAAGAACTGAGGTCAAATCTGGCCACAGACACTTACTAGCCAAGTGACCCTAGGCAAGTCATCTAAACACACTGTACCTCAAGTTTCCTCTGCTGTAAAATGGATGTAATAATAAAACCTACCTACAGGGTTTTTGTGAGGATCAAATGAAGTATTTGTAAATCGCTTGGCACAGTGTCTAGTGCATAGAAGGCACTTAATAAATTTCCTTCCTTCTTATTAGAGACCCATGGAGGAATCCTCTTTGTGCCATTGGTGAGGGCCTCTGCTTAGACACTTGCAGTGATGGTAAGCTCACCATGTCACAAAGACATTCATTCCATTGTTGGACATCTCTGAATGTTCTCTCTGTCTGGCCAAACCAAAAACCTGCCATCCCTAAAATTTACACCCATTGGCCCTAGTTCTGATGGTTGGAATCTCCTCAATCTAAGTCAGGGTTCTTCACCTTTCTATGTATGTCACCAACTCTTTGGTGATTTGCAAAAGCCTTTCTCCGAATGATGGTCTTTAAAAAGTCATAATTAAAGAAAATGCCTGAAAATCAAGATGTAATTTATTTCCAGTCCAATTTCACAGACCCCCTGAGATCTAGCCATAAACCAAAGGTTAAGGTCTTTTGATCTAAACCTTTTTTTTTTTTTAAACCCATACTTTCTGTCTTAGAATCAATATGATGAATTGGTTCCAAGACAAAAGAATGGTAAGGGTTTCCAGGATCAAACAGCTAGGAAGTATCTGAGGCCAGATTTGGACCTAGGACCCCCCCCCCATCACTAAGGACGGCTCTCTTGCTGCCCCCCAGCAGACCTTTTAACCTTTAAAATATTTGAAGATGAAGTGCCATATTCCAACTGTCCTCTTTGCTAGACTAAAGAGATACGGCTTAGACCTGGGGTAGAGTTTCCCGACGTCAGAGAAGACTGAACAGGCTATGGAGAGTTTCTCTCTCCATCAATATCTTTAAGTCCTGACAGCCAGTCTTGGGCTGAATTCACAACTATCCCATCAGGAGGCAGGGGATGCATAGTCAGCCTCTCGAAGTCCTTTCTAGGTCAAATATATGATACTTATTGTTTCCTTTTCTTATCTTCAAGGCTTCAACACCAGTTTTCCAATCTACTTTGTTTTGTTTTGTTTTCAGGCCCCAGGCTGAGTGATCTCAGTCAGGGGAAACTTCAGGGCTTAACTAGGAATCTTGGGCCATACAGACAAACACTTCAGGAAATTCATTAGTCGCAAAATAAATATTTCTGGACCTCTGCTGGCCTGAAATGACTTGGAAGTGTTTTTAACTAGAAAAAAGAGAAACAGGAAAGCTCTGAGTTGGGGCTCTGACTCTAGCCAGCTCTCTCCTCTTTACTCCACTTTGCCTCTACTGGAGACCATTACAAGTAACTGACCCTCAACATGCCGAGCCATTCACTCATCTTTAACATCCAAAAAACTAACTCCTTGGAACTGAGAAGATTTAGCTAAAGCATATCTAGTGTATAAAGGCCACATTGGATGGAGTCATAAGAGGTCTGTGATGACACTCAATTCTTTGGCTGGACTTGGGATCTGGTCAATGTAGAAAACTCATGGTGAGGAAACCCTCTACCAATATGTACTGCAACTCTTCTGCAAGACAGAGTTAATACAGAGTTGAATGGGCCATATGTGTCTGAGCTGAGATTTGAACTCAGCTCTTTCTGACCCAAAGGCTGGCTCTCTGCCACTACTTCACCACCCTAAATATCCCTGATATCTGAAGATTTACCTCTTGGGACATGTTCAGACCCTTGGTCCCCCCCAAAGTTTATTGGCTGGATGGTATGGAGCTCCTATGCCAGGGCAAAAAAGTGAAGACCAGAGAGGAAGGGGTAAGGAGCCTGGCATTCTCAGCCCCCAAGGCTCAAAAAACAATCATTATAGCAGCAGAATGAGACTAATGACTGAAAGCAGCCTCTTTCAGATGTAGGTCAGAGACAGGAAAGGGAGTAGTTTCCATGAGCCCAGAGAATAAGAACAATGTATGTTCAGTCTGCCTCGTGGTTGTATGAACACCCCATGGAGCAAAGAATAATAATAATAACCCTAACTGTCCCACGACACCCCCAAAATAGTCATTAGTGGCTGCTTGGGTTCTCTTCCCCTCTGCATCTCTCTTCCCACCACCCCTTCTGAGAGTCTTATTATATATATTACAAACAAATACTAAAATGTTTTTTTTTTAAATCTCTACCTTCTGTCTTAGAACCAATACCATTGGTTCTAAGGCAGAAGAGCGGTAAGGGCTAGGCAATGGGGGTTAAGTGACTTGCCCAGGGTCACACAGCTAGGAAATATCTGAGGCCAGGTTTGAACCAGGACTTCCTGTCTCTAGGCCTGGCTCTCCATCCACTGAGCCATCTAGCTGCCCCCTCCCACAGGGATTTGAAAAAGTCATCCGGTGACAGACATAGAGCTTGGTGATAGAGCTCAGGTGTTTCTAACTCCTGACCGAGTCACAAAGCAAGGCTCCTCCAATAAAGATGGCTATCTAGCCTCAGTGGATGTCTACATAGATTCTGGTAATTACCGTAGTGGGAGGAAGGATGGGTAGAGAATGGACTCTTATATAGGCCAGAATGGGGAAAGAAAAGGGCATCTCGGTACTCCTGAGCTGGGCCAGCTCCCAAACAGTTGAAACTCTAGAGGTTAGAAATGGAGACTGTGAGGGATCTCCCTGAGCCATTCTCTCCTTACTCAGCTGGCAAGATGAAAGCGTCCTCTCAGTAGGTTTATCCATCAGCTTGCCCAAAAGTTCATAAGGGATCAAGGGAGATCAGGACAGAAATCATTTTTCCTTCCCCCCCAAAGCTGGCAAATAGGCAGTGCTCAAACGAGGGAAGGGGGCCCTCATGATGGTGCCACTTCTGTTTACCAGCTGCCAGGCTGGACACACCCCCGACAAAATGCCACGGAGAACGATGTTGTGACTCATGGCTTGGCAAGTACCAGGATCATGCCCCAGGCTTTCAGATACCACACTGGCTCCTCCAGGTCGCTCTGGCTGGATCTCCGCCTCCTCTCCAGCGGCATTCCTCAGCTGTCTCTAGTCCCCACATTATTTGCTGTGGGAGAAAGGGAAGAAAGGTTTCCCTAATAGGGTTAGCATGAGTTAAGGTGAGGGCAAGCAGAGAGTTAATGTAAAGTGCTAGGAGTAGGGTCACTTGGGGGGGAGAGGGCTTAAGCCACATAAGTCAACTGACATCCTAAGAGCTTGCATCTAACTAGAACTCTAGGGGAGCGCTGGCAGGGATAGACACCTCCATTTTCCAAAAAACACTCCTGGGTTTGGTATCTCATCCCAAGCCCAGGAGTGTTTTTTGGAAAATTCTCAGTGAGAGTTTAGGAACTCATTGTACTTCTTGGAGGTCTAGTTATCTTGTAACCATGACAAGTCATTTTGTCCATCCTCCTGCCCCCGTGCAGTATTTCCAGTATTCCAGAAGGTAGAACCCCACGACTTTTCTTCAGCATCCTCAGAAGTTCTCCAAGACATTTCTTCAAATGCATTTTGCTCCCCTCAGTTGTTCCTATCAGATCTAGGAAAGGACAAGGGAATTGACTGAAATTCCAGGGGCCTGGACCCCCCAGTACCTAGGGCTCTATTTTGGCAGAAGAATACCAGCAAAGCATTCTAAGGCTTCCCAGACTAAGATGTCTGTCAGCAGCACTCGGGAGGTTCTCCCTCAGGCATAGGACAAGACATATTTCAAGTCCTCAGCTTAGCTTCTGAAGACTGGCATAGGATAAGCCTAAAGCCTTTCCTTCACCTACATGTTTCTAGAAATGTCAGCCCTCATTGGAACTGCAAGCTTTAGCATCTCCTTATCCATGAAGCTCAACCAAACCGTGGTTACTAACTAGGAAGCCAGAGGCTGGGTCCTCTGGCCATTAGGGGAATCCCTTTTTATCTGTTCTAAGGTTCTCCTCATGCCACAATCCTCTTTCCCCTTATTCCTGGTTCCTTGAGTGTTTGGAGATTCTCCCTGCAGAGGGCTTTCAGGGTGCAAAGCTGGCAGGAACCCAACTCCCTCCTCACCTCAGCCCTGCCCTACCCACAAGCAGCAGTAGGACGATGATTAGCAGCTCTCCCCAAGGCTCAAAGGTGAGGGATTTTTTTTTATCCCAAACATGTCACATCTGGCACATCTGCTTTCCTAGCAATGATGCATCCCAAGGGGTATAATCATCCACCGGGGCGGGGCGGGGATGCAGGTCTGTACTGACAGAAGCCTGAGCCAGGGACGCCAGAAGCAAAGCCCAGGAACTTCCCCCCCCCACCCGCTGCTGCTCCACCCCATGGAGGATGAGGACCCCCTCATCCTATTATATTCTCCCATGTCTAAAATCTGACCCCCACATCCCAATTCACCCCTTGTTATGGAAGGAAATCTTCCAGTGTTACCTGGAAGCCAAAGTCCTTCCTATCTAACTTCAAGCCATCCTCCCACAATATGAAAGGAGTTCAAAATGAAGAGCCACTATCTCCCTAAGACAAAACACTATTCATCAATCCTATCTTCTTTTTCTTCCTTCCTTGCTTTCTTCCACCTCCGCCTCCCCCTCCCTTCCCTCCACCTCACTCCCCTTCTCTTCCTCCTCTTCATCTTCCTCCTCTTCCTCCTCCTCCTCTTCTTTTCCCCTTACCTTCTGCCTTAACATCAATACTAAGTATTGGTTCCAAGGCAGAAGAACAGTAAGGGCTAGGTGATTTGCCCAGGGCCACACACCTAGGATGTATCTAAGGTCAGATCTGAATTCAGGAACTCTCATCTCTAGACCTGGCTCTCTATCTACTGAGCCACCTAGGTGCCCCACTATCCTTCTCTTCTTCAAGATATCTAAGACTCTATCTTTTTGAATGCTCTTGTCTTGATAAAATTTCATCTTTTTCTTTATTGTCCTTAGGTCTCAACTTTTTGTATGTACACATTTATGGGAATTTATGGGAATGGGGAAAAAAAGATTTGGCAGCCTTTGTGGATGGCAAGTTCAGCATGTGACAGTCAAAAGAAGTTCATGATATCATGATATCTTGAACTACGTTGAAGAATGTGGCTTCCAGGAAGAAGGAAATGACAATTCCACTATACTCTGCCCCTCTCAGACCTCATCTGGAGAGCAGTGTTCACATCTGAATACTACAATTTAAGAAGGACATTGCTAAGCTGGAGAGCTTCTAGAGGAGGGTCACCAGAATGGCGATTAGTCCATGACATATGGACAGTTGAAAGAATTGGTTATGTTTAGCCCGAAGAAGAGAAGATCAGTGGGATGGGGACAACATATTAGCTGTCTTTAAGTATTTCAAGGGCTGCCATGGAGGAGAAATTAGATTTGTACTATTTGTTCCCAGAAGGTAGAATGAGGAGTAAGGGTGGAAGCTGCAAAGAGGCCAATTCAAGCTTGGTCAAGGGAAATTTCCTAACAGATTGAGCTGTCCAAAAGTGAAATGGGCTCCCTTGAGAGTTGGGAATTTCCCCTCCTTGAAGAGAAAACGGGGGGGGGGGGGGGGGAGATAGAAAGCAGAATAGAGATAGGAGGTCCTGGGTTCAAATCCTTTATGAAAGCCCTGATTGGACCCAGTATCTTGAGATGTTACAGTTCCTCCCCATTAGCATTCCTACTTTCTGACTGTCAACTCTCTCCTGAATTATATTGTTTCTATCTTATTATTCTCTCCTTTCCTATAGCTGCTCAGGGCAGAATCTGAGTTCCATACAGACAAACTCATTTCTCACTCCCACAAACCCCTTCCCCCCACCATCTACCTTAAAGTATCCCTATAGACCATGCTCCTAGCCTAGATTGTCTATCCCCTTCCATTGTCCAACACTCTCTCTACCCTTTCAAACATTGTGGCATGTTTGCTTCCTCCAAGAATTCTTTCCTTAGCAGCCTATGAGTCTGTTCTCCCCAGTACTAATGTCTTCACATATCCCCTCCTTTGTGAAGCCTTTTCTGACATACACCCCTCCCCAACCCCAAGCGGTTTGTATGTTTTCTCTCATCTAGTTATTTTATGTTTAGTAATAATAGCTAGCACTTAGATAATACTTTGAGGTTTGCCAAGTGCTTTACAAATGTTCTCTCTCTTAATCCTTATGACAACCCGGAGAGGTAGGTGGTATTTTTATCCACTTTTTACTGATGGGAAAACTGAGGCAAACAGGTTAAATGACTTGTCCAGGATCACACAGCTAGCAAGTGTCTAAGGTCACATTTGAACTTGGGTCTCTAATTCCAGCACCATGGCTCTATGCTCCTAGCTTTGCATTTCCTCAGTAGAACACAAGTTTCTTGAGGTCAGGACTGTTTTTTTCTCTGTATTCCCAGTGTCCTGTACACAATAGAAGAGTCATAAACGTTTATAGAACTGAATTTAATAGCCACATTCTTGGTTCTGTCTTTGTCTCTTTGTGTCTTTTGAATCTCTCTTGTCAGACTGGAAGTTCCCTTAGGACAAGGACTTTGGCTCTTCATTGAGTTTCTTTTCTGTGGCTCTTACATGGCTTCTGTACACCAGTGGAGTGTCCAGTCTAGAGAGAGGAAGAGGAGGAAGAGGGAAGGGGGAGAGAATCAATGTTTAATGCCTATTCTGCTCCCCCAGAAAAAGAAACAACCAACTGTAGTTACATTCTCATATATATACACACACATACCCCAAGCCATCTCTAAGACGACTGTGCTTGTCAGAAATAAATCACGTTTGGCTTTCAGATGCAACAGTAATTACACGGTATCTTAACTATCTGTGCAAACTGTCAGAGAAAATATATTGGAGAATGCAAGGAAAAAGAAGGGGGAGGCTAGAGCATCCCTCGCACAATAGCATCTCTTCATCTGAAGTCATCTGGAGATAGGATGGCACGAAAGGGTGGAGGCATGCTAGGGCCCATCCCAGACCTTTAAGAGCCTAATGGTTTTTTAGGTGAGATGTGTTGTGTTGTCACAAGCTTCCAGGGAGGGGAAGCACAAAGTGGAGGGGATCCCAGCTCAGTTGTCTGCCGGTCCTTTGTATCGGCGGTGCTACAAGTAGCTGCTAGGATCTAAGTAGACCTTCAGGGGGATTTCCTGAAAGGGTAGATACTGGAAGAAAGGACCTAAGTCAGATCAGAACAGCTCTGAGAACTTCAGAGGCCATTTTTAGTGCCCTCATCTTTCAGTCTCAGTTTTTCCAGACAAGAACACAGGATGAGGAATAGAGAGAAGAGAGGAGTTAGGATTTGTGGATGGAAGAAAGCACATTGATCAGTCATTTCATTCATTCGTTTTTAAAAAAACCCTTACTTTCCATCTTAGAAGCAGTATTGATCCTCCCATCCCAATAAATATTGATTCTAAGGCAGAAGAGTGGTAAGGGCTAGGGGTTAAGTGACTTGCCCAGGGTCACACTGCCAGGAAGTGTCTGAGGTCAGATTTGAACTCAGGACCTAGTTCTGACTCTCTATTCACTGAGTCACCTAGCTGCTCCCAGTCATTTAATTTAAAACCATAGGTAAGAGACGCACACGGGCTGTCTAAAGGACATTGATAGATAGCTCTGGAATCTCGCCCACTTTTCTCCAAGGGAGACATTGATTCCTGCCTGGAGTAGAGCTAAAGAAAGGACTACAAGGCAGATCTTTGGGTAATCCTCTGAAAGAGGGGAAATACTAGTGTAGAATTATATCTGTCCCCTCAAATATTGCTGGTCTTGGGGCATGATTTTTTTTCTTTAGGGTCAAAAGCAACAAATCCTTTAACCTCATTGGTGACTGTCCCTGGAAGGGGATGGATACCCCAAACTCACATATGCAAATATTCTGTAAATGATCCCAGGATTGACCCTGGGAGGGGGGGGGGGATAATATGTCTGAAAGTACTTTGTAACTAAAAAGTGCTATTTCCTGACACTTTCCCTTAATCCCTTCCTGCACGCGAAGTTTAATGCTTCCTTGTTTCTCTGCCTTTGGGGGCTCTGTCCCTACCTCTTTTCTCCTGAGGCAAGTTTGAATTCTTCTCCATAGTCAGAAGATTGAAAGAATTGAGAAAGAGGATTAACATTCAGCTTCTCACCCCTAAGGGGCCGGAAGAGAACCAAGGAAGGGTTCAATTTCTTTCTCTTTCTTTTGTCCATGCTTTTTACTTTTATATCACTTTTACTTCTGAATATCTCCCTATACCTTTCCCTAAGCGATGAACCATCTCTTTTTATTATAAAGATATTTTATTTTGCCGACTACATGCTATTACAAATTTCACATAAGTTTTCCAAAGTTATATGATCCAAGCTGTCCCCCTCCTTCCCTTTTCTCCCCCCTCCCAGGGCTGGCAAGCAATTTGATCTGGGTTATACAAGTATTATCATGCAAGACATACTTCCATATTGTTCATTTTTGTAAGAGAATATTCGTAAAAAACCAAAATCCCCAAATAAATTAAAGTGACAAATTATCTGCTTTCATCTGCATTCTGACTCTAACAGTTCTTTTTCTGGAGGTGGAGAGCATTCTTTGTCCTAAATCCCTCAGAATTATCCCAAATCATTTTTTTGCTGAGAGTAGCTAAGTATTCACAGTTGATCATTGTACAATATTGCTGTTACTGTATACAACGTTCTCCTGTGAATCATCCTTTTTTTTTTTGACAGAATAAAAAATGATAGGAGAAAAAAATCAGCTCAGCAAAACTAACCAACCTATTCACTGCATATGTAATATTCCATACCCATAAACCCCCACCTCTGCCATGCAGAAAGGGGGATGCTGATTCTGTCAGAAATTGGTGAATTTCACAGGTTCTCTCATCATCTTCTACATGTAGATTATGTCCTGGGCATTTACACACACACACACACACACACACAGAGAGAGACAGACAGAGAGAGAGAGAGAGAGAGAGAGAGAGAGAGAGAGAGAGAGAGAGAGAGAGAAGGGGTGGAGTGTTTAACAAGTAATAATTTGTAGGGCTCTCCCAGGACTCTGTTTAAGTGTATGTTTACACATTTAATGTGTAAATATATAATAAGAAGCAGAGAAATTTAGTAGGTTAAGTGAGCCAGTTTCCAAGCCAGGAAGATATGGGTTCAAGTCCTGTCTATCTTTGATGACATACTGACTGTGTGATCCTAGACAAATATCTTAACTTTTGTTCTTGACAGCTGAGACCATAAGTTTCAGAGGCTGTATTATAATGGTAATGAAATTCTCACCTGGGAATTTCCTAAATCAGTCATGGAAAGATTTGAGAGCAGGAAGCTTTCATATCCCTCTATGATCCAGAGAAACCAGACCCTGGAGGCATTTTCTCTGGCTGTCCCCCACCCTTGGAATGTTCTCCCTTCTCATCTCTGCCTCCTGGCTTCTTTCAAGTCCTAGCTAAAACCCCATGGAAGCCTTTCTTCTTCAAGTGCCTGATATACAGTAGGTATTTAATAAATGTTTATTGGCCGACTGACCCTAGAGATGTCAGAGAGTCGGACATAGCTACCTGTTTGAGATGGTTTAGGTTTGTTTTGGTGTAGAGCATGAGATGATGCTTTGAGATCTGATTCTGAATAACTCAGCCCCACACCAGTTCCCCTAGATACCTAGCTTTTGGGGCAACTGGGGAGTCAATAAGTAGAGTACAAGACTTTGGAGTCAGGATAGACCCAAACTCAAATCTCATCTAATACCTTTTCTATGATCCTGGGTAAGTCACTGAACCTGCCTCAGTTTCCTCATCTGTAAAATGGGAATGATAATAGATAATGTTTTGGGCTTCAAATTAAATAACAACAAAGTAAAGCACTTTGCCAACTTTAAAGTGATATACAGATATTAGCTGTTATTATTAATGCCAAAAATCAATTCATTTAGAGACCATAACTTATACAAAAGGTTTTTAATGTAGTCCTACAAAAATGCCGTAGAAGCCCCTGCCACCAGATATCTGGCATCAGCAATCATCTCCTTGGACTCAGGAGGCTGCTCATCTATAGAAGAGGGAGGAATAAAATCCTTCTCCCTTTTCGATTTGGGGATTTTAAGTATGAAAAAATGTATCCATTATAAGTTCTAAAATAAAAAAGATGAAAATAAACCCTCCAGAGCTTCTATTCCCCTATGTCTGGAAAACCTATATACCAGCAGGTTCTAGAGGCCAGAGAGAAAGAATACACAGCCACAAAGGCAACAAGGAGATGAGTTAGCTGGAGACAAAGGGTACAAGAACACCCATTTTGGCCTACCGTGAGAGCCACAGGCATCTCTCCCCAGTCCCAGACAACTTCCTTCTGATGCCCGGAACAGGATGATGGAGGAGAAGGGAAGGGGTGGGGGTTGTTTATCAAGGGTCCTGACTTCCCTACAGCCTATAAAGGGGCCAGATCCTTAAGTAGAGCCATTTCTGACATTCTTGGGGCTCCCTGTGTTCCTGGAATTCCCAGCATTCCTGGACTCAGAAGCTGAAATTTCCCAACCTGTCCCCATAGAGCCGTGAAATCCAGTTATAAGACAAACAAGACCGTGTTTGTCCCATAAAACCACTGTGCTCGAGCTAATTAAATGGTAACATAAAATGGGGAGATAAACGCAGGCGGTGGGGAACCACCCAGGGACAGGGATGGGGTGCAAATGGTGGTTCTCATACAATCAGGCAAAAGGGTGGGGGGCGGGAGGGGGTAGAACAACCCTGAACACTAGCAGCAGGAGCTTCCCATCAGATACAGTTAGGGATAGAGCCGAATGGAAGAAGAAAATGTGCCTATAGCTCCCCCCACCCATTCCCTACTCCATGGGGGAGATATTAGCCAATGAGATGCACTTTCACACAGACACAAGCAATCGCATGCACCAAGACACACAGATCCATAGCCAGATTCTCTCTCTCACACACAGAGACTGAAATAAAGGAGCACGCGTAGCAAGATGGCTCCCTCTTCACTGTGTGCTGAAGCTGCAGTGGCTACCGTACTTCCACAGAGGCAGGGATGTCAAAGGAACGACTTCAGGACCCCTTCTCATCAGTGTGACCTCCTGGCACCCTGGAGACATCCCTTAGAAATGCGGATGTTTAGTTCCCCAAACGGGAATGGGAGAGCCGTCATTAAGATGAAAGATACTAGAAATAAAAGAGGAAGCAAATACCATACACTTCTGGGCCAGTCACCTGGTACTGAAGGAATACTGAAGGCTATAATTGGACAAACTAGCCATTCCCCAGATCTGACCCTTAGCACAGTGGTTTCCAAAGTGGAGGGGGGCTACACGTTCCCCAAAGAGACCTAGGATGACGTGGGGATATGGCAACCTCTCAAATGAAGTATGAAAAGATGTGAGGCATGACTTGACCAATTATCACCCAACATCCCTGACTCCATCCCCTTTCATGTCTGCCTCTTTCCCTTCATCAGTCTCCTGGGGAGATCATAACTGCAACCCAGGGCCCCATAAGCCCTACCCCAAGACTGCTAAGAAAATCAGCTCGTCCTCCTCCCCGATATAGGGTAGCCATACTGGCATTCACATCGCCTCATGGTTGTGGTACCCTTCGGCTGGCTCTGGGCTCCTGAGTGGTGGTCAAGTGGCTAGCTTTGTGCCTCACCTTTTATTTTGCATTGCGATGGAGTGAAGTGCATAGAATGAGCAGGCTTGGATGTATTGCAGTCTGCATTGAAGATCTCTTGTCTTTCCTCTCAAATTCACCCATATTTCCTAGCGTTCCATTTCTATCAAATCTATCTGCCATCTCTCAGGCTTCCAGGTTCTTGATCTGCTTTATCTTTGACTCCTCATTCTCCCTCACTCTGCATGTTCAGTTAGTTGTAAAAGCTTGTTTTTCTCCCTCCCACAGCATCTCTTACCTGTGCTCTCTTCTGTCTGTTCATGCAGCCACCGCCCTGGCTTGGGCACTGAGCACCTCTCACCTGAGCTCTTCTAATAGCAAAGTAGCTAAGTGGTTATCTTACCCTCTTCTCTCTCCCCTTTTCAAACTCCATACACTTGCCTAAAGCATAAGTCTAACCACTTCACTCCAATGGTTCTCCAGTACCTCTGGGGTCAAATGGAAACCTCTCGTGGGTGCTTCAAATGCTTCACATTGTGGCCCCAATCTACCCTTCCAGCATCATACATTACTCCCATAGCCTCACCCTACCATGCAGCTGAACTGGCCGTTTTCTGCTTCTTACATGTTGGTCCTCTTCATAAACCGAGAATGAACAACAACACACAGCCGTGTGCTTTCCATCTCTGTGTTTTGGGACTGGGCACCCTTCATATCTTGAAAACATCTTCTCCTCACCTCTGCCTTTTAGAATCTATTGTTTACTTTAAGACTCTGCGTAAGCTTCAGATTCTATATGAGGACTTCTCTTATCCCCCCAACCCCAAGGGTCCTGGCTCCCAAAATTATTTTGTATTTATTTTGTATAAGCAGCACCCCCTCTGATCTCATTTTCTTAACTCCTACAGGCACAGGTAGGTTGGGTTCCCAGAAAGCAGCCCAAAATTTTTCTCCTTAGGACTGGATTCTAGGGATAAACTTGAGAGAGTGTGGCTTTTACTACTTCTAATATTTCATGAGCCCCTGTCCAGTGTGCTCTCCCCAATTTGAAGTGACCATTGATTAGGTTTTACGAAGAGATATTTACTATGAAGGCATAACGGGGACAAAAGTTATAAGAACACCAATTCCCTCCCACTCTAAGGGGTGTTCTTCCCCTCCACGTCCAGTACTCAAAGTCTATTGGAAGAGGGGGAAGAAAGGAGGAGGAGGAGGCATTAGCTTTGAGTACCAGGGCAAGTGAGATTATACATAAAGAACAGGTGGATGGAAGGATACCTCATGGCTTTTGAACCTAGAAGTTTGTTTCTACCCTACTCGTCCCCACCAAGCTTGCTTCTGACTGTGGACTCATTGAGAATCATTAGCTTCTTATTGGATATAATATCTTGGCTGATTGGTCCTAGATCAAGCAGGTCAATCTTCCAGACTGAACTCAGTTACTGCCACTCTTGACTCCAATAATCTCTTCTACCAAATTTGATCCCTAAGAGTGCCACTCAAAGCTCTCCCAACATTTCAAAGCTTATAGGATTGTATCTTGGCCATTTCCAACTCGTGACACTCATTGTCCTAAGATCAGGACAGAAGAAAGAAACATCATGTGCTCAGGAATACATGGCAGCTGGGTGAGGAAATGAGGCAACCTCTGACCCACAATCCGTCCAGTAGCTCACAGCAATCTCCCTCATTCAAAAGCCTTCAAATAAAAGAACGAGAGGTTGACTCCTTGAAGCTTTTTGTAATTCAAACTCAGCCTGGTCCCTCAGCCAATCAGAAAACTCCTTCTCACCTCATAACATCAACCCCATAGTCAGGTATAGAGAGAAAAGGATCATCAAGGGAAAGGCATGATGGCAAATGGCTATAATCTTTATTATAAAAAGACTGAACTGATGGATCACTTAAGTTTAGAAGCTGGGAACTATAATACAGCTAAAGCTAATCAGATATCTACACTAAGTCTCTGGGAGTGGAGGGCCACCAGGCTACTTAAGGAGGAGCAAAATGGGCCAGCTTGGAAAAACAGAACAGGTTAAAGCTTCCATGATAACCACTATCAGGATAGGGCCCATAAGTGGTTCATNAGGGTACAAGATAAACCCACATAAGTCATCAGTACTTCTATATATTTCCAACAAAACTCAGCAGCAAGAGTTAGAAAGAGAAACTCCATTTAAAATCCATCTAGTCAATATAAAATATTTAGGAATCTATCTGCCAAGACAAACACAGGAATTATATGAATACAACTACAGAACACTTTTTATACAATTAAAACTAGACCTAAATAACTAGAAAAAACATTAATTTCTCTTCTGTGGGATGAGCTAACAATACAAATGATCATCTTACCCAAATTAGTCTATTTATTCAGTGCCATGACAAGATGTTGACATCCACACGAAGAAGGCACAATTTCACAAAAGGAAGATGGGGATGTGGATTTCGGTTTTATACCTGTGTGTCTTTGGGTGAGTCACTTAATTCCTCTAAAATCATTTCCCTCTTGTAAACCAAATTTAGATTATATGTTGTTTAAGATCACTGCCAGTGCTAAAGTTAGGATCCTCTGATATTCTTTTTTATTTAAACATTGTCTTCTGTCTTGTTGTCAATCCTAAGACAGAAGAGTGACAAGTTAAGTGACTTGCCCAGGGTCACACAACTAGGAAGTGTCTTGAGACCCGGGTCCTCCTGACTTCAAGCCTGGTGCTCTCTACTTTGATTCCTGGCTGCCCAATCCTATGATATTCTTGCTACAATTAGTCAGAAGACACAGGCTTCCAAAATGAAGGAATGGCTTACAGATTCTCCTCAGACAGATGAGTAAAGAAGACATATCTTTGTCTTCCTTCCAAAGGCAGCAACAAACATCATTTCAAGTATCGCTTTGTCATTTCTCTATGAATCACTTATAACAAGCAGAAATAGATTATCAATAATTTAATTGAAGCTTATGTCTCATCATCTCTTCCAGAGGATGAAGGATAGGAATTAAATTAAGAAATTGACAAAATTCTCTAATATAAGTGAAAATGTTCCTTGATAAAAGGGAACTTCTATGTGGAAGTGGACTCAGAGGAAGATGCAACAAACACTGGAAAAT
Organism: Gracilinanus agilis; assembly: GCF_016433145.1. Lineage (NCBI taxonomy): Eukaryota > Metazoa > Chordata > Mammalia > Didelphimorphia > Didelphidae > Gracilinanus > Gracilinanus agilis. The sequence goes on from NC_058134.1 coordinate 287,070,066, forward strand.
AAGTTTTAAGATCCAGAAATTAGAGAGACAAATATATTGTATAGTGCATAGAAATCAGCACAGTTGCATCATTGATATTTTTACAAGAGCTTCAAATAGTCTGGCCTTTATATCATCATCTATTCTTGAATCCCTCCCCCTCTTGCCCTATCATAAGTCAAGATATGCCTAACCTCCACCTGCCATCCAACACTTCCTCCTTTCCCATTCATTTGTTGCTGAGTGGATCTAGAGAAAATCACACAACTGTGTTCCTTAGGAGCTCTATCAATTCAATGATATCGTTCATATAACAGATTTGCTTTGATGGTCTCTCCTCAGGCCTCATCTTTCTTAACTCTTTTGCAGCCTTTGATTTTGTTGAAAATTTCCTAAATATGCCTCCCCTCTGGCTTGTCATGCATTGAATTCCCTTTCTTCTCCTGTTTGACCTCTCTCATTTTTTGAATTAATATCTGTACTTCACCCATTAATTTTAAAATTTAACTCTCATCTCTTTCTAATGTCTCTATGTTGCTTATATATGTGTATACGTACATATACATATATGTGTATATATCATTTTTATATTCCCTAACTTTTCCCCTGTAGTCTTCTCTCTACACACTCTACATTCTTTCAATGATCTCATTAGTTCTCATAAAATATTGACTTATGGTTATGAGTTCCAAGTCTATATATCTAGAACTTGTCTTTTTCTCCTCCTTATCTTCTCAGTCTGGCATCATGAACTGATTATAGGATCTTTTAAAATTCATTTCCTATAGACATCTCAAACAGTATTTCCAAAACAGATTGCTTTATCTTTCTTACCAAGACTTCTTGTTTTATAAAACTTTACTGTTCTTTCGGAGATGGTACCATTCACGTTTATGACCCAAGGCACCATCCTCAGCTCCTCAGTCTCTCACGCCACTCATATTTAATCAATTGCCAAATCTTGCATTTCCCACCTCCAAAATGCTTCTCATATTGTTCCCCTCCTTTCTACAACCACAGATGCAATCCTATTTCAGTCCTTCCTTATCTTTTGAAGGGCCTAACGCAGTGGCCGCCCATTGAGTCTCTCTACTTTGTCTCTCTCAAATTTGATCATTCTTCACTCAGTGGTCAAAGTGACTTTTCTACAACACAGATGTGATGAGGTCACAATTTTAATTTATAAAATTCTGTCCCCCTAGTGGGATAAATCTAAAACTTCATTGTTAGACTTTTAAGGCTCTTCGTAACCACTTTCCAACTTACCTTCTCAGCCTTTTTACACATTCCCCTTCTGACGTTCAACTGTCCAGTGAAACTTATCTTTGCACATGACACCACTCCCTCCTCATCTCCATCTCCTGGACTTCTTCAACATTTATCCTAAATACTTTCCTCAAGATGATTTTTCATGAATCCACTTATTGCTAATGCCTTCCCTGAGGACTTATCTACCATTTATCTTATATAAATGGATAGATACAGAAATATATATATATATATATGTATATCTAGATACCTATAGATAGATGTGTGATAAAATATATACAGGGATCTATGTATCTATAGATATAAATTCATAGTATATATATGCATGTCTCTATATTGATATCTATTTACATCTATATATCTATATATATAGATATATAGATATCTATATATATATATCTATATCTTGTTTTTACATAATATTTTCATATTGTCTTTCATATCCAAATGTGAGCTACTTGTGGATAGTGATAGTTTTTCTTTTCCTTTTATCACCAATGCTTAGCACAGTGCCTGGCACATAATAAGCATTTATCAAATGCGTATTTAGTTCTTGATGATTCAAGATACAAAGTTCTTTAGACAAATGGACTGATTAGTCCAATACCTATATCTACCATTTAGATCAATGCCCAAAAGAGTTGGCCAAAAAAATATTGTTCATATATTTCTGAAGAGGATAGAGGAGTTTGCAAATCATAGAAGGAAGGAAGGAAAAGAAAGAAGGAAGGAAAAGAAGGAAGGAAGGAAGGAAAGAAGGAAGGAAGGAAGGAAGGAAAGGAGGAAGGAAGGAAAGGAGGAAGGGAGGAAGGGAGGAAGGGAGGAAGGGAGGAAGGGAGGAAGGGAGGAAGGGAGGGAGGGAAGAAAGTTTATTTAAAAAAAGCTTATAAAAAAGTTTATAAAAAGAGGCTCACCAAGCCTCTATGTATTGCATCGAGTCCAGAGACTATCACTCACCAGGAATGGAAAATGTGAATATAATTCAAAGAGTAGGCCATCACTGGCAGTCTCCTCATGATAAACATATTCCACACATATTATTTATGTACATGTTGTCTCCTCCAACAGAATTTTAAGCTCCTTAAAAGTAGTGACTGTTTTCTCTGGGTCTATGTACACCCATCAACAACCCTGTGCCTGACACATAGTACTGACATCTGATAAATGCTTGTTGATTGAGTGAGTGATCACTGGAACTTTCAGATTTCTCAGATTATAGACCTATTGGAGTATTTGAAACATTCACCTACATAGTTTCACTAAGTACAAAGAGTTGAACCCCTGAATTATTGAAGCAAGCCAAAGAGGAAGAAGAAGAGAGATTTTTTTAATATTAAAAATTTTTAAATATGAAAAGAAATGTGCAATACAACTCTTTTTCAGATTTCTAGATTCAAACATTGGGGGAAATGCAAATATTTCATCATTAAGTATTTATTTAGCAAGAGCTAACACAATAAAAAAAAAACCTCCTCAAAACCTTTATCCTTCAAGATCTCATACGTCAACACTTTCTTTGCATAAAGGTTAGCTGATAATTTCCTGGCAAAGTGCTTAAAAGAGCTATTGAACTTAAAATTTATTCATTTTTTTCTTTCTACAAAAAAAATAGTTCCCCAAATTTTCTGACCTTTTCTGTGATGAGTGGCTGTTAATAAAAAGCTAGTTAGCAGATATTTTCCCAAAAGAAAAAAATAAACTTTAATCTCTTCCTTCAAGGTAAAGATGACATTAAAACTTTTTTTTTATTGAGAGCTTTTGTTTTTATATAAGTTTCATTTCTCAACCTATCCCTTTCCTACCCTCCCAGCCAAAGGTCTATCTTTTATAATGACAATTTTTAAATTTTTTGGTCTTAGGACTTCTTCACACTTAAAAATTATCAAGGAACTCCCATAGAGCTTTTGTTTGTGTGGGTAATAACTATTGATATTTGCCATATTAGGAATGAAAATATTTTAGTATCATTATGAAAATAGCTTTGACCTCACAGACTGTCTCAAAGTCTTATCGACCTGAAGAATCCCCAGATCACACTTTGAGAACTGATGCCTTATAATGAAGAAGAAAAAGCAGGGAGAAGGCAGATCAGAAAAACTAGTCAACCAGTTAAATCCAATATTGTTCCATATCCCAAATCACACAGGATTAGGGTCACACTCTTGTAACTCTTCTTTGGGGCCAAGCATTATCATTATAAATACCTCATGCTCAATTTCCATTTTGGTTCAATAGGCATGGTGTATATGTTTTCCTGGTTCAGCTTACTTCACATTTCATCAGTTCATATCAATGTTTTCATGCCTCCTGGTACTCTTCATATTCATTATTTCTTATGGTGAGTAATATTTCATCACACTTGTGTACTACAATCTCTTTAGTCATTCCTTCAACTGATGGGCATCTACTTTGTTTCAAGTTCTTTGCTACTATACAAAGCACTGCTATAAATGTTTTAGTGCCTATTAGGCTTGTCTTTCTATCACTGACCTCCTTGGGCTATATTCCTAGCAGTAGGATCTCTGGGTCAAAACATATGGACATCTTACTCACTATCATAGCATAATTCCAAATTGCTTTCAAGAATGGTTAGGCCAGTTCCCATTTCCATCAATTAGTGTGCTGTCTCATTTTTTAAATTCTATTTTTATTTATTTTTATGGTCTTAATAAACACCAATAAACCTGAAACTTTCTTGTACAAAGATAAAAGAGGATTATATATATGAAACCATGAATCTCTATAATATACAGCCTTTTTTCCCAACTATATATTAAAATTAATCTCAGTAGTTTCAATACTGACCTGACTTTCTTTGCCCCTTCTGAACTTTCCTCTTTTTTATTTTTTTAATGTCCTTGAAGTTCCTTTCTTTCTTTTTTTTTTCTTTTTTGGGTATCATCACTACCTTCCCAATTCACTACTACATCTCTCTGTCTCCTCCTATCCTCCCCTTCCACTCCATCCAGAATAAAAGTCCTTTCTTTTCTTTTCTTTTCTTTTTTCTGGGAGAAGGCTATGCTTCCATACCTGAACAACCTGAGGACCAAGAGGTATCTTGATAGTGGTTACACCTTAAAGTTTTCTTCAAAATTGTCAGTGATCTTTTCATTGCTAAATTGAATGATAATAAACCCCCTTTTCAACAATAAGTATGAATTCACACATTGAATGTGTCTGAAAATGTACGTCTCATTCTACAACTCCACTTCATCACCTCTCTGCCAAGAAGTGGAAAGCTTCTTGAGTCATGACTGGTCATTAACTGATCATAGCGCTTAGTCTTTCACAATTATTTTCTTTGACAATATTGCAATCATTATAGAAATTGTTCTTCTTGTTCTGCTCCCTTCACTCTGCATCAGTTCATACAAATCCTCTTATTTTTCTCTGAATTTGTCCCTAAATATTCCATTGTTTCACCCCATCCCATAATATGCAACTGATGGGCATTTAATTTATTTCTAGTTTTTTGTTACAACAAACAATCATAATATAAAATGTTTGTGCATAGAGGATCCTTCACCTTTTATCTTACCTCTTTGTGTTATATACCTAGCAGAGGTACTGATACGTACTTTAGTGGGGATTTGGGGTTTTTGTTTTGTTTTAGTCTTAAATTGCTGGCTAAAACAATTTCACAACTCCTCCAATAATATGATTGTCTTTTCACGATCCCTCCACATTGACTATTCCAATTTTTTGTCATCTTTGCCAATTTGCTGAATGTAAGGTGAAAAAAGAATGATTCTTGACTCTCTTTGACCATTTTGTTCACATCCATTGGAGGATGTCTGGCATTATTTATTTGTGTTAGTTTCCTAGATATTTTGGATATCAGACAAAGAAGACATTTTAACAATGAATGAAAAAGTAATTGCTTTTTGAAAGATACTCTTGTTATGGAGAAAGCATTTTGAAAATGTATATTTGGAAATGCTTCCATCTTTATGTGATTTTGTCACCAAAAAACAATGTAAGTGATTTTGTCACCAAAAAACAATGTAAGTGATTTTGTCACCAAAAAACAATGTAAGTTTGTTACCTATAAAATTCTCATATCTAAGCACTTAAGCTCGGAAATAGAATTATCTAACGTGTTAAAAGTCTTCCAAATAAAAAATTTCAGTGGACTTTGAAGTCAATTATTATATATATGTACATATATATACATATATGCAACATCTTTGGATTCGTTTGCAAGAATAACTGATATCAGGAAGATGGAAATTTATTATCCAAGTGTCAACTAAAACCTTTGCATAATTGGTGGATGAGATTTAAAAATTAGCATGATTTAATAAATGCCATCAATCATGTTCTTCCTTTTGGAAATATGCACTTTTAGCAGGTGTATTTTTTTAAGCTATCACAACCATTAAAACCAAGTATAAAACTTATGTAGCATACATTAAAAACTGAGGTCCTTCCTTTCTCACATCCACACTAACAAGTCTCTCAGAGCAAAACTATACTTCCCACCTCAGAGTTCTAGGGGTACCTCTGAGAGGCTAGAGAGTGTCTTTCTCTAAGCCATTGACTCGAGCCCCCATTGAGGTATGTTCCCCCAATATTACCTGCCAGTTACAATTAATATTTTTCTTATATCAAATTTATTCTAATGGCTTTGTATCTTTTAACCACTTGTCATCAAATTGGCTTTTACTAAAGGATATTTACTAAGAAGTGACAGCAATAAGAGAAGTTGCACAAACAAAATTCCATCTCTGTAGTAGTGCTGAGGGGTATTGGAAAAAGAATACTTGAAAATACTTCACAGCCCATATAGGGGATTACTTCTGAGCATGCTCATCAGGACTGAGTTTTCATTGGCCAGTCCCTGTTACACATACGTGTACATAGTTCACCAACAAATAAATACTTATACATTGGGATCCATGCTCAAAATATTTTTCCTAATAGGGTTATGTGATCAAAAAAGTTTGGAGACCACTGTTCTTGTGGACAGGAAACAGATGCCCCCCAAACTCTAGAAATGATCCTTAAAATCTGGTTTCCTTTCTAGAGCTGTGATAAGAGAATCAGAAGCTCCACTCATAACTCTCTCCTATCTCCCATGGCCCCTTGCTATATATACCTCCCCCACTTTTCTCGTCTTTTCTCACAAGGCTTGAATCTCTACCAGAAAGCCAAGAAAGTCTTCAAGTTAAAGTAGACTTGAGTTGTGCTCCCCTTGCCATAAGTGTGTAATGGTAAATAATAATAACAACAACAATAATAATAATAATAAATAGTTGTGGGAGGGAAGGCACCAAAAAGGAATCAAAGTCAACCAAGGTTCCTGATTAACCCAAAGACCTTCTCCTTTTTCAACAATTCAAAATGAACCTTAGCACTTTGCCTCCCAACATCAATCCTTCTTTAACCACCAGGTTCTCTGTGTCAACAGTTCAAAGTCTTGAGGGTGACTTAGACTGTTCTCAGCTTTTGCTTCAATGATCTCTTCATCTCTCCCCCCCCCCCCCTTCTCCTGAACCTGCAGGAAGAAAGAGCCCTGAGTCACTGGGAACAGAGGAAGATGGTCTCTCTGGACTCTTGGGTTCATTTCTTGGCTCCACCCCCCTGACTCCTTGGGCAGCTTTGGACAAGTCCAGGCTTCAGTTTCTCCACCTGGGAAGCAGGCAAGGTTCCCACTGACAAAGTCCCAACTTCACAGAGCAGCTCAATGATTAATGGGTTAATATCTGTGGGAGGCTTTGAGCTCTCGGGATGAAAGACACCCCAATTCCCTGACTGTATTGGAAACTCTGCCCAGTAAAGATTTGCTGAACCTAAAAAAGGGCACCCTTTGATCATATATCAAGGGTTTTTCTATTAGAAGACAGAACAGGAGAGAAACAGCAGTAGGCATGAAATTAGATCTAAAGAGGAACTTCCACACAGCTAAGGTGAGGGAAACAATGAAACCAGCAATTTAGGAAGGCTTGGAACATTCTTCTCTTGAATATGATCTTACCTGTTGGCAGGAATAACCTCAAGGGAGACAATCCTAGTGGGTCTAGGAATCTAAAGCATTTAGGGTCAATCCTATTTTCTATTTGAGAAAATATTTTATAGGTAATGTCTGTAAGAAATTGCTCCTTCATTGGTTACTTCTCTCACTGCCTCAGGTCATAAGGCAACTGGGTGGTAAAGAGTTTGGGGCTTAGGACCGAGAAGGCTTGAGTTCAAATTTGACCTAAGACACTAACAAACATTGTGACCCTGGCTAAGTCACCTAACTTCTGTCTGCCTCGATTTCCTACACCGTAAAATGAGGATAATAATAGTACCTACCTTTCAGGGTTGTTGTGAAGATCAACTGTGAGAATATTTGTAAGTGCCTAGCACATAGCAGGTACTTCAAAAAGACTTGTTTTTCCCATCTATCAATTAATAAGCTCAAGGAGCAGCCCAATGCCTTTTCACATTCAACAAAGCAAAACAGATTTTGGAAAGCATGTGCTTTCAAATGTCATCTAAAGCTTCCTCGAATCAAATAAAGAATTATTTTGATTATTCATCCTTTTGGCCCATTCACTGCACATGCACCAGTGGGGGCTAATCATCAGTTTGGGGATTATTTGGGGATCGCCACTCTCCAAACTGCAGAGGTGCCTTAGCTAACATGGATCTCTACATCATCCATGACTCTCCAGTCATGGACATCATGGATTCTCCAATGCATCCCTCTCTCCATACTCTTTTAGGACCCTTTCTCAGCAGAGAGACAACCAACCCCCACCGCCATTTTCTCTTCATTTATAGGAACTAAATTAGGGGAACTTTGGTCAGAGAGGAGAGTGGAACAGTGGAAAGAATACTGGACTTGAAGTCAGAGGATCAGAGTTCAAATTCTGGTTCTTCCACTTATGACCTACAAGACCATCTCTTCATCTCTCATTTCTACAAAGAAGGGGTTGGATGGGACAAACTCTCAATTTCCTTCCAGTCAGTTCAAGCCCACCTTCCCGTGCCCTTCTTCTCTCCAGCTCTACCGAAGATGAATCATTGGGCCTTCTTCTACACTTCTACACTCCCTCACCAGCCATGACATAGGAACAAGGCTTTAGAGCAAACTTTTTTTTATTTCTTGCCCTTCTTCACTTCCCCCTCCTACCAGACTCTCCATTCCAGTTTAAGGGCACAAAATGCATTATCACCCTGGGCCTTCGTTTACATGTAACAAACAGAGGTCAATTTATTTCTAAATCACTTTTTTTACGGCTCTATTGAACTATTTGCCACATTATTTATACGTTAATGGGCCAGGCCCCTCTGGGAAGCTCCCAGTCTAATAAATAACGTGCCAAATCATTAAGCAAGGTGATAAAATCAAAGCCATTTAAAAATACATCAACCTGAGTTGCCTTCAAATGAAATAAGCTCCAGGGGACCAGAGAGGCAAAGAAAGGGAAAGGGGGGGAAAGCCACTTTCTATTACTAAGTTTGGTCAGCTGGTGGCTTTTTCCTCAGTCTTAAAACAAAAATCAGGCACAGAAGAAGAGTCTAGATAATGTGGCTGCCTTCTCCTTTTCCAAGGGAGGCAGGAGAAGAGTGTGGGGTCAAATGGAAGGAAGGGCTGTGGAAGGATGGGAAGGGGATCATAGAGGAATCTCTACTCCATCTACCCCTAAACCTTGGAGGCCTAGCCCAGGAAAAAGGGCATCACATCTCCAAGAAGGGGGTTGAAAAATCAGAAAGAGCCTTCTCCTTTTCTACCTGCACCCAAAGGTGGTGACTACAAACAATTCTCCCTCACAGGGCTCTGGGTCCAGCAAGGGATCTCCTTGGAAGGCAGCTGTGCTGGAGGAGAAAAAACACTAGATTCGGAGAGAGAAATCTGAATTTGAGTTCTGGCTCTCCCGCTTTGGCAACCCTTCCTGGGTCTCAGTTTCCTCATCTGTAAAATGGAGGATAATTACTTTTATTACAAACCTCAAAGGGTTGGTGTAGGATTAATGTGTGTAAAATATTTGTACCCCTAAAGGGGAGTAGGAGGCAGTTAGGATAGCACCGTGTATTTGAAATCAGATTGGATTAGCAGAGGACCTGAGTGGGAAACCTGCCTCTGCTAATTAATGTCTGCATGACCTTGAACAAGTCCCTTAGCCTTTTTTTTTTAACCTTTATTTTCTGTTTTAGTGATAGTTCTAAACAAGGTGTAAATCAACAGGGTTATAAGGTTAGATTTGAACTCAGGTCCTCTTGACTCCAGACCTGATGCTCTGACCAATGGGCCACCTGGCTGCCTCAAGTCACTTAATCTTAATCACTAGACGTCACACTGAGTTAAGAGCAGAGGCAGGGCTGGAAATGAGGCCTCCTGAATCCTAGTGTGGCCCTTTCCATTACGCCACAAATAAGCTCATGGCCCTTGCTTCTTACTGACATTACTTACTGTGGGAGAAAGAGATAGGAATGTTGTACGGCTCTGTCCAACCCTGTTTGTGTTTTGTTGCTGTTGTTGTTGCAAAGATGCTGCAGTGGTTTACCATTTCCCTCTCCAGTTCATTTTACGGATGAGGAAACTGAGGTAGAAAGGTTTTAGTGACTTGCCCAAAGTCACAAAACTAATAAATGTCTGAAGCCAGATTCGAACACAAGCCCTTCTGACTCTAAGCCAAGGGCTCTATCCACTGTACCACCTAGCAATCCTGAGACAGGAATGGGCAAGAAAAAAAAAAGTCCCTCTAGATCAATGGTTCCCAAACTATTTTGACCTACCGCCCCCTTTCCAGAAAAAAATATTACTTAGCGCCCTGGAAATTAATTTTTAAAAATTTTAATAGCAATTAATAAGAAAGATAAATGCACCTGTGTTCATCACCACCTCCCTGGATCGCTGCAGCACCCACCAGGGGGCGGTAGCACCCACTTTGGGAATCACTGCTCTAGCTACTTTCCTTACTTACCTCTAGACAGAAAGACCTGACTAGAACTCAGGTGGGATTAACCAGGGAAATGTGGGCTGAAAAGCCATAGCCCAGAACTCCAGGAGAAATAAAACTTGGTTAGTGTCCTGGGCAAAAGGAGGTGCCCTGGAGAGAGCCAGTGAGGGCTACCTGTAAGCAAGATCTAGTTTAGGGGCACTGCAGAAGATCCAGAGGGAGAAGAACCCCATGGTCTCTGTCCTTAAGGGAGATGGGACACAGACCTGATGTGGAAAGATTGGGAGTGGGGGGAGAGACAGAGAGAGAAGGTGGGGAGAGACAGAAAGTGGGGAGAGACAAGGTGAGATAGACACAGAGAGACAGTGGAGAGAGAGACAGAGGGGAGAGACAGACAGACAGGCAGAGACAGAGAGAGAAGGTGGGGAGAGACAGAAAGTAGGGGAGAGACAGGGTGGGATAGACACAGAGAAACAGAGAAGAGAAAGACAGAGGGGGAGAGACGGACAGAGATGGAGACAGAGAGAGAATGTGGGGAGAGACAGAAAGGGGGGAGAGACAAGGTGGGATAGACACAGAGAGACAGTGGAGAGAGAGAGGGGAGAGACAGACAAACAGAGACAGAGACAGAGAGGGTGGGGAGAGACAGAAAGGGGGGAGAGACAGAGTGGGATAGACACAGAAAGACAGAAGAGAGAGAGACAAAGACAGAGAGGGAGAAAGAGACAGAGACAGAGAAACAGAGACAGAGAGACACACACACACAGAGAAACAAAGAGAGAGAGAGAGAGAGAGAGAGAGAGAGAGAGANCCCTTAAATAGTTGTTCTTTCTTTGTTTTGAAGAGAACCAATGACATCATGGAGCGATGTCTTGACTTGCGCATGAATTGGATTTAAGTAAGGCAGAGTTGCACTGTCTCTTCTAGAATCATCCAGGTCCTATGGCAAGACAAAAGTCAGTGACCTGGGATGAAGTGGATGACCTTGGTGTCTCTGATGTCTGACCAAGCTCTTAAGTGTTCCACAGCACCTGCTTCAGCTACCTTCATGGGCTGCTGGAATAAGTTCTCATCTGCCCCTTCTGCTAGGGAAGTCTTCACATGCTTGCGGTACACATCTCCTAAATCACCAATGGGTTCAAGGTCTATCAGTTACCTTCACCTTGGTTTAACCTGATTTTACCAGGGTGTGATTGCTGGCCATGATACAGCTTCTTGGAGTCACAGGTGAGAATTGGATGATAGGTAGACCCTGAAATTGAAATCTCTAGACACCCCATACACCCCTCCTCCTCATATACCTTGGTGTGTGTGTGTGTGTATTATATATATATATATATATATGCATATATACATACTTATACCTCAGCATCCTCACAATTGTGCTACCTATAACACAGGTCTATTCTTTAGTCCAATTTAGCTACTTTTCCTTTCCTTTTTCTCTACAGGGCTACCACTCTCTCCCATGTAAGCACATCTAAGTCTATGATGTTAGGATCTAACTTTGGTGGCTCCACTGTATGTGATAAAACAATTTTCCATAATAACTTTTAAAAATCTTTGACATTTTTCTTCTATTTGCTGTCTACCCATTTTCATCCTTAATCGCCCTTGGAATGACTTTGCTTAGTCCAATGTCTTGCTAAGCTTTTTTTAAAACTGGTTTTACTCTCCACTGCTTCTTTGCTTTAAGAGATGATACTGCTCCATCAACCTTCTTAATAAGATTTTACAAATGAGTTTATATTCTACCTAGTGTTGCCTTTGGCAGCTATCTCTCTCTGTTTAACAAGTAATTCGAATGTTTGCTGAGTAAGGCCCTTTCTAGGCTCTTTTGGCCTCCTTGTTGTGGCAATTAATTTATACTGGTCAAACTTCTGTACAAAAATCATAATCATATAATCTATTGTCTATTTCCTATTTCTAATTGGCAATTACTAGTTTAAATAGTTTATGAAGGAGTTTTTTCAGTTGTATCCTATGGTTTTTACTCATTATTCTTCTTGATTTTTATTCATCTGAGCTTAGCTCTGACAAGTCAATTGTCTGACTAAACATATAGCTAATTCAGGGATAAATCCTACATCCATAACAAGTCTTTTCCTGTTCTATTAAAATATAATCTTTTTCATTTTTATGATATTATTCGAAGCTTGTCATGTCTAGCATCTATAAAGTCATTTCTCAAAGAAAATGGTCATGATATAAAGGCACAAGCCTCCTGTGTAATCTACAAATAAGACTTTGGCCTCTTGTTTCTTCTTCCTAAATCATGCTCCCCCTATTTTTTTTTAATTTAAAACCCTTACTTAGAATCAATACTATGTATTGGTTCTAAGGCAGAAGAGCAGTCAGAGGTAGCCAATGGGGTTTAAGTGGCTTACCCAGAGTCATACAGCCAGGAAGTGTCTGAAGCCAGATTTGAACCCAGGACTTCTAGTCTCTGGTCCTGACTCTCAATCCACTGAGCCACCTAGCTGCTTCCCATATTTCTAATAATTATAAACCTTGAAGGGCCCAAGGGACTAGAGGATGGCATGTTCTTCCTCTTTATAAGGGACATTTCTACTCTGAACTCTCAATATAGAGACTGCATTAACACCTTGGAGAACCTGGCCCTAGGGAGAGGGGTTAGATTCTTTTTTCTTATATTCTTTGATATTTTTACATCTCCACAATGAAGCCTAAAGAAAAATGACTTACAGCTTAGGTTTGGTTCATGTATAGGGTCTCCCCAAAAGGGTTGAGTAGAGAGATACACAATGTACTGTATAAAATGGGCACAGGACAGCTATTTCTTTTCTTCATACCAAAGAAAAGCTAAAAACAAAGATTGACAAGTGTGCATTTTGACAGAGACTCAAACAGGACTATGCAGCACCCAGACAACTCCTTCTAGGGCCATATCTACTGGTAAGCCAGCTCAGGGGGTAATAGTTATCCTGTCCAGGGCAGAAACTCCCCTTGCTACCAATCAGCTCAGACAGAGGGACATCACTTCTTCCTCTTGAAGCCGCAAGATTGCCTCCAAGTCTGAATGCATCCATCTTGGAAAAACTTTGGGAAGAAAACACAAAGTGAAAAAGGCATCTGGGCATCTGAGATCCAGACTCAGGATCACCAAAGCCAACCCATAAGCTCCCACTTCAACATTTCTGCTTGGGATGGTGAAAGACTGAACTGAGCTTTTTTTATTCCTTAAGGGAAACAGCAAAAGGGAACGACTTGCCGTACATTCCAGAGTTAGAAAGAGAAAGAGCAAACCAGAAACTGTCTCTTCTTGAATAGATAAAGCTCCTCTGTTGCTACTGCCAGGGGATAAAAGGCTAATGAGAGAATTGTTTTATCATCCCAAAGTGCCCTATTCCTTTAGCACAGAGCATGACTGGCTGGTAACGTATAGGACACCTGTGGGATAGCTCTGGGCGTGCTCTATGGGGTATAATCCCTGCCACATATTTTCCCCCATTTCCTCACCTTTGCACAATATTCAGCAAGTATCTTTTTTAAAATAATATTTTATTTTCTCCTGATTGCAGGTAAAAACAATTTTAATATTTTTTTATTTTTGAGATTCCAAATTCTCTCTCTCCTTTCCATCCTCACTCACTTCCACTCCACCTCCTCCTTGAGATGATAAGCAATCCGATATAGATTTTACATGTACTATCATGTAAAGCACTTTTCCATATTAGTTATTTTCTGGAAGGGATCTCAAATAAGTGGGAGAGAGAGAGAGGGAGACGGAAAGAGAGAGAGAGAGAGAGAGAGAGAGAGAGAGAGAGAAAGGAAGGAAGGAAGGAAGGAAGGAAGGAAGGAAGGAAGGAAGGAAGGAGGGAGAGAGGGAGGGAGGAAAAAAAGAGAAATATAGTATGTTTTGGTCTGCATTCAGACTCCATCAGTTCTTTCTCTGAAGGCAGATGGTATTTTGTATAATGAGCCTCTGGGATTGTCTCAGATCACTGTGTTTTTGAGAATAACTCTCATTCACGATTAATCATTGTTACAATATTGCTGTTACTGTGTACAGTGTTCTTCTGGTTCTGCTCACTTCACTTTGCATTAGTTCATGTGTCTTCCCAGGTTTTTCTGAAACCATCTGGCTCATCATTTCTTATAGCACAATAGTTTCCCATCACAATCATGTACCACAACTTCTTCAGCCATTCCTCAGTTGATGAACAACCCCTCGATTTCTAATTCTTTGCCACCACAAAAATAGCTGCTAAAATATTTTTGTACAAATAGGATCTTTTTTTTTAATCAGTAAATATCTTGATATATGTTTATTTAGTTTGAAGAGTTCTTCATAGAATTCCTCTGCCTCTCCATTCTCAGGATCCCATATTGATGCATAAGGTGCAATTATTTTCATGGTTGTCTTTTTGCAAATACTTGACATTGGTGCTGACATACATGATGCCAAGCCCAGTCTAGACAACTAGCATTTGTTAAATGCTTAGTATGCATTTGCATTAGTATGAAATCACTGTACTGAGCACTTTTAATACCAAGAAAGTCAAAAGAACAGTCACTGCCCTCAAGGAACTCACATTCTAATGTAAGAGACAATATGTAAACAATTAGGTTGACTCAAGATATAGGCAGAGTAGATAGGAGAGATTCAGAGAGAAAAGCTCAGGTGGAAGGAAGACCAGATACCTTGGAGTAGGTAGAATTGGAACTGAGTCTTGAAGGAAATCAGAGAAACTTAGAGGCAAAGGAGAGAGGGAAGCAGATTCTAGGAATAGGGGGACAGGCAGTGAATGGCACAGAGATGGAAGATAGCGTCAACATATACAGATCATCCCTGCTTGGTTCCAGGCCACCATACAGAGCTTTGGGGGTCTGTTTCAATCCAGAGAATCCCTTCTGCTTGTCATGCACTTGGGATTTTTATCCCTACTTGACATATTTTGGGCCTGATGTGTATAAAAATAAATAAATAACTCACTCATATATTGCTTTAAAGTTTGCATGGTTGAAACCTAGTGATTGGAATCCATTGAAAACCCTGAGCCCAAAAAAGTTAGGTTCTGAATTCACTGTTCCTGAACTATCTATAATTATCCTTCCCATATCACAACTTTCCTCATCATGGTTTCAATATAGCTCAGCTCAGCATAAGGAATTACTTGAGAATTTTGGGAGAGTTTTACAAAAGCCACAGATAATACACAAAGGCCAGCAGATGACACAGAAAAAGTTTAGAAACTCAGAAACACATACTTAACCCAATATTTACAATAAGGTACTATAAATACCCAATAAAAAAAGGGAAAAATTCAGAGTATTCCTTTGGTACAAAAGGAGGGCCAAAAAAATTATATTTGGATTTTTCAGATCACTGTGCAACTGTGCTCCTAACCTGGTGATGTGGAAACTGTATTTAGTTGGTTATTCAAGAAATCACAGACTTGAGTCTATCCTAGTTGCTGATTGTAACCACTTTTCTCTTCTTCCTAATGAGGAGATGACTTCTATGGCTGGCAGTGTTGCTCCAAACCAAATCTTGTCTCTCCTAAAAATAACTCTGACAGCTAAGAAGAGAATTACAAATTGACTGCTGTCCCTTCCCTCACTTTCCCAGGAAAGGTTAAATAGCTTATTCCCAGGCAAAGAAGGGAGTACTTCTCTCCCTGGTTAAAAAAAAAAGCAAGCACTCAGATATTTGTAGGAACAAGCTTGAGGTTCATAGATGAAGACATAATCTAGGAGGTCAAAAAGAGTCTGTTGTTTCTGTACAGCACTATGGAAAAGAGAGAATTTTTTGATATGAAATTAATACCTACTTTACAGGGTTGCTGTGAGGAAAGCACTTTGCAAACACAAAGCAAAGGCCCAAGAGTCATTCTCCAATGGAAAAGACATCAGAGGAGAGGAAGGAACAATCCTTAAAAGCATTGCAAACGTTTAACCAGAAGAAAGACTTTTCCAAATCACCAAAAGAAAAATGTAAACAAAATAACTCTGTGTATTTCAACACACACCCAACAAATCTGCAAAGAGAAGAGAAGATGGAAATAATCAGTATTGAATGGACTGAACACTATTGGTGAAGCTATGAATTAGTCCATATTTTCTGGAAAGCAATTTGGAATTATTTCAAAAAAATAATTAAAATCCTGAGGTCACAGATGTAGAGCTGAAAGGAATATTAGGAACAAGCTAGGCCACGTACAGGTATGCCTTCCACATCGTGACTTTCTCTATCACAGTTTTGATATGTCACAAGCTGGCATAAGAAATTTTTTTTTTTTATAAACCCTTGTACTTCGGTATATTGTCTCATAGGTGGAAGATTGGTAAGGGTGGGCAATGGGGGTCAAGTGACTTGCCCAGGGTCACACAGCTGGGAAGTGGCTGAGGCCGGGTTTGAACCTAGGACCTCCAGTCTCTAGGCCTGACTCTCACTCCACTGAGCTACCCAGCTGCCCCCAAGAAATTATTTTTTTAAAATTTATCTTTATTTTATTCCAATAACAAATTTGCAAGTAAGTTTTCTAAATTTATATGATTCATTTTGTCTCTCTCCTTTCTTCCCTCCCCTCTACCAGAGTTGACAAACAATTCTACTGGTTATATGTGTATTATCATTCAAAATATATTTCCATATTATTCACTTTTGTAAGAGAGTAATCTTATAAATCCAAAACTCCAAATCATATACCCAAATAAACAAGTGATAAATCATATGTTTTCATTTGGCATAAGAAATTACATGGGAATTTGGAGAAAGTTTTGTGGAAGTTGCAAATAATACACAAAGGCCAACATATGACACAGGAAAAGTTGAAAAACTCAAAAATGCATAAATATGTGTATAATATTAACATATTTTATCTTTTATTATCACAAATATGCACAATTTATTTTACTATAAAGTCCCCACAAAAAAAAAAAAAAGAAAAAATTCAGACTTCTTTGGTATGGTTCAAAAATTCCTTTATGGTCTAAAAATTTTATGTGGATTTTCCAGATTGTAGGAGTACTACACTCTTAACTCCTATAATGTAGAAGGGATGCCTATACCTCATTTTGCAAATGGAGAAACTGAGGGAAGTGGAATGCTTGATCCGAATCATATAGATAGTAAGCATCAGATTGGGGATTGGAACCCAGATCTTATTACAGAGTTAGTAGTCTCCTTTGCTGTTCATATCCTTTGACCCAGATGGCCCACTGCTAGGCATATAGAAAGCATGGTAATAATTATCAATAATAATATTCACTAATAATAATATCACTAACATCAATATAGTGCTTACTATTTGCAAGGCAGTGTGCTAAGGGCTTTTGGATTATTATTCTATAAGATTCTCATAACAGCCCTGCAAGGTAGGTTCTATTATTATCCCCACTTTTTAGATGAGAAATCTAAGGGACTTTCCCAAGGCCACACAGCTATTAAGGATCTGAAGCCATATTTGAATTTAAATCTTCTTGACTCTAAGCCCAGCATTCTATTTGCTGCACTACCTCCAGAAAGAAAAGCCTTTTTTCCTCTTTCTTTCTTTTCTTTCCTTTCCTTTCCTTTTTCTTTCTTTCTTTCTTTTTTTTTGTAGTTATACAGGACTAGATACAAAGTAGATAACCATTGATTGGGAAGCAGCTAAAAAAATGTGTTATGTAAACATAGTGGCTGATTATTGTGTCATAAGTACGGCAAATATGAAGAATTCAGAGAAACCTGGACAGATGTTTTTTAATTAAAATTTTTTCAAATGAAAATTGACCTTCTTTCCTTACTTCATCTCCTTCATTGAGAAAGAAATAAAAACAAAATTTTTGTTATATACATGTATAGACAAGCAAAATTGATTCCCGATTTGGTATCAGCCAAAAAACAGGTTTCAAACTGTCCCCTGAACCCATCATTTCTCTCTCAGGAGGTGGGTAGTCCGTTTCATCCTAAATCCTCTAGAATTATGGTTAGTCATTGCATTGATCATCATTCCTGAGTCTTTCAAAGTTGTCTTAAAATATTCTTGTTATGGTAGAAATTGTTCTCCTGGTTCTGCTCAATGCACTCTGCATCAATTCATACAAGTCTTCCATGGGAAGACTTCTACAAACTGATATAGAACTAGGAAAACAGTATACCCAATGACTACCACAAGTAGACAGAGAGGACAGTTAAATAAAATTAAACATTAAAATAATGACAATGACAGAGCTAGGCCCCAAACCAGAGAGGAGAATATGTCTCTCCCTTTTTTTAATTGAAGAGCTGAGGGGCTAAGAGGCTAAAATCATGGACATACTATCAGACAAAACCAATGCGTTAGTTGGTTTTGTAGAATTGTTACTCAAAAAGTTTTTATAACAAGGGAAAGTTAAGTGGAGAAGGAAGAAGAGAAGGGTATACTCAGAGGTTAATATGATATGGGCCAGCTAGATGGCTCAGTAGATTGAGAGCCAGTCTTAGAGATGGGAGGTCCTGGGTTCAAATTTGACCTCAGATATTTCCTACCTGTGTGTCTCTGGGTAAGTCACTTGACCCCCATTGCCTACCCTTACCACCCTCTTGGTGGTCTTGGAACCAATACACAGTATTGATTCTAAGATGGAAAGCATGGGTTTAAAAAAAACTAATATGATATAATATGAGACAATAAAACAAACAAAAAACAACTCTAAGCTAATCATTTTAAACTTATAGATATAGCTAAAAGATGGGGCCTAAGACATTGGCTCAACCAATTCACAGAGCTAGTCGGTAGAGTGGGAAAAGGGTGTTATGTTAGGGATCAGAGTAACTGAGTTTCCCCTGTGTGTGACCTCAGTTTCCTCATTTGTAAACTGAGGGGATTGAATTAGATGACTTCCAGTTCTCAATCCAAGATTTACCTTCTCTCCTTCCCCCTCACTGAGAAAATAAACCCCCTGTTATATACATGTATAGACAAGAAAAACAGATTTCTCCATTGGCTTCATCCAAAAAAATACATTATTGGATAAATGATTATCATCTGAACTGTCAGAACCCCACGTTCCTCCTGGACTCCATGGACATTGCCAACTGAGACTCCTTCCAGTTGAAACCAGAAGGACTAGAGCAGGACGGGTAATTGGCCCCAAGGCACAAAAGCAAGCTCCATTTTAGACTGAGGAGATGCTCCGGGGATAGAGCCTTCTAGACGGCTATCTAGGATACTTCCAGGAAAGAGCCCCCAAAAGGCAGATTCCAGAGGAAAATCCAGGATGGGAAATCACATAATCCACATAAGCAGTCTCCTTTAGCCTGTCTTCCCTGGAAACCAGTCCTGCCCCCACCCCTCAACCCTCTGGGCCATGTAGACACTCCGGAGGAGAATTCAACACCCTCCCCCAGCGTAGATCTCACCTTCCAGCCAAGAAACCCTCCCCAGTCTCCCCTCTCCTGCCACAGACACATCACTTGCCTCTGGCAGGACCAAAATAAAGGGGATTACATCATTTGTAACAACAAAATGGTTATTATGGTAATAAGTATAATTAGCATTAGACAATTACAATAATAATACATTTCCTTGCTGCAGAGGTACTTTTTAAAAAACAGGTTTATTTAACGCCTCTCCCCTTCTCTTCCCCTCCAAAAAAAAAAAAAAATACAGCTCTCTCCTTTCCCCAAGAGCTGAGCCTCTTTCATTCTGCTGAGATCCTATCTTAATGAAGGAGCATTATTGACAGAGCCCATAAAACCAGAACAGATTCCCTTAGAATGAAGGCTCTCTGCCTTCAGCTTCTGGGGAGGAGAAAAGCCTGCGCCTCTTTCGAGGGACTGGGAGAACTGGTTGGGGGATTGAGAGGATGCGCCTGTTGGGGGAAGAGGAGAGAAGAGTCGGGGCTCTCCCTCTGCACCCAGTGGGTGCTCAGGGTTCTTAAATGACTCCCCCCCCCCTTCTCTCCGGCTGAATTGGCCCAACTGGGCTAGACAGTGAGAAGGGGGCTCTCAGTGGAACGAGCCATTCTATGCAGCGTTTTCTGACTCATTTGTCCTCTAAGCAGAGAGAAAGAAATGCACAAAGACAGCATTTCGTTTCCCAATTTCAGACACTCAGAGACAACTCTAAATATGTGGTGTCCCCAAAGTCTTAATGTGGTTTTGGCCAAGGCATTGGGGACAGCCTGTACACAACATGAACCTACCCACACACAGGCATCTTCTACCAAGTAGGTATTCTCATGTTTGTTGAATGGATGAAAAAAAGTTGTCTCATCTTACAAGCATGTATCATCATGTATCACCCAACTCTCTGACCGATGGACCCAGGTACACACTCGAACTTCCATAAAGACAAGCATACATTAGAGACTGTCTAACCAGCCTGAACACCTATAAAGATAAGAGTCTCGGTTCAGCTCTTATCTCTTCAGAATGACAGTTCCCAGAAGGCACGAACTTGTCTTCTTACCCTAAACCAAGCCACTGAATTCAAGTGTGGAGATCTGGAAGTCCAGTTTTCTCTAGGGGGAGCCCTGTCCCCCCACCTCTCAGCAAGGCATCTGTGATCTTGGTGCCCTGGGGATTCCAGCCCTTTGATCACTGGGACAAAAGCAACAAAGCTGAGCCAAAAGAAGCAAAAAGAAACCACCATTCCTACTGCCATCAAAGCTGCTCCAAATGGTGCCCTTCCTCTTGGTGCCTTGGACACTCATGAAATGACTGATGAATTCATGAATGAGGGGGCTACCATATGTGCAGAGGCACACACACACACACAGTAGCCTCCTCATTCATAGAGAAATTTATTCATTCATTCATTCATTCATATGGGAATTAATAGGGAAAGATATTGATCTTCCCAGGACAAGAGTTCTTAACCTGGGTTCTGTGGATAAATTTTCAAAGTGGTTCTACAGAGGGACATCTTTATTTCAGTGTAGATATTTGATCCTACTGGGGGCAACTAGGTGGGGCAGGAGATGGAGTACCAACGAGCTCTGGAGTCAAGAAGACTCCTCTTCCTGAATTCAAATCTAGCCTTAGACACATACTAGCTGTGTGACCCTGGGCAAGTCACTTAATTCTGTTTGCCTCAGTTCTTCATCAATAAAATGAATGGGAGAAGGAAATGGCAAGCCATTCCAGTATCTCTGCCAAGAAAACTCCAAATGGGGCCATGAAGAGTCAGACACTGAACAATTGATCTTGTATATAGCTTATTTGTACATAGTTGTTGCCTGCTATGTCCCTTATTTGATTATGTCCTTCTCCAGGGCAGGATCTATCTTTGTATGCCCAGAGCTTAGTACACAGACTGCCTGACACAGAGAAGGTGTTTAATAAATGCTTGTTGACTGACTGGTAGGCACTTGGAAACATTATTTTGAGAAGGCTTTACCCAAGAGGACCAAGACACACACACACACACACACACACACACACGTAGTTAAGCACCCTTAATCTAGGACCTTAATAGCCATTTATTAAATCTCTACTATATCCAGTCCAGTGCCTGGAGCTAGGAGGGGAATACCATGAAATAAAACACAGTTCTTGCCCATGTGGAGCTTACTACGTTGGAAAAGGAGACTCTGCCATAGGGAAGACAGATTCCAGGTGAAGAAAGAGAAAGAGAAGAAACTGAATGGAACTTGAGACAAGAACAGGAGGCAACGATGCTGAGAGTTGGGTGTTAAACAGTCAGAGAAAAAATCAGGAAAGGCTTCCTTAGCTTAGCTTAGCTGTTAGTTTGCTGGTGTGTAGTAAGTGCTTAATAAATGCTTAGTCGCCTGGCTAGCCATGGTCCTGAAATGATCTCAGTAATAACTCAGCAACATTTTGCACACTGACCTCTTTTGCTCCATGCAAAGAGATTGCCCACTAGCTAAATGAATCCAGACTCAGTATCTCCTCCCCTGCCGTGTTACGCCTCCATCCCGTCCCCAGCGCATCCCAGGTCTCTCCGGAGGGGAACAGAACAGGGCCGGATGGCCAGAGCCCATGACTTCTGGCTCTCTGGTTGCCATCTCTTTGGGGACAAATCAGAGCCCAGCTGCCAAGGCAAGTTACAGGAGGGATGAGTCAGGCTTACTCTGTTTGTTTTCTCTCCCAAGAAGGGAGAGAAGTCAATAAACATACTGGAGCCTACTTGGCTGGAGCCTTAAGCAAGAACTCATTTGCTTTAGGGGATTTGAACTCAGGTCAAAATGGTCATCTAGGCCTTCCTCCCCTGAGGTGGAACTAGAAGCCTCCAGCTAGGAGCTGAGGTCACCCACTGGGTACCTGGTGGCTCCACCCAGCTCTGGGTTACACAGACACCTTTCTCCTCTCTCTCCACCCAAGAAAAACACCCTTTTCTTTAAAATGTTAAGAAGGGGCGGAGTGGTTAGAGCACCAGGCCTGGGTTCAAATTTGACCTCAGATACTTCTTAGCTGTATGACCCTGGACAAGTCACTTAACCTCCATTGTCCAGCCCTGACCCCAATTCTGCCTTGGAACTAATACTATCAATTCTAAGAAAAAAGTGGGGTTTGAAAAATATTTGAAAGAGGGGTCAGCCAGGTGGCCCAGTGGGTAGAGTACCAGGCCTGAAGTGTATATGTGTGTGTGTGTATACATACATAAAAACATATTTTATATACTTATATGCCACCTATACTGCCATTCTCAATACAGCATCAGCACCCTGAGCACCCAGAGATTTCTAGTCCTTTGATCACAGAGACAAAACCAAACCAAAATTAAACAAAGCAAAGTGTCCCAAAAATCATAGCACCAGTTTAAGCTATTCCTATTAAGTCTTTAAATTACACTATGATTTTTGGGACACCATATATAGTAGATAAGTGAATTCCATGTCAGAAATTTTGTTTTTGTTTTTTTAAACTCCTACGTTCTATCTTAGGATTGCTACTGTGTTGATTCTAAGGCAGAAGATCAGAAAGATCCAGGCAATTGGAATTAAGTGACTTGTCCAAGGCCATACAGTTAGGAAGTATCTGAGACCATATTTGAACCCAGGACCTCCTGACTCCAGGCCTAGTGCTCTATCTACTGTGCCATCTAGCTGTTCCAGGGAGTTTTTCTTCATGAGTAACATCAATCTCTTTTGTTGCCTCTTTTGGATAAGAGAAGGCCCTTTCTTTTCCTGCTAAGAAAAGTCAGTTCTAGGGCAGGTAGGTGGCTGAGTGGATAGAAAGCCAAGTCTGGAAATGAGAAGTCCTAGGTTCAATTCTGGCCTCAGATACTTCCTAGCTGTATGACCTTGGACAAATCACTTAATTCCAATTTCCTAGTCTTTACCACTATGCTGTCTGGGAACCAATATTGATTCTAAGGCAGAAGGTAAGTGTGTGTGTGTGTGTGTGTGTGTGTGTGTGTGTGTGTGTGTGTGTGTGTGAAAGAGAGAGACAGACAGACAGACAGAGACAGAGAAGGACAGAGCAACAGAGATAAGGAAGAAAGGAAGGAAGAGAGAGAGAGAAATAAGGAAAGAAAGGAAGGAAGGAAGGAAAGAAGGAAGGAAGGAAGGAAGGAAGGAAGGAAGGAAGGAAGGAAGGAAGGAAGGAAGGAAGGAAGGAAGCAAGGA
>NC_058134.1:287096535-287128853 GCF_016433145.1 Gracilinanus agilis
GAAGGAAGGAAGGAAGGAAGGAAGGAAGAGAAACAAAGAAACAAAGGGGAGAAAAGGAAGGAAGGAACAAAGAAACAAAGAAGCAAAGAAACAAAGGAAGAAGCAAAGAAAGAAACAAAGAAAGGGAGGGAGGAAGGGAGGGAGGGAGAAAGGGAGAGAGGAATACAGCTTTATAGTCAGGACCTAATTTTCAGAAAAGATTCCTTTGGAGGAAGAAGGAGGGAACACCAGGGCTGTGGGGGGAAGAAAAGAGAGAAACTCAGACTGGGAAATAGTTCGTGTGACAGACTAGAAGTGGGAAGGGACGAGAGTGAAAAGCAGTTTTAACACAGTTGTACTTGAGAGTAAAACAGGGTTGCAAGAAGAGTCGTGCTGATAAATATTTAACAAGCGGCTCTCTGAAAATAATGTATATGTAATATACTTTCATTTACAATTTCCATTATTGGCATTTTTCTCTACCTGTTCTCTAAAGTCTAGAAAATCACCAAAGCAATAACTCAAACTCTGATATATCACCTGGTGATTACCCAGGGGTATGTGTTCACACTGAATCTCCCAGCATATCCCTGTGACAAGAAACAAGAGGTTGAAATGAGGAAATGGCTGGCAGAAGAGTTTTTTGATTGCTCAGATTCAGAACCAGACTTGGCAGCAATAATGCACAGGCCTGGGAATCAAGAGACCTGAGATCTAGTCCCAGCTCATTTTCTTACTGCCTTTGTTATCGATTTCTTCTGTGAAATGGGGGTGTTGGACTAGACCAGCGGTGTCAGACTCACATAGAAATGGAGCCTCTAAACAACACCCAAGGATCCCTGTGAGCCACATGTGGACTTAGAAAATCACTTGTTAACTTTATCTAGGTGCTGCTGTATTTTTATTTCTTATATAAAGATATTTTATTCATGAACTAAACTGATCTATTAATCTATTCTTCATTATTCGCTATTACCCAATTCCATGCTACATTTTAATGTGGTTCTGGCAGTAGTCAGGAGAGCTGCCAGCTCCAGAGCCCCATATTTCACACCTCCCGACTAAATGATCTCCATCTCTAAATCCTAGCTCCCTGGGATTCTCTGACACGAGAGGCAATGGGAGTTCCTAGGGTGGTACTGGAACAAATCCACTTCATTTTTTCCCCCTTCCACATGACAAGTCTAAGTTCCCTTTATCCCTTCAACTGAATTACAACTCGAGCATATTTACTACGTCAAAGATTAATCCTCTAAACCCGGCAAGCTCTCTGGTTGAGCAGCAGGGAAATATCTCTATAAAAAGAATTGACTCTATAAATTATTGGTCACTTACCTAGGGTTGTTACTAAATTATTTTAAAAGGATATATATTCTGCTTCCACACTCTCACTTCTGTCTCCCTCAGACTAATTGCTTCCTGAACTAGGAAAAATGTCCAGACAGAGAAGTGGGAAGTTTGATATATTCCTGATCCCTCGGCTGCTAGGATTCCAGATGGTAAATAAACGAAGTGGTGGGGTTGGAACCAACCTGTTCAAAGCCTGGAGAAAGAAAAAGAAGACAGGTCCTGGATGCCATCCCCCTGCCTCCAAGCATCACAGGACTTCAGGAAGCCTGATGTAAGGGGGCAGGGATGGGGTAGTCTCTAGGAAGGGGCAATTCTTTTTCCTATTCCCTATTCAGAGATGGTGGGTTGGTCCTTCCGATTCTGGTGTCTAACCTCCACTCTTTTTTCCTGATAGGTTGGTCTAATGGGTAAATGAGATACAGGGGGTCACTTTTTTGGAACCCTTACCTTCTGTATTAGAATCAATGCTAAGAATTGGTTCCAAGACAGAAGAGGGGTAAGGGCTAGGCAGTGGGGCATAAATGACTTGCCCAGGGTCACCCAGCTATGAAGTGTCTGGGGTCAGATTTGAACCCAGGTCCTTCTGATTCCAGACTTCTGTCCTCCTGGCTCTGTGCTACCTAGCTGTCCCACAAAGGATTACCAGACTAAAAGTCCTTTCAGGACACCATGGATTTGGGACATTTTTTCTGGCTGTCCCCCAAGGTGGAATCCTTTCCTTCTCCTTCAATACCTCCTGGATTAAGTCCCAGGAAACCTTTCCCTACCCACCTTAATTCTAGTATCTCCCTTCTATTGATTACTTCCTATTTATCCTGTCCATGGCTGGCTTGTATATCATTGTTTCATGTTGTCAATCCCTTTAGAGCTCTCTTGGGCTCCCTGAAAGCAGGCACTGTCTTTGCAGCTCCTGAACACCAGCAGGCAGGAAAGAAATGTTTCTTGACTCTTGACTGCCTGCCTGCCTGCCTGCCTGCCTCAGTAGGTCCTCTGTGGGATGATGTCTACCCAGTCCAAAGAGTGATATGACAAAGCAGTTCACCTGCAAGATCCTGACCTCCCACCCTGCTAAGGAGAGCCAGGCTTTGCCTAGGATCTGGGAAACAGTGTGCCTCCTCCAGCATCATCACAGTATTGCTCGTTCTCCCTAATTGCTAAGCCAAGACAGAGCAGATGATGCGGATGCCAAGGACCTCTCCAGGGATGCCCAGCCTCGCCAGGGAGGACATATGGACAGACAGGATAGCCAAAAACCTCATTTCCACTGGAGACAAATCAGGGGGCTCATAGCACAGGAAGTAGAGGAAAGGATGCTTTTAATCCACACCGGAAGAAGGGAGGACCAGAGAAACCGTCATTCCTCTCATTTACTTGGGGGCTACTATGCAGAGTGCTGGGTTAGGTGCTAAGAGGCAGCCACTCACTCCAAAAACCTACTGTGTGCCGGGCACTATGCTAAGTATTAGGGCTGCAAAGAAAGGCAAAAGCAAGTCCCTGCTCTTGGGAAACCCACACTGTTTAGATAAGAAATTTTCCCCATTGTACCTGGCACATAAAAGGAATTTAATAAATGTTTATTGATTGACTGGCTGATCCAAGAACAAGATTAGAGATAAAGTACTAAGATGGGTATAGTATCTAATATTTCATAAGTACATTAGAGGGACAGCTGGGTAGCCCCATGGAGAGAGCTCCAGGACATGAGTTGGGAAGTCCTAGGTTCAAATCTGCCCTCAAACACTTCCTGGCTGTGTAACCCTGAGCAAGTCACTTAACCCAATTGCCAAGCCCTTGTCACTCTTCTGTCTTAGAACTGCCACGAAGACAAAGGGTAAGGGCTTAATTTTTTTTCAATAGTAAGTATACTAGAGAGTTACAAAATAAAATAGTACCTGAGGTGTGAGGAGGGAGGTCCTTTCTGACTTGAGCATCAGAGAGGGCTCCCCTAAGGAGGTGGCACTTGTGCTATTCTTTAAAAGATGGATGGAAGTTCAACAGGTAAAGAAGGAAGCCTATGGCTAGTTGGCACAATGGACAGAGCATTAGGTGGGAATCAGGGAGACCTGGGTTTAAATTCAGTCTCAGACACTTTACGAGCTATGTGACCCTGGGCAAGTCACTAAACCCCAGTTTGCTTCAGTTTCCTTATCTATGAAATGGGAATCATACCAGCACCTACATCCCAGTGTTGTTGTAAGTACCCAAAGAGATAATAATTGTGAAATGCTTAGTACAGTGTCTGGCACATAGTAGGCACTATTTAAATGTTTGGTGGTGGTAGTAGTAGTAGCAGTAATAGTAGCAATCATAGCAGTAATAGTAATAGCAGGAGGAGGAGGAGGAGGAGTGGAAGAGGAGGAAGAGGAGTAGCATAGTACTAGGACTAGTATTAATAGTAGTAGGACTAGTAGGAGTAGGAGTAGTACCAGTAGTAGAAGTACCAGTAGTAGTAGTAGCAGCAGTCAGAGCAGCAGTAGTAGTTCAGATATAAGAATAATAGGAGCCGAAATGAACAGGTCTAAGAGGGCTGGAGGACCTCCATGGACAGAGTAGTCCAATCCCCAGAGAAAAGGGACATAAAATGGCCCCAGGGCAGCAGAATGCTTTCAGTCTAGGCAGGACCACAAATGACAGGCAGAGGCTTTTAAACTTGACTCAGGGGAAACATAATCTTTAAGCAGAGGGGTGGCATAACTGGATCAATATTAGAAGGAGAATGATTCTCACAACCAATGATTGTCTCTCTAAGGCTCCCTGGAAAAGGGAACATGGGAGCCATTGAAGGTGACTCCATGACTAAAATAGACTAGAATATGAGAGGAAAGGTAAAGGACTTGCAGATATTTATTTATATGCACACACTTATATCCATGGCCCCAATCCCTGTCCTGAGCACTCGTGTGGATCACTAGCTGACCACTGGGCATTCCTCACTGGATGCACCATTGGCCCCTTTTTCAAACTTCCCCATTTCTGTTGAGGGGGCTGCCATCTTTCTAATTATCCAGGCTTGGAATCTTGGAGTTATCCTCCACTCAGCTCCATCTCTCTCCTCCTATAAATCAGTTGCCAAATGTTGTCCAGTCTCTCCCTCATACTATCTCTTGCATCTGTCTAGTTCTGTCTACACCAGGGATTGGCGAACTATTCAAGGAAACCAAATCTAGTGTGTCAGCCTCATTTTGTATGAAGCAAAGAAGAATTTTTAATAAAAAAAATTTGTTGAATTTCAACATGTAAAAAGCCCTCTCCCGTAGGAGTAGATCTTGGAGGGTCAGTGGCTCTATTCACTCACCCATAGCTCTAGAGTTCAGGCCCTTGTCACCTCTTTTTTTCCTATGAAATTTTCTTTTTGGTTATGAATTGAACCACCATCAATAAGGAGCCACACTTGAATATACAAAGGGTCAAAAAAAGGGTTGAATAAGAAATGGACACCTTTTGCCACATGTGGTTTATTTTTGAAGTGTGGCTAGAGGAGATCCGTATTGGATAGGATGCAGCTCTTTGGGTGTTGAGGAACTAATATATAAGATATCTAAAGAAAAGGGAAATATCATAGAAGTGGTTGGGGAATCAGAGCTTCTTCATATCAAAGAAAAAGCAACTGAAATGCTTATAATTACCAGCCTAGATGCTTTTGTTGTTGTTCAGCTGGGTTCAGTTTCAGCCGGGTTCAGTATTTCATGACCCTATTTGGGGTTTTCTTGGCAAAGATACTGGAGTAGTTTGCCACTTCTTTCTTCAGCTCATTTTACAGATGAGGAAACTGAGGCCAACAGGGTTAATGACTTGCCTAGGGTCACACAGCTTTTAAGCATCTGAGGTCAAATTTGAACTCAGGAAGATGAGTCTTTCAGACTCCGGGTCCAGCACTCTATCCATCATGCCACCTTGCTGCCCTACCTAGGTGCTTACTCTCCTATGTGTACAGAATCTTTATGAGAGTGAAATCAAGCACAGGTTCAATGATGGTATTAGTAGGGAATAAACAGGCTTTTATGAGCAGCATACAACAATGCACCATATCGTTACCATTTCACAATTAATAGAAAGAAATGGTGAATATAGATCTCACTGTGCTATGGTTGTTTGATTCAATAGAACAAAACACCTCCTTAGAAACTCTTTCAACAAAGTGTCTCCCATAAATACACCGAAATTATTCAAGATAATATATGTATAACCCAATAGAATTGCTTGTCAATTCCTGGAGGAAGGAGGGAAGGAGGGAGGGAGACAACAAGAATCATGTGACCATGAGAAAAAATTAAAAATTTTAATTTAATTTAATTTAAAAAATTATTCAAGATTCCTTGAAAGTAATAACCATAAAAGAGCTATTCAACAATCCTCTGATAGCAAACTTCAGACAAGGAAAAACAGGGAAAAGTGTGCTCACCAAAGGTCTTGGTCACTGTGGTGGAGGAAATCCAGCACAGAGTCCAGGAATTCCGTTGGAGAGTGAAGCACTCTAGATGCTGATGTCTTAGGATGATGTTGGGCTGGCTGTATCAGAGTCAAGAATATTGAAGAGTATCCTGGAGGATCGTTCCACAGAGGGAAGAGTAAGTGAATGAAAAAAACATATTAGCCATCCATACAGTAAACACCAAATGGATGAATAATATCTATTACCCAGATTACAACATGCATGTGCATGGGCATCCTATAGAGTTTATCTCTCAGTATGTAGATGTGGGACAAATATTATGAATGGACAAGTTAAACAGAAGGAAAAGAGCAAGCTAGATTGTTTGAGGAAAATTACTGACCCCGTGCTTCCCATGATAGCAAAGGTCCATCTTTTCAACACTAACATTCCATCATATTGATATGTAGCAGTAGGACATGGGATACTTCCATGGATTCCAAAGGCTCAAAAAATGAGTATGGTAGAGTGAAATAAGTAGAATCAGGAGAACATTGTCCACAGTAACAGAAATACTGTATGATCAACTACAAAAGACTTAGCTACTCTCAACAATATAATGATCCAGGATAATTCTGAGGGACTTGGGAAAAGAATGCTCTCCACCTCCAGAGGAAGAACTGTTGCAATCAGAATGCAGATGAAAGCAGAGGATTTTTCACTTTAGTTTATTTGGGATTTTATTTTGGGGTTTTGGCTTTATATGAGAAATCTTTTACAATAATGGCCAATATGGAAATATGTTTTACATAACAATACACATATAACTCAGATCAAATTGCTCTACAGCTCCTAGAGGGGAAGGGAAGAAAGGGAGGGAGACAGTTTGGGTCTTATCACTTCAGAAAACTTATGTGGAAAAGTTATTATTACATGGAATTGCTAAAATAAAAACTCTTTTTTAAAAAAAGGAGTATGGCACAGGAAAGATCTATGGAAGGTGTGAGCAGGCTACCGCTACATATTAACCAATGAGGAACCTTAAGGAATAGAAGTAGAAGATGTCAGCAGCTAGGTGGTTCAGGGAATGGAACACCAGACCTAGGGATGGAAGGTTCTGGGTTCCATTCTGGCTTCACACACTTCCTAGCTATGACTCTGAGCAAATCATTGAACCCCCAATTGCCTGTCTGTTACCACTTTTCTGCCCTAGAACTGATACCTAGTAGAGACAGAAAGTAAGGGTTTAAAAAAAAAAGAAAGAAAAGAGACGTCATCAAAGCTTTGTAAGGTAGAGGGAAATGAGGGACTGGTTGCATGGCAAGGAATGGTGGTTGGACAGCCAGAGTCCTCCATTGGTACCCTCAAAGTCAGGAAGAAGTGCAAAAAGGCTTCCCAGCAGGTTAAGAGGGATTATCTTGCCTCCCCCAAGGCAAACTTATGGGAAGATGAAAACAAGAGTCACTCAAGGCTGGGTTTGGATCCGTATCATGGTAGGGAATTCACACATGGACAAGGTTGAATGTTTGAGTCCTAAAATTAAATGGAGAACAGTAATCATCAAATGGTCCTGTTTGGGCCTCATTCTGCACTTTTTTCTTTCTTCTGTATGGTTTTAATAGTTTACTGATAACTTTTCCTTTAGAAAAAAAATTCTTTTTCGTCTCTAAGACTGCCCACTCACTCCCTTCATCACAGCCCACCTCCACCAACAAAATTGCCACTTTCTCTTGTGACAACTAAGTACAATCAAGCCATTCAGAGAACAAATCAACACACTGGCTATGTCTGAATATACATGCCTGATTCCACATGTTCATTCCAGCAGCTCTCCCACATGAGGTGGGAAACATACTTCATCATCAGTCTGCCTAAGTTATCCTCATCACCTTCTGCCTGGACTCTTGTGATAGCCTCCTCGTGGGGCTTCTTGCTTCAACCAGAGGTGTAATGTCAGTCAAGAAGATCTAAGCTAAAATCTGGCCTCAGACACTTACTAGCTGTATGACCCTGGGCAAGTCATTTAACCTCCACTTGCCTCAATTTACTCAACTGTAAAGTGGGGATGATAAGAGCATTTACTTCCCAGGATTGTTGCAAAGATCAAATGCAATAATATTTACAAAAAGTACTCAGCACAATGCCTGGCACATAGTAGAAGCTCTGGAACTCTTATTCTCTCCCTTCCCTCCCACACATTCCAATTCATCCTCTAGACAGCTGCCAAAGTGGTTGTCCTTAAGCCCAAGTCTGACCACGTCACTCTCTTGTTCAATAAACCCCAGTAGCTCTCCACTATCTCTATGATCAAATACAGACTCTAATGTTTGGCATTTATAGTCTTTCACTGGGGCAGCTGGGTAGCTCAGTGGAGTGAGAGTCAGGCCTAGAGACAGGAGGTCCTAGGTTCAAACCCGGCCTCAGCCATTTCCCAGCTGTGTGACCCTGGGCAAGTCACTTGACCCCCATTGCCCACCCATACCAATCTTCCACCTATGAGACAATACACCGAAGTACAAGGGTTTAAAAAAAAAATATATAGTCTTTCACTACTTGACTCCAACCTCTCTTTCCAGCCTTATTATAACATATTCCTTTCTCCTTGTCCTATTGAACTAGATGGTAAAGTAAAAAGAATGCTGGATCTAGAGGCAAAAAGACTCAGTGACAGCCAGATGGTTCAGAGGATTGAGAACCAGCCCTAGACATGAGGAGGTCCTGTATTCAAATCTGAATTCAGACACTTCTTAGCTCTGTAGACCCTGGGCGAGTCATTTGACCCCCATTGCCTAGCCCTTACCACTCTTCTGCCTTAGAACCAATATACAATATTGATTCTAAGATGGAAAGTAAGGGTGTTGTGTTTTTTTTTAATTTTTTTTTATTTTAAACCCTTTAACTTCTGTGTATTGACTTATAGGTGGAAGATTGGTAAGGGTGGGCAATGGGGGTCAAGTGACTTGCCCAGGGTCACACAGCTGGGAAGTGCCTGAGGCCAGATTTGAACCTAGGACCTCCCGTCTCCAGGCCTGGCTCTCAATCCACTGAGCTACCCAGCTGCCCCCCTGTTGTGTTTTTTTTAAAGACCTGTGTTCAAATTCCAGACCTCTGTCTGCCTCAGTTTCCTCATATGTAAAATCAGGATATTAATAGTACTTACCTCATAGGATTGTTTTGAGGCTAAAATGAGGTATTTGTAAAGCACTCTACCACCATTAAAGTGCTATATGAATATTATCATTATTATTATAATCAAGCCAAATTGGTTGCCCTCTATAGCCTTTTTCTCTCCTTTCTCTACGTCCTTGCTTGGTCTGCTCCCTCATGAATGGAATGAATTCCTTCCCATCTTTGCCTCTTGGACTCTCTTCTTTCCTTCTCTGGTCACACACCTTCTACATGAAACCTTTCCAGATCCCTCCAGTTGCTACAACCATCACCTCTCCCAATAATTTGTAATTGTTTTCTCTAAAATTAAATGTCTATTTGTTGGTTCTCCCAATAAGTTCCTTTATGGCAGTAATTATTTTTTTCATTGATATCTTTGAATCTGAAGGGCCTTGTATAGTGCCTGGCACAGAGTCAGTTGGTGCTTAATAAATGTTTATTGATTGATTGTAGATGGGTCAAGGAAGAAGAGTCAGATAAGAGTTACTGAGCAGGAATGGATATGAAAACTCAGGAGGTCAAGCCAAAAAAAGGTAAGAATCGGTGGATGGATCAGTAGGGTGTTGAGAATGAATTGGGTGGGTCAAAGGGACCAAGAAGATGGGGTGTGTTTTTTGTGAAAGCAAAGACAGAAAGAAGAAAACCCCCAACATACTTCTTCTTCTTCTAAGGTCTGAGTCAATGATTTTGCCAGCTTGGTTAAGAATAACAACTCAACTGCTTGCTAGGTGACAGCATGGAAATTACCTGCCAAAAGGTACCATCTGGGTTAGGTAATAGCTCCCTATTCCATCTATTTGGTCGCCATTTTGCTACCAAGTGGAACAAGGAAAAGATGAGAGGGAGGAGTTGGAAGCTCCCAAATAAGAGTTTTAATGACCCACAAACATTTGTGGTTTTATTTGTGGTCCACATCTCACCCTTTCTGACCCCTGAAAGGGCCACTTTCCTCACTCATAACTACTTCCTTTATAGATATTTTATATCATGTATGATAACATATAATACCATTCATGTTTCTGTCATGGACTTCTTCACAGAATATCTTTAAATGCAAAAAATACATAGGATTACAAAAGAAAGCAAAATATATTGAAATATTATTTTTGTTTTCATTATTGTTATTTGTTATTATTGTTGATGTATAACTGTTATATATTATTATATTATATATCATAATGTGTTACACCATTGTTTATATATAATTATGATATAAATATATTATTGTTATAGATGATTATATATTATATTTTTATATATTGTCATTATATGCATTATTATTAATTTTGTTATTTTATATCTAATAATTGTTATTAAATAGGAAATATTAGTTTCACTAGTTTATGTTATAATTATCAAATTTGAAATATTATTAATTTTATGTAGAATAATTGATATTAGATTTGAAATATGATTAAGATATTTGTAAAAACAAGTTTCCAGCCCCTTTGCTCCCCTTCACTTTCCTTTTCAGTTCTATTTCCTGCTCCCATGCTTCTGCCTAACAAGCTCCAGGTTATCTTCCTGCCCCTTTTGTCCTTCTGCCTCGTTGGGGAGCTCTGGTTGAGGAGGATCCTCTGTCTTCCCCTTGTGGAGCTGCTCTCTCCCCTCCAGACTCCAAGCTGGAGCCCTGCACACAAGGGATGTCCCTATTTGGGGAATGGATGGAATAAATCCCCCCTTCCATTTTGCATGTGTGCTCAGGGTGGTAGGGAGGGCAGCTAGACAGAGGAGGGAGACAGGCATCGGCTGCTGTTCTCTGCCTCTCTCACACTGTCAGGAGCAGGAGTTATGGCTCTCCCTGTAAAAAGTCATTATAATTATGAAAAATGTCTCCAGCTCTTTCCACCGTTTAGCTTGAGCCTCTGGCTGTCCTGGTGAACAGAGATTTAAGATCCTGTTCTCCATAAAGATGGCTAGATACCCAGAGAGATAGATGTGTTAACGCCTAATTGGCTATTGTCAAGTCATCAAGCGTGTTTCAGGGAGGGTGAATGGATGAGTCTGACAGGTGAGGGGGTGGGCAGAGAGGTGCCAGGTGGCCTCCGAAGGTCATCTCCGCCAGTCTCCTGCCTCCGTGTTGGCTCGCTGCTCCAACAAGGCGAGATTTCCACAGGGAAAAATTATAGGATGTCCCAAGGAAACGGGCTCCCCCAACCCTCCTGGTGAGGAGTGACTTCTTGAGTTTACCCTCGAATCCTTTCTGTTACAGGCCCAGCCTTTTCCTTGTGACCCAGTAAAGGCTGAAGACCATTATTAGTCAATGTTTATTCCTCTGTTCCCTTCCCCTCCCGTTCTTCTCTTCTCCAAGTTAATCCTGCACAACACACACACACACACACACACACACACACACACACACACACACACACACACACGTTATTCAAGCCATGTAGATTTTTCTCACTTCTCTGGAGTCTGGTGAACAGAGATTTAAGACTATTCCCTGATATAGAGCTGGAAGGGACTGAAGAGCCCATCACCACTGTCCTCTTCATTTAAAAAACTCTTATGTTCTATTTTAGATTCAATACTGTGTGTGGGGGCAGCTGGGTGGCTGAGTAGATAGAGAGCCAGACCCAGAGATGGGAAGTCCTGGGTTCAAATGTGGCCTCAGACACTTCCTAGCTGTGTGACCTTGGGTAAGTCACTTAACTGCCGTTGCTTAGCCTTTACCACTCTTCTGCCTTGGAACCAATACACACAATACTGATCCCGAGACAGAAGGTTTGCTGACTCCAAGAGCAGTGTTCCAACTGCTGTATATGTCCAAATATTTTTATAGAAACAGCATCTCCCTACCCCCCATCTATTCAACTTGTATCACCCAATGTGGGAGGCAAGAGAAAGGCGATAGATATATACTTGGGCCATATTCATCCTCAGCATCGGTGCCTTAACGTAAAAAATCTAGACATGTGGACCAAACCCAGCAACTTGGGACACTCAGAAAGGGATCCCTGGGCTCTGACAGATGTGGGCAAGGAGGAAGCCACGGGGAGCAGTTTGTGGCTTTAGAACAAGAGGAAATGGGCTGAGCCTACCATGGAATGACTAGAAGTCAAACATAGAGGGAAGTTTTAAGACGCCAAAGAGGAACGATCGTATTAGTTGTGGACTCCTTGCTGCAAGCTCTTAAACCCCAGAGAGCCTGGACCATACCCAGTCCCACCAAGAGCTCAGGAATGGACATCAACATCTCAGGGAGCATTCCCATCCCATCCCATCTCTTTCTCACAACCCACAAAAGGCAATACGATCGGAACAGGGAGGGAAAATGAATAGTAGGCACATTGAACCAGGACCAGTCTTGAATCAAGGACCCCGATATTCTAATTCCCTCCACTGGTTGCCTCCAAATCTTTATTTACTCTGGATGATTTTTAGGTACTTTGAAATCCTACTTTGTGGGAGGGGTGGGAGGGACAGTGGCTTTCCAGCCCAAATGAGTGGGAAAGAAGATGCTTACAGGATCCCCATGGACTTATAAGCCATTACCTAACTAAATCCTTCCTCAGATACTTATAAGCCGAGTTTTTTTTTAATATCATTGAATCATTTTCCTTATTTAATGTGCAAAGGACATACAAATATGAAACAGCAGCAGTCACAAAAGTTATACGTTTAAATAACAGAAGGGATCTTGCTTGGAAAAGGTACCATGTTGGCTTCCAGATCTGCTATCTCATTGAGTTCTTCTTCTTTGTCTTAATGGATGAAATTATTTGGGTAGCATCCAGCTGAAGTTCGTTGGGAAGTTACTTGACTCCTCTGGTCCTGTTTCCTCATCTGGAAAACCAAGGAGATGGACATCATATTCTCTAAGCTCGAACTCTATGGGTCTATGAAGGGATGGAGCACAGGTTCCCCCTCTCCTCGGGCAGGAGAAGGAGACACGGTTTCAGCCTCAAGATAGGGCCCATCTAAAATTCCCGGTTCTTCGAGGTCATCTTGGCTGCCCCTCTGCCCTTTGGATTTATATGGACTATTTTCCTAGCAGTCTCTTTTCTCTTTCATATCCTCCCCCCTTTCTCACCTTTAGCAGAAAGGTTTTTCTTAGGCCCACCTCTTTGGGGACAGGATCAAGATGGTGTCTCAGCAGCAGCAAAAGTCAAAACTGCTCTGGTCAGCCTTCCATACCAATCTTTAAAAAGTACCTCAAAAAGACAGGAACCCAGATCTAGTCCTTGCAGTTCATACTAGAGGTAGGAAGGATTTGTTGTTGCTGTGGCCATTAGTCATGTCTGACTTTTCATAACCCCATCTGGGGTTTTCTTGGCAGAGATACTGGAATGGTTTTGCCATTTCCTTCTCCAGCTCATTTTACAGTTGAGGAAACTGAGGCAGAGTTAAGTGACTTGTCTAGGGTCATGCAGCTGGTTAGAGTCTTGAATTCAGATCCTCCTGACTCTAGGGCCACAGCTCTATCCACGGCACCATCTAGCTGTCCCTTGGGAGAAACATAGACAAAAGAGGGTATAGTATTTGCCTCTTGTGGAGTTTGCAATTTGGAATCCCATTTCTCATAATCTCACAGAGAAGAAATAAGATGATTCTCCCCAGGACTTCCTTCCCCATCCCACTCCCCGGTTTGAATCTTGCTCAGCTACTCCAAAGCTGGGTGACATTGGGTTAGTCACCTCCCCTCTCTGGGCTTTAATGGCTTTGTATGTAAAATGGCAGGAGTGGGGGCAGGGGGAGAGAGAAGGACTGAATGATCGCCAGGGTCCCTCCCAGATCCGTCACATCCCCTTTTGAAAAGGAGACTCAACCCAGTAAACCATTTCATATGCCAGCCTTGAAGAAGACCAACAACTTCCCAGAGGTCCAAGCACCATCCTGAGTGCTCCATGCCTGGCTCCAGAGGGAAAGTGTGTGTGTGTGTGTGTGTGTGTGTGTGTGTGCGTGTGTGTGTGTGTGTGTTGGGGGCTGGGGAGAGAGGAGCAGCTAACACCCCAACAGTGCCCAAGACAGATCAAACAAGGCGTGCAGCCTCTCCACCAAGGCTCCGGGGCCCCTCGGGGTGAAGGGAGTAGGGGTTCCCTGATCCAACAGAATAATTGCAGCCGCCACCATGCCAATAATAACCCCTGAGCCACTGACAGCTCTTTTCATCTAGGAGATCTCAAAGCACTTAGCTACCAGGTACTCGTTAAGCCCTCCCAAGTGAGGTCGGGGCCGACCAGTCGGAGCCCTCGCTGCAGCCCGAGGAGCCAGGGTCAGAGGGTGACTCAGCCCAGAAACCTGGGGAGCCAAATACGAGGGGGGAGGGAGGGGCACCCGCCACCCTCCCACACGTGGGAAAATGAGCCTCTTTGGCCCAGAGCTCAGGGCTCTGACTCTTGGGGAGGGGGGAGGGAGAGGGGAAAGGATGGCTCCTCCCCCCAGAAGCCAACAAGCAGTGTCATGTATGCGAGGCCCTACAAGGAGCTCATTTAGCGCAGAGGCCACACGGCACTGTTTACTGCGAGAACTGCGAGGAGAGGAGGAAGCTGTGGAAGGGCACCAAGGGGGAGAGGGCCAGCCCCGAGGGGGCGGGGGGCACCAGCACACGCTGCAAGTCCTGCCCCCTCCCCAATGCCTTCTTTTTCCTTGGAAAAAGGAAAACAAAATGTGTGTGTGTGTGTGTGTGAAACCAAGGAAACAGGCTACATGTATGTAAAATCAAGGAGAAGACATAAAGACAAGGAAACATATATGTAAAACCTAAGAAATATATTGGGGAAACCAAGGAAACATGTGTATATATATGTACAACCAAGGAAACATATATATGTGAAACCAAGGAAACATATGTACACATAGGTAAAACCAATAAAACATATGTGTAGGGGGCAGCTGGGTAGCTCAGTGGATTGAGAGTCAGGCCTAGAGACAGGAGGTCCTAGGTTCAAACCCGGCCTCAGCCACTTCCCAGCTGTGTGACCCTGGGCAAGTCACTTGACCCCCATTGCCCACCCTTGCCAATCTTCCACCTATGAGACAATACACCGAAGTTAAGGGTTAAAAAAAAAAGAAAAAAGAAAAAAAAAACCATATGTGTGCATGGGTAAACCAAGGAAGCATATGTGTTAAACCAAGGAAACATGCGTGCATATAAGTAAAACCAAGGAAATATATGTATAAAACTGAGGAAACATATGTACACATAGGTAAACCAAGGAAACATATGTGCATATATGTAAAACAAAGGAAATATGTTGGGAAACCAAAGAAACATGCATGCATGTATGTAAAACCAAGGAAATATATGTATGTAACCGAGGGAACATATGTACATGTATGTGAAACCAAGGACACACATGTGAACCCAAGGAGATATATGCGAGATCAAGAAAACATTTATACATTTATACATATATGTAAACCAAGGAAACATATACACATGTATGTAAGTCGAGGGAATATACAGGGAGACCTATACCATATATGCTAAACCAAGGAAATATCTATACATACAAGTGTGTAAAACAAGAAATGTATATGTGTAAACCCAAGAGAGGCAAGCATGCACACATATCCATATAGATCTATGACCAAGGAAACTACGGGAAATTGAAGCAAATGTGAAACCAAGGGAATCCATGTGTGTGTGCCTAAAACCAAGGAGGGACACAGATGTGGCTCTACACAAGTCTTTATACTCTTTTTATATTGTTTTCTCCACCCAGCAGGAAGGGTCTGCACCCCCCATTGCGGCTGCCCCAGGGCTCCCCTGTGGGTCCTTCACAGTCTCTAGCCTGGGATACAGCCTGTCTTGATCCTGTTCTGGTTCTGGGTTCTGGTTCCTCCAGCTCCAGCCCGGGGCCTTCATGGAAGAGGAGGAGAAACCGGCCTTGGCCAACTCCTTCCCTGTTTCTAGGTGCCGGGGGCTGCCACCCCAAAGCCCCTTTCCAGGGACCCAGCCAGGCTCTTTGAGGTCTTTTCACAGCTGGGTCTCAGCAGTTGTGTCAGATTTGTTGGGTCACAGAGAGATCACGCCGTTCGCTTGCTCCCATTTGCCTCCAAGACCAAAAAAAAAAAGCCTCAGAGATCTTCTGTCTCACCTGCCAACTCTTCGGAGGAGACAATTCACCCCATGAGGAGATCTAGCCTTCAGAGCCGGGAACACCCCGGAAGCTTACTGACTGCGTGACCTTGGGCGAGTCATCTTCTCAGCCTTTTAAACAACAAATCCCAAGTAGGGTCCTCATCTCTTCGCAGACGGGGCTAAATTTGTGCTTCGGCTCTACATCCCATTGTGGCCTGGATATGAAAACAAAGCGCATTTCAGTGTGCCGGCGCCATCCCTGCTCCGCGGCGTCCACTAGGGAAAGGCAGCCAGCTGGGCGGATGGCCATCCCCCAAGCCCCCGCCATGCTTTCACTTGTGGCAGCTCCCTGAACTTGAGGCTCACTGCCTGGGAAGGAAATAGCCTGTCCGCGTAGCACTAAGCCTCACAAATCTAACCCTCTCCCGTGGCAAAGACGACATTGGCATTTTGGCCCCATCCAGAGATCAGCAAAAGCTGAGGGGCTGCCCCTTTAAATGGAGGATGGTCTGGGACCCGAGCCTGAGTGGACTGACTAATGGCTCTTCAGAGACGGGAGCCCTAAAACCCTAAACAAACACAGAAGCCCTTCCCAATGAATTCTTGGGCTCCTAGCAGAGGCAGCTGGTATGTTGGACGTGTCGGGGAGGTGGGGGGGTGGGGTGGCATCAAAAGGATCCAAGTTCAAATCCTGATTCAGACGTTAGTTAGTCCTATGAGCCTGGATGAGATGTCCTTCAGCCTCATTTTCTCCATCTGGAAAATGGAGATGAATAGCACCTACCTCAAAGGTTATATTGGGAGGATCTGGAGGGAAATGTTAGAAGGGCAGTTTGCCAGCTTGAAAGTGCTTTGTCCATTCTAGCTATTATTATTATTACTCTTCTCTCCCCAAAGAATATTGCCATTAGCCCCCCAAATCTCGCCATAGGAGGGACCCTCCTAAACCTCCTCGCTTTCGTTCTGTCAGAGGGACCCCCAGCCTAGCCAGGAGAAGAGAGAAGCGCCAAGCTGCCATGAGGAGGGAGGGAGCCATGGGGTTGGGGGGAGGCAGAGGAGACGCTCATTAGCAGCTCGCAGGTGGTGTTTCCAGGGTGTTATTTATTATTTGCTGGATGCCAGGGCCTCGCCGAGCCTGCAAAGACAGAGCCATGGCCCCGGGGGCTCCAAACTCGGAGGCAGACAAACAACACAACCCGGGCGTGAAATCTGCCCCGGCAAGGAGCTGGGGGCAACCTCGGGGCTGGCAGCAGTGTGCAGACTTTGAGCAGCAGCCCTGGAGGGCTTGGGAGGGAGAAGTGACCTTT
The DNA here is from genome assembly GCF_016433145.1 of Gracilinanus agilis. NCBI lineage: Eukaryota > Metazoa > Chordata > Mammalia > Didelphimorphia > Didelphidae > Gracilinanus > Gracilinanus agilis. Next base: position 287,113,742 of record NC_058134.1, read on the forward strand.
CTGCCCACTTAGCCTGGGAGGGGGCAGCCCCTGCCCTGCCCCAGAGGAGCCCGCCCCTGAGGGGCTCCACGGGAGGAAGCCGAGTTGGGCAAGAGGTCCTCTTCACATGGGTCGGAAAGTAGGAGGAAATGAGATCAGGGCTACAGGCTGGGACAGCGGGGGGAGGAGGAGGAGGAGGACGAGGAGGAGGAGGTGGTTGGGCTGGAGGGTGGGGGAAGTGTTGCTGAATGGACCAGGAGAGGCCAAGAGATGTCATCAGCTGTTGCGTGGGGGAACATGGATGCCAGAGCGCAGGTTGCAGCAAGAATGAGCAGACAGAGGTTCTGAATGACTGAATGGGAGTTTAACCAAGGTTGGAAGCAGGCGAGAGGGGCTTGGGCATCAGGATCCCGCCCTGCCAGGCTCAGTCCAATCACCGGTTCAGGCTCTGCCCCCTAAGTCGAGCTCTGGTCTGGTTCTAGCATAGAGAATGGAGACCCAAAGGGTCACCCAAGGGTGGATGGCTCCTACCCTTCAGGGGTTCCCAGTCTGTTAGGAGAGGCTGAACACCCCCCCCCAAATACAGGGAAAGATAAAAACAGAACGTGGAACAGACAGAGTTCTAGACACCAGTGCTTGGTGGAGGGAGGGGAGAAGCCATGATGAAGCCAACACTGGGTGTATTAGGGAAAGTTTGGGGCTAGAGGACAAAAAGAAAGTAGATCCAGAAAGGAGAGAGGAAAGTCTAAGGCACAGAGGCAGCACATCTCAAGTGGGCCCTAGAACATGGCCCCAGGGAAGTGGCACTTCCATTGTCTCCAAGGGAAATGATCAAAGACCTCTCCAATCCTAGGAGTTCACTGACCCAGCCACGGTCACACCTGCTGAGGAGCCCAAAAGAGAGGCAACGTAGAAGAGACCCTGAATCCAATGAGTTGGTCCTGTGGTGCTAACCACTGGAATATTTTTCCCTGAATCTAACTTAAATCCTTCAAGTCTTCTCTACTGGAGAGAGAGAGAACGATTTTTCAGAGGCAGCTAGGTGGCACAGTGGATAGAGCACTGGACTGGGGTCAGGTAGGCCTGAGTTCAAATCTACCCTCAGACACTCATTCGAGCCATGTGGCCCTAGATAAGTCACTTAGCCTCTATTTACCTCAGTTTCCTCAACTGTAAAGTGGAGATAATAACAGCATCTACCTTGCACAGAATTGTTGGGAGGATCAAATGAGATACTATTTGCAAAAGCACTTAGCACGGTGCCTGGTGTAGCCATATAAATACTCGTTTCCCCCTTCCTGTCTCCCTTACATTTACTGGTTGTATGACCTTGAGTAAATCATTTCACTGCTCTGGGCCTCTGTTTCCTTAGCTCTAGAATGACAAGACTAGATTAGATGATCTCCAAGGCCCTTCCCACTCTATGAAAAGAGCAAATAACCATCTTCTCCATTTTAGATAGCCTTAAAATTTATTGTAAGAGCCCCAACTCAGGTTGCCCAATGCCATCACCTCTCTGGACTAAGAATAGGCCAGGGCCACAATATACATCACTGCCATCCTGCCTGGGTCCCTAATCTGGGCAAGGCATTCCAAGGACAGGAAGCTTGCAGGATTTATTTATATCTCTCCTTCTGAGCACACACCCACTACCCAATCTCTTTGGCCAGCTCACACCATAAAAAATATAATTAATAGCAGAAAACAACATAATCTGTTCTCTGGCGGAGCCCAAGGGGGAAAGTCAGGGACTGGCCTCCTCCCAGACACATCCCCTCCTTTTCCCTAGTTCTGTTGCCCTCTGGGTCTGCTCATCCTAACCTGCGACAGGATGAACTGAGGTTAGAGAGCAGAACTTCCCAAAATCTAATCCCAAACAGCTATGGGAGGCTAGTCATGAGCACTTTGGGGATAGTTCCTGGAGAGATTCTTCCAACAGAACTCATGCTCACTCACTGGAAACGGGACGTTTTGCATCCTTCTCTTTCTCGGGATGATAACTGAGTAAAGCCGAGTAGCACAGCTTTCCCCCCAACCTCCTCCAGCTGGGAATCTCACCTTCTGATTGAGTTGAGCTCGAAGGGAATAGAGTTTCAATCACAGACTCTTAGTCTGAGATCCACAGACTCTCCAAGGGGTAAGACTTAAATGGGTCCATTTAAGGGAGTCTGTGAACTTGCATGAGAAAAAAATTACATCTTTATTTTCACTAAGAATTTGATTTCCTTTGGAATCTGTGAATCTTATTTTATGTGCTTAACAACACTATGCTGAGAGGTAAGAGTAGGTCTCTTGGAGGCAGCTAGGTGGTTCAGTGGATAAAGAACCAGGCCTGGGGTCTAGAGGTTCAAATCTGGCCTCAGACACTTCCTCGCTGTGTGACCCTGGACAAGTCACTTAACCCCCATCGCCTAGCCCTTACTGCTCTTCTGCCTTGGAACCAATACACAGTATCAATCCCAAGATGGAAGGTGAGGGTTTAAAAACAAACAACAGACCAGTAAGCCTTTCTAGAGCCTGTGCTATGCATGGCTAATCCAAAAATGTGAATAAAAAAAGAACTCTTGATTTGGCTCTGGAATGTTTTGTCATCAGTTTACTAACATTAAATGAATTTCATTTCCCTCCGCGTACATCTGCTAGTAAACTCGGGAAGCATTACGGATCCTAGCAGAAACGCCACCAAGCGTAGGATAGAAAGTGAGCTCTGTTTAACTGGGAACGTTTGATGGGGCTGCCTGTCTAGGCCCTGCCTGCCTCAAACACCAGCTAGCCTGAGGATCCCAGACACAAGGTGTCCGGCTGTTAGGTGCTAAGGGGTCCGAGTTCAAACAGCAAGCACGGACTGGCAGATGCTGGATGTGTTTACACTTGCTAGCTTTGGGGGGCACTGGAGGTCTATACTTGTAAGTACAGAGAAGGACCTGAAGCAGCAGGAAAGAAGAAGGTTAGCCACCCAGAAAAACTTCCTGAGAGCATGGCGCGGTGGAATTGGGGTTGCAAGGAGAACCCAGAATGTCGTGACATTTGGTGAATTTCTTAAAATGTCAGGTCCTGGGTTTCTTCGTCTAGGAAATGGAAGGATTGAAATTAGGTGATTTCTAAAGGTGGCCTGACAGATAAAGGTCTGAGAGTTCAAATCTGACCCCAGACACTTACTAGCCAGGTAACCCTGAGCAAGTCATTTAATAGCTGTTTGCCTCAGGTTCCTCAACTGTAAAATGGGGATCATAATAGCAGCTCCCTCCCCAGGGTTGTTGTGAAGATTAAACAAGATAATATCTGTAAAGCATTTAGCATGGTGCCTTTAATAAATGCTTGTTCCCTTTCCCCTTTCCTCCCCTCTAAGGCTTCAACCCTAAAATATTAAGCTAGGAAGTGCTAAATACTAGGACTTTTTTAATCAGTGGCTTTTGTTTTTGTTTTTGTTTTTTTTTTAAACCCTTAACCTCTGTGTATTGGCTCCAAGGCAGAAGAGTGGTAAGGGGGGGGCAATGGGGGTCAAGTGACTTGCCCAGGGTCACACAGCTGGGAAGTGTCTGAGGCTGGATTTGAACCTAGGACCTCCCGTCTGTAGGCCTGACTCTCAATCCACCGAGCTACCCGGCTGCCCCCTAATCAGTGGCTTTTAAGGCTCCCCCATTCCAGAGAAAGGACCATTGGAGTTGTCTGTCCCCTCAGTGTATTAGCAGTTTTATTTGGGCTTTTGGCTCTGTATGACTTTGTTCTGACAGCAGTGACCAATAGGCAAGCGTGCTCTGCATGACAATAAAAATACAATTTCAAAAAAGGCTCCCCCAGTTTGGGGGTTGGGTAGGGGGACCCCTGCACTGAGACGGGGGAGGGCAGGAGGGGGGGAGGAAAGAGAATGGCCTTCCTTCCATGGGCTCCTCTCTCTCTCCTCTTCTCCTCGGGGAAGCCAGCCATGGTATCTAGGAAACAGAGGCCTTGGTGTTCTTTCCAAACAAGACCTCCCTATATCACCACCACTTACTGTACTGGAAGCCAGTATTAAGTGAGCGGCCAGCGTAGTGCATCAAAGGCTTATTGAATATTGATTCCCATTTACGTGACAGGGAAATGGCCTAAGAAATCTTCCCCGGATGCCTCGGCCCCTTGATAAAGAGGGTGTTAGTTTTGTTTTATGAAGCCAGGACCCCAGCCAGTCACATCTTATAGCTCCACTTACTTTTATTTAATAAAAACAAGGGATGGTCTTGGGGGGAGCATGTTGTCTCTATTCTTTGAGATTTGCCTGTGAAGCAAGAGGGATGGGGGTTAGACGTGAGGAGGGATTTCGGGAAAGGCAGAGACCCCAAGCCAGCAAACCCCAAGAGATGAGCCACGGTTTTCTTCTTCCTTGGATGAGAGAGGGAAGAAGGTGGCTGTTGTCCAGAAGTGTGTGGAGAGGATGGAATGGGGTGGCTGTTGGCAGGAAGCACCCAGGAGCTCATTTTCCCCAGGGACCAGGACCCTAGAGTTGCCTTTGGGTTGCCAGCTCCTATGGCTCTCCCCCAAACCAGAAGAGGATCTCACCTGTACTCTGAACCTTCCACAAAACTAGAATTCCCAAGAAAAACGTCCAGAAAATTGAGCAGATGCTCCTAATACAAATCTAAGTCCTCCAACAGCAGCCATTTTCCCTAAACCATTGTCATCTCCCAGACTTGAAATACAACAGCAGGAGAGAGTTGTAGCCCTTCCAAATTGGGGAGGGGGGACTCGAGGAAGGGACGGAATTGAGAAAGAATACTCTAGTCTGTTCCCTTCACAGCCAGCTCGACTACAGAATGAATGAGGGTCAGGCACAAGAAAGAACTTCCCAGGATGGGGAGGGCTCCAGTCCATTCTACGGGCTGGCGGCAGCATCGCGCTCTGGAGAGCCCATTGTGGCTCCCCACAGACTAGCTGAGGTGCCGAGTCTGGAAGATGGCCCAGGGAATGGAGGATGAGGGTGGGGGCCAGGGCAGATGGCAGTGGGAGGGTGGCTAAACAGGGGAGCTGGGGAATGACCACAAATCGGTCGGTCTGCCAGGAGCCACTGACCCCGGTTTAATATCCCAGAGGTTGGAGGCGAAAGCAGAAATCACAGGCTCCAGAAAAAACAATCTTTGAGAGAAAATTGCCTGTCGCGGCCAGAGATATATGAAAGTGCAGCTCCAGTCGGGGGTGGGGGGAGAGGGGGAGAGACTGTAAAATTACACCTGGTTACTGCACTGACTAGCTGCGCCCGCTCCACACAATGTTTCTTTGGGGAAGAAAAATCTCTGGGAGAGGGGAGGGGGCGGGATCCGGAAGGCTGTGGCTGGGAGGAGTCAGAGGGGCCGCGTGGAGCTGGGGGTCTCAGCACTCAAGTCCAGAAGGATCCAGGAATCAAGGGAGAGACTCCCAGTGAGGGAAGCTCTTCCCCTGGACACCAGATCTTACATACACAGTCACTCTGTGCCTCTTCCTTCCTCCCTCCCTCCCTGCTTCCCTCCTTCTTTGTCTCCCTCTTCCTCCATCTCTTCTCAGGGGCCCCTTTCCCTCTAGAGCGCCCCCTCCTCTGATGTCCACTGTCTCGGGGGTCTCCTTTTGTCTCCGTCTCTTCCCTGTCTCTTTGTGTCTCGGGTTCAGGCTGGCTTGTGTCCTCCTTTCTGTCCCAGCCTGTCACTGAGAGCACGACCCAGGCAAGAGACAGAGGACGCTGGGTTTGGGGATTGGGGAGGGAAAGAGAAGAAGTGGATCGAGGAGATTCCCAGGATAGGGGAACCCGCCGGGACTGGAGCTGTCTTCCAGCCTAAACAGCAAGGAATCTTCAGCCCCCCAACCTGATGGATTAATTACTGGACTTGGCAGGGAGACCAGCCCTGTTCTGACTCGAAATCCTGGCAGGCTGATTTGGGGTGGGGGGCGGGGGAGAAGGGAGGGAATTGCTAAACCCGAGAGGGGTCTCCCCCAGAACCAGAATAGAGTCACCCTGAGGCCAATCCCTTCAGTCTAGTCCATCACCTCCCACCTGCCTGTTGTCTACACATCAAAAAGGCATTCTTCATTAGCGCTGGGGAACACTGTCTCCACAGTCAAAATAGATTATTCATTTAATAAGTGGGAGTTGAATATAACCAGAAACGAATGTGATTGTGGAATTATCAACCCGAAAGGGAACTTGCAAGGTCATTTCATTTATCCCCCTCACTTCAGGACAACCTCACTACCTTTCCTATCCCAGACAGGTTAAGGCTCTGGTTTTTTCCCCTTAAAAAACCCTTGCCTTCCATCTTAGAATCCATACTGTGTATTGGTTCTAAGGCAGAAGAGCAGTAAGGGTAGGCAATGGGGGTTAAGTGACTCACCCAGGGTCACACAGCTAGGAAGTGTCTGAGGTCACATTTGAACCCAGGACCTCCCATCTCTAGATCTGGCTCTATCCACTGAGCTATCCAGCTGCCCTTGCAAGGAGCTGTTTTCAAGTTTTCCAGAGGAGATGCCACAATAGCTATCAACAATATCCCTCCCTCCTCATTCAAATGATCAAATTGGATAATATTCATTAAGTGCTTAGCATGGTGGCTGGCACCTAGGAGGTACTTAGTCGATGGTTGTTTCTCTCCCCTCTGTTCTAGCACTTCACCCCTTACTGTTGGTATGTTGTTCTTTAGCTCTAAATCCCAGCCCTCCTGCTGCATCTGGGAGCTGGGAGATGCACCCCAGACACCCTAAGCCTGTTGATGGTGGTGTCTCCCAGCTCCTGTGGGTGCCTGGCGTGTGCCATGGAGCATGAGATGGGATCGCTGTTATCTCAGAGCCATTACAAATGGAATAATTGGCCATAAAAATTATCCAGCCTGTTGGAAGAGAAATAACAACACACATGCACACACACACAGAGCAGCCTCAGTCGCATATTTCCTGGGCTTGTCTCCCCCAGCTAGGCTTACATACACACACACACACACACACACACACACACACACACACACAAACAAACAAACACACAGCTGTCTAAGTCACATATTTCCTGGGCTTGTCTCCCCCAGCTAGGCTTCTACGTTCTCACAGTCACCCCCAATCACTCTCCCATGCCCAGAATATTGAGTCTCCTCTCAGAGTCTATGTGTTCAAGGCTGAAGGCCAGCTAAGAGTTTCACCTATCAGCCCACGATTTAGAGGCAGCAGGCATGGGCATGGTATGGAGGTGTTGAAGGCTGGGCCAATTTCTGTCCAAAAATAATCAAATATATTATACTATATATTATATGGTGACCCAACTGTTCCATCACTTTTTATGGAGAAAAAAAACTGGACTTTCCTGAAATTTTCTCCAGGTCAGTCATCCAGTCCACCCTGTGTGAGATTCTGAGAAGAAACTGGGAGCAGACAATTTTTGCCTTCAAGGAGCTTCCAGTCTGATGGGAAAACAGGGGATGCAATATGCTACAGAGAGCTTAGAGCCAGAGGATTTGAGTTCAAATCTTGCCTTTGCCATTTATCACTTGTGTGATCTTGGACAAATTACTTCACCTTTCCAGTCCTTGGCTTCTTAAATGGGGGGAGATTGGACTGGATGACCTCAAAAGTCCCTTCCAATTCAAGATACCATGATCTTTGGACATAAACAGACCCAGAAACAAAGTGGGAATAAGGGGCCAGATTCTAGATAGTGGCTGCAAGAGTGGTAACCCTAGACTCAATCTAGTGGGGAATACAACCACTTTCCCCAATGTGGAAAAAAAAGGCAATTTACTTTTAAATCAATTGACTCCTAGAAACTCACCAGGTAAGCCTTAAGAGCCAAGCGCTGAGCTTTCTCTACATGTCTGAACAGCCAAAACCTCACAAAAGTCTATAGTTCTGTCCTCAGTGTCCATCTCCCCTCCTCTTTGACCTTCAGCATCATAGATTCAGAGCTAGGGTCAGGGACAGGGGGATAAAGAAAATGAGGCACAGGGAGACTTATCAACTGGACCAGAATCACAGAATTAGTGTCTGAGGTAGGATTTGAATTCAGATCTTCTTAATTTCAAGCACTTTATCTACACAACACACAGCTGCCAAGAGCAGGGAAGAGTGGTAGCAAGAAGTATGTGTTGCATACACAACACCCCCACCAAAGGCATACAGTTAAGAGGGGAGAAGCAGAGCACGTTGTTCTGAGTCAAACGTTTGAGGGCCCTTGTCTTGGAAGGAAAGAAGGGATTTGTAGATCTCTGTGCCCCCACTCACTGGAACTGCACAATCATGACCCTCCCCCCTCCAATAATGACCAAAGTGACCAGAGCCAATTCCAGAGATTTAGTCGTTCAAGTTAAGTGGGACCCATTTGGAGCAAAGAAAGAAAGAGATGGACTCTTCTTCCTACCCTGATTGCTTCCTACACTGCGCCCCCCCCAACACACACACACACACACACACACACACACACACACACACACACGCTCTCCCTCCTTGCCTCTCACTGTTTCTATTGCAATCTCCACAACATCTTTCCTGGAACAGCAATATTTTTTAAAGGGAGACAAAGCAGCAAGGGGAGACTGGGAATGTGCCAAGCAGACTTGCTCCTGGTTTTCCCAGCCACGACTTCAACTTGGAGGAAGAGCAAAGAGTGAGATGAGACGATTGCTATGTGAAGAACAGGTTTGGCACCCACACCCTGTCTCCACTCTTCATGCTTCTCCTCCCTCCCTATGGAGGGGAAGGGGGGGGGGGAGTGGAGAGGGAGAACGTAAGGAAGGATTACATTATTTTTTCAACCATCCTATTCTACAGAGGAACCACCTACTAACGATGAATGAATCACCCCCAGGGCCCATCCTAGGAGACAGAAACTGGAAAGTACCCTAGGGGTCAAAGGCCAGCCTTCCTAGGGGCTTTGGGAATCGACACCAGCTCCCTTTGTGACTGGTGTCTACACCCTGGGAGAATACCATCACTGGTCTCCCAAATGAGATCTGGGACACTTTGTCGCTAATCTATCAGTTGCTAAACCAAGAGCTGGAGGGTCATTCATTCCCAGATGTTCTGCCCCTTTAGTCAGCTTTGGTAGGGAAATAGAATCAAGGACTACGAAAGTATCTGCTTATGCTCCCTCCCCAAAATTATACATTTCCAATTCAATCTAGATGGGTTATTTATTTTATTTTATTTTTGTCACTCAAAACCCTTTCCATATTGGAAACAAACCCATAAATACACTGATGTGAAAGACGATTCCAACAGTTCTTTCTCCGGCTAGTGGTGTTATTTTGATGGCTTTTACATTTACCCACTTGGGGCTAATATTGACCCATCTCCACCTCTAAAAAGAGAGAACAATCACTGTTGGCTGAACAACTAGGGGAGATCCAGAAAAAGGAAGAGATCTGGTTTCTTCCTTTAGGGAATTACCAGTGTGGTGGGGACAGGGCACAAGGCAGAAACCAGGACAGGATAGGAAGCAGTTGTACAGAGCCTCTGATATCAGTGCCCTGGGATTGAGAAGTGAAGCCAAAGGCAGAAGAATCAGAGAAAGCTTCCCAAAGAAAAGGAGGAGGATTTAGAAAGATAGACAGAGGGGCAGCTAGGTGGAATAGTAGATAGGACCTGGTTCAAACCTGGCCTCAGACATTTCCTGGCTGTGTGACCCTGGGCAAGTCACTTAACCCCAATTACCTAGCCCTTGCCACTCTTCTGCCTTGGGATCAATACTTAGAATCGATTCTAAGACGGAAGGATTTTTTTTTTAAGAATTGAGACAAAGACAGAAGGTAAGGGCTTAAAAAAAAAATAGACAAGGCTGAGAGAAAGGGTATGTATAGGAAAGTGTAGACAGCCCGTGGAAGGGTTTGGAGGTTTAAATGTGTGGACTGTGAGGTTTAAATGAGGGACTGGAACAAGGGCACCCCATCCCATCTGGGGTAGAGAGTAAGGGGAGGGACTCTCAGGAGATGATGGGAGTGAGATGAGTCTGAATGGTAGAGGGAAGAAGGGACCACAGGTGGAGGGGCTGTGGAGTTTGGGTCTGATGTTTGCAGAGGAAATTTCCATACCAGTCCAAGCAAGGAAGGGACTCAGTCGGACTGCCATCTTGGGCAATTGATTGGGGTTAATCTGGAGGCAGGTATGGGGTGAAGGGGCTGTGGGATGCTGCAGTCATCTGACCCAGAGAACTACAACCCAAAGCCCCTCCTGGATGGGGAGGTTCTAGAGCCAGGAGCCTTCCTAAGCCAGGGTGACATTTGGGTTGTCTCCCTCTATTCCCACCCTCCCTCCCCATCTCACTCCCCCACCAGAAGACAGGCTGCTTGTGTTCTTCAGAACTTGAAAGAAAAACATCCACCTAACAAATAGGTTTCTGTTGTGACTTTGAGCTCAGCCCGTTCATCTTGAGTCATTGGAAGCTGTTCTGCAGGTGCCATGAATCCTTCTTCCAGCTCTGTCGCCTGCAGAGGCGGGGAAGGGAGGGGGAGCAGGAAGAGAGAAAGAGTGAGAAATAGAGCAGGAAGGGAAAGGGGGGAGAAAGAAAGGGAGGGGGAGAGAGAGACAGAGAAAAGGGGGAGGGAGGGAGAGAGAAGGAGGGATGAAAGAGAGAGATAGGAGGAAGGATCAGAGAGAGGGAGGGATGAGAAAGAGGAGGGAGGGAGGGGAGAGAGGGAGAGAGAGGGTATGAAAGAGAGAGAGATAGGAGGGAGGGATGAGAAATAAAGAGAGGGAGAGAGGGAGGGAGAGCGGGGAGAGAGATAGAAGAGAGGGAGGAAGGAGGGATGAGAAAGAGGAGGGAGGGAGAGGAGAGAGGGAGAGGGGGTGGGAGGGAGAGGGATGAAAGAGAGAGAGATAGGAGGGAGGGATGGGAGAAAGGGAGAAGGACAGAGAGAGGGAAGGATGAGAGAGAGAAAGAGACAGGGGAGGGGAGAGAATACTGTCAATATTCAATTGAGGAGCCCTCAACAAAAACAAAAGGCAGGGGATATCCACCTTGGTTTATGGTGGAAGCAAAGCAAACAGGGCATTGGAGCCAAGTGTATACTCATTCTTGATAATGAAACAAAGCTCACCCAATTCAATAAAACAACAATTTCAGTGGCAAAAACTAGATAAAGGATACAAAAGCAAAGATGGCAGAGTCTTCTTTTAAGGACCTCATATTTTTCAAATCATTTGAGGGGCAGCCATAGGATCTCAGGGAAGATTCCCAAAGGAGGTGAGCTTTGAAAAGGATTCCCAGGTAACCCGGAGGTCCATCATAAGCCAAGAGGACAGCCTGTGAAAGACAGAGAGGTTAGAGCTCAGAGAACATTGAGTAGTCCAGGCTGGCTGGAACAGGGTGTGCATGGAGAAGGATATACCGTACATGGAGTCTGCAGAGTTAGGCTGGGGCCAGACTGAGGAGCTAGAAATGCCAGAGTGGTTTGTATTTTATCCTGGAGGCAGGTGGGAAAGGGTGCCAAGAGAGATGGAAGAATCTCAGAGCCATCTTCCTGGGTGGGTTGGGAGACCAGAAAAAGAACAGAGTGGACCCTGGGAGGCAGACTGCTGTCCTTGAACCCGTTAACCTTAAACAAGTGATTTAAAGTGTGATTCCCCCATTGCAATCCATCCATCAGAGATGGGACAGACATTCTAGCAACTAGGGAGGAGCCGTCTCTTCAGCCCAGGTCCCAGGAAAGCTCTCTAGCACGGATCCTTTTCCACCCCCTTTTCTCTGCCTCCACCCCAAAGGGTAATGGGATGCATCCAGCCGGCAACTCCAAAGCCTTTAATAGGAGCCCAGCACAACGGATAGTCTCTGACTCAGGGCGGTGAAGTCAGGCTCCTGATTCCTCCTAGAAATCCACCCTCCAGGAGGACGGCTTTCTCAGGGATTCCTTAGGCTTCTGCCAAGATCATGGTGTCAATCCCCCTGCCCATAGAGCACGATGTAGGAGTCAGGAGGCCCCTTTCCTCATTTGTAGAGGATCTTAGATTTAGAGCAGGAAGGGACCTGAGAGGACGTCAAGTCCAGTCCCTGCATTCTACAGATGAGGAAGCTGAGGCAAGTTCCAGACAGCTGGCAATAATAATTTTGTTGCCATTTAGTCATTTCAGTTGGGTCCAACTTCATGATCCATTTGGGGGAGCTTTTTTTGGCAGAGATACTGGAATGGTTCGCCATTTCCTTCTCTAGTTCATTTTACAGATGAAGAAACTCAGGCAAATGGGGTTAAGCGACTTGTCCACAATCAAGCTAGTAAATGTCTGAGGCCAGATTTGAACTCAGGAAAAGGAGTCTTCTGGGCCTCAGGAACTGTATTCTATATACACTGTTCCACCAAGCTGGCCCAATAATAATAATTAATCACTATGACTTATAAAGCACTTTAAGATTTACAAAGCACTTCACATGGTATTTCATTTGATTTTCCCACCAAACAACAGTACTATCACCACCCCCATTTTACAAATGAGGAAACTGAGGCTGGGAAGTGAAGTGACCCCTGTTAAGGTTCACACAGCTAATAAGCATCTAAGGCAGGACCGGAACTCAGGCCTAATGCTATCTACTGTGTCTCCTACCTGCCATCAGCTAGCAATTAAGATGAGATTTGAATCCAGGTCCTTTGACTCCAGAGGCAACAAACACTATTTCCATTGTACTATGTTGCCTTTCTCTTTCTTTGTGGCTTGAAAGGGAAATTTCCTTTTTTGTGTGTTTGCTCACTCAGGTAACAAAGAAGTTCTTTCTGGTGTCTACCTCAAATCCCTCTCACTGCAACTAAGGCTCCCTTTCCCTTCAAGGAGCTATAGGAGGGAAAGGAAGGGAACCCCTATTATTTATAAGATACAATATGAAGGTTTTTTAATAAAAGAATGAAATTAAATGGAAAATTGGGAAGGGGACTTTTGCAAAAGCTGCAGGCAACACAGAAAAAGTTTAGAAACTATATGGCCTGTGACCAAATACTGAACACAAATTTTACAATCAAGAACTGTAAAAACCCCAGAAGGCCAGCTGTGTGACCCTGGGCAAGTCACTTGACCCCCATTGCCCACCCTTACCACTCTTCCACCTAGGAGCCAATACACAGAAGTTAAGGGTTTTTAAATTTAAAAAAAAAATTTAAAAAAAAAACAGAAGGACAAGGGAAAATTCAGACTTCTTCTCTGGTTAATAGGAAACCAGAAAAATTTTGCACAGATTTTCTAGACCATGGAGGCACCGTGCCCCTCACTCCCACAATGTGGAAGGGATGCCCATATAGAAATCCCACATAGATTCTGAGGAAAGTAGGAATGGTTCTGAGAGAACCTCTGGGAAGGACAGACTGAGGGGAGACAGACACATTTGTAAGCTAGATTCCATGGCCAACAACAGAACAAGAGAGGAACATTGCCGGTTGACATCTGTCCATTGTGTCACGCCTTTCCCAGCCTTTAGATGTCCATTACATGATGCAATCTTGACACCAGCTTCCCCCCCCCCAACCCCTTACCCTCCAGTGCAATAGGTCTTGCAGGCATTAAACCCCTCCATTTTATGGATGAAACTGTGGAGGCCCCCACACTGATCTTTTTTTTTTATCATCCGGAAAAAAAATCTCATTTATTTATTTATTTGTTTATTTATTTGTTTACTTATTTATTTTAGATTTATTTTTCCATGGTTACATGATTCGTGTTCTTTCCTTCCCCTCCTCCCACCCCCCTTCTGTAGTCAACGAGCAATTCTACTGGGTTTTACATGTGTCATTGATCAAGACCCATTTCCATACTACTGATATTTGCACTAGTCTAGAGTGATCTTTTAGAATCTACATCCCCAATCATATCCCTATCAATTGACGCATGTGATCAAGCAGTTGTTTTTCTTCTGGGTTCCTATTCCCATAGTTCTTTCTCTGAATGTGGATAGCGTTTTTTTCTCATAAGTCCCTCAGAATTGTTCTGGATCCTTGCATTGCTGCTAGTAGAGAAGTTCATTACATTCAATTGTGCCTCAGTGTATCCATCTCTGGGTATAAGGTTCTCCTGGTTCTGCTCCTTTTGCTCTTCATCACTTCCTAGAAGTCATTCCAGTTTACGTGGAATTCCTCCAGTTCTTTATTCCTTTGAGTACAATAGTATTCCATCCCCAACAAATACCACAATTTGTTCAGCCATTCCCCAATTGAAAGACATTCTCTCATTTTCCAATTTTTTGCCACCACAAAGAGCACAGCTATAAATATTTTTGTACTAGTCTTTTTCCTTATGATCTCTTTGGGGTATAAACCCAGCAGCCCCACACTGATCTTAAGGAGCTTACAGCAGAAAGAATTGAAGTTAGACACTAGGAAGAACTCACTGGTTTCAGAAATGAGGGAAACCAGGAGTAGCTATCCTAAGAGAAGGGAGGACGTGAGGAGAGAAGGACAGGAGCTAAGGGGAGGGAGACCACAGAGATTTTTGAGGATGGAAAAGCAAGAAAACTGAAACGGAGGGATCATTCATCATATTCACCATCTTTCATTCCATTGGCTTTCAATTCCTTCTAAGATAAAATATGAACTCTTTGGTTTGACATTGAGAGCCCTTCAGAACCTGCCCTCCAGGGAGCAGCTGGGTGGCTCCATGGACAGAGAGCCAGGGCCAGACACAGGAGGTCCTGGGTTCATATCTGGCCTCAGACACTTCCTAACTGTGTGACCCTGGCCAAGTCACTTAACTCCCATTGCCTAGCTTTTACCACTCACTGATTCTGAATTGGAAAGTAAGGGTTTAAAATTTTTTTTTTAAAGAACCTGCTCCAATATACCTCCCCAGCCTTACTATATGTTATTCCCCTTCTGAAATCTACAGTCCAGCCAAAATGGGCTTCTTGCTCTTCTTACAACATGATAATGCATCTCCTGTTTCTTTATATGCCTGGAATGAACACCCACTTCACCTCTGCCTCTTAGAATCAATCTCTTGTTTTCTTTCAAGACTCAGATCAATCACCTTCTATGTTAAGGCTTCTCTGATCTCCCTAGCTGCTAGTCTACTTCCTACCAAACTTTTATGTATTTATTTTGTATATATCATGAATGTGCTTATACATGTATGTGTTGTCTGCCCCATGGAATGTAAACTCTGTGAGGGAAGAAAGGAAGGAAGGAAGGAAGGAAGAAAAAGAAAGAAAGAAAGAAAGAAAGAAAGAAAGAAAGAAAGAAAGAAA